>NC_081169.1:29373788-29691288 GCF_012432095.1 Onychostoma macrolepis | reverse complement strand
AAAATGATAGAAAGAACAATAAAACAACAGAATGACAAAAACTATAGAAAGAAGGAACAAAAAAATCATAGAATGAACAAATGACTAAAGAATGACAGAAATCGAAAGAAAGGATGATAAAATGATACCATGACAATATGATAGATAGATAGATAGATAGATAGATAGATAGATAGATAGATAGATAGATAGATAGATAGATAGATAGATAGATAGATAGATGAACTGATACAACAATGAAATGATAGAACGACAGACAGAGAGATGAATAGATCGATGTATGGTTCATTTCGCAGATTTCCTCTTTGTACGAGGGTTTGTGTAATGACTTCTGAAGGACAAATTAATGAGCTATTAGTATGCAGTAACAATTACAGATCTCACTAATTAAGAATTGACATAATTAATCTGTGTGCGAGTTCAGACACTGAAGTCAGATCGTCAAAAACACTGATCTCATCACACAATTACACTATCATATTACACACACGCACACACACACACACACACACACACACACGCAGGTTGTGTTTCCATGTTTTTATGGGTTTATTCCATGGGCGTAATGGTTTTTATACTGTACAAACTGTATTTTCTATCACCCTATACCAACCCTACACTTAAACCTACCACTTACAGGAAACTTTGCATATTTAGATTTTCAAAAACTCACTGACACACACCCCCTTGACACAAACATATGCACACACATTTCGGTTCCATACACACACACACACACACTTGCACTTACACCCGCTGTACACACACACTTGCACATGCATACATATGCACACACAAACACCCACACAGACACAAACACACACACATTTGGGTTCCATACACTCACACACTCACACATGCACACACTTGCACTCACACCCGCTGTACACACACACTTGCACATGCATACATATGCACACACACACACACACACACACACACACACACACACACACACACACACACACACACACACACATATTTGGGTTCCATACACTCACACATGCACACACACACACACACACACACACGTGCACAGCTGTAGGGAACACTGTCTGTCGAGCTGCAGTGATAAGACGTGGCCCGAGTCTCTGTTTCTGAACGCTGCTGCAGATAACGCCTTATAAAGCATCTGTCACTCTGAAGTGTTTGCCCGGAGCCGGACCAGCAGCGACACACAGACACACACTTCACACACACACACTGGGATAATTGGCTCTTTGCTTGTAGATTTAAACTTGGAGTCCAGAGCAGAAATGTCAGGCTTCAGGCCTGCAAGCAAAGTGGCCAAAGTTGTATAATGCCTGATCTCTGCTCACACTTCTGTGTCGTTTGAGACGTTCTGGATGTTAATTATAATCTGGAGAGACGCCAATCTCTGCCTCCAGCAGAGGTATATATCACCACATGTTCTCACAACATGCGTTATGTAGCTGACTAAAAATAATATTTATTATATACCGTTTAGGGGTCAGTACAATTTTTAAATGCTTTTAAAAGTGAAAAATAAAAGCCTTATGTTGTTCAATATGGAAGCTTGTTTCAGCCACAGAATAAAAACAATAGGTAAAGGCTTAAAAAAAAAAGGAATTGTGATACAAACTGAGAATTCTGACTTTTTTCTCACAAATGCATTTACATTTAACAATTCTGAGTTTATATCTCACAATAATTTGCTAATCAACTTTTATAATCCTGATTTTTCTTTCAGTTGATAGTTTAAATCTCACACTTTTATCCACACAGTATTTAGACCCCCTTCACTTTTTTTTTCAATTTTATGTTGCAGCCTGATACTACATTTGCTTAAATAATTCTTATTAATCTACACTCCGTACCTCATAATGACAACAGCATTTTAGAAATGTCTGTAAATTTATTTAAAAAAAAAAAAAAAAACCTGAAAGGTCACATAAGTATTCAGACCCTTTACTCAGCATGAGGCTGCTACTTGCACACTTTACTTTTGGGATGCTACTCTGCAGTGATGAGCAGAGCTGGTTTCCTTCGAACATGATGCTTAGACTTGAGGTTCATCAGAGAGAATCCTGTTTCTCAGAGTCTGACGGTCCTTTAGGTGCTGTTTTGCAAATTCCAAGTGTTTTTTCATGCGTCTTCACTGAGGATAGGATTGTGTTTGGCCACAACATCATAAAGCCCAGATCAGTGGAGTGTTGCAGTGATGTTTGTCCTTCTGTAGGTTTCTCCCATCGGCATATAAGATCATGGAGCTTAACTAGAGTGACCATCAGGATTTTGGTCACCAATCTAGACAAGGCACTTCTCCATCAATTGCTCAGTTTGGCTGAGAGACCAGCTCTTGGAAGAGTCCGGGTTGTGCCAAACTCCTTCCATTTGAGGATTACAGACGCCACTGGACTCGGGAACCTTCAGTACAGCAGAAATGGTTCTGTAGCCTTTCCCAGATCTGTGCCTTGATACAATCCTGTCTCTGAGCTCTGCAGGCAGCTCCTCTGACCTCACAGCTTGGCTTTTGCTCTGATATGCATCATCAGCTGTGAGGCCTTTTATAGAGAGGTGTGTGCTTTTCCAAATCATGTCCAATCAATTTAATTTACCAATCAAGGTGTAGAAACATCTCAGCAATGATCTAGAGCAGGGTGCCCAACCCTGTTCCTGGAGATCTACCTTCCTGCAGAGTTCAACTCCAACCCTGATCAAACACACCTGTCTGTAATTATCACGTGCTCCTTCAGATCCTAATTAGTTGGTTCAGTTGTGTTTGATCAGGGTTGGAGCTGAACTCTGAGGAAGGTAGATCTCCAGGAACAGGGCTGGTTACACCTGATCTAGAGAAATGAGCTAAATTTTAAGCGTCGTTGCAAAGGGTCTGAATACTTATGTAAATGTGATATTTCAGTTTTTTCTTTTGAACAAATTTAGAGACATTTTTAAAATTCTGTTTTCACTTTGTTATTATGAGGTACGGAGTGCAGATTAATGAGAAAACTTAAACAATTGTAGTATCAAAATTAAAAAAAAGGGGGGGTCTGAATACTTTCTGAATGCACTGTATATACAGTATATTTATATATAGGCTATATATCAATCTCACAATTCAGACTTTTCTTTTATTTTCATTGCAAGTAAACCTCTCACAATTCTGATTTACGAGAAAAAATAAAATAAAAATCTGAATTGTGAGATAAAAAGTCGCAATTAACTTTTCTTTTATCCCGTGGTGAGAACAAGCTTTCATAAGGAAGCTACTGAAGGAATTTGTTTGTGATGTTCCTATAGTCTGTAAGTCACTTTGAATAAACATCTCTGCTAAATGAATAAATGTCAATGTGAGGAACATAAAGACGTGTTCTCACTCAACAAACAGCAGCAAACTTCTAACAGTTGTCGGGTCAGCGTGTTGATCCTGCTGGTGTTTGTTGTGTTTGTTTTCACAGGCTGAGCGTGTTCTGCTGGCGTTTGACGGGTCATGGGATGTTTGAGCAGTCTGCTGTGAATTTCCAACAAACTGACTTGATCTGGAAAGTACGATTCCCTGCCAACTCCATAGAAATGGAAGCAAATGCTTCTCCACCAAATATTTCTCCACCCACACAAAGATACTAGTAGAAGTAAAGCTATCTAAGCTGCCGTCCTGCAAAGAAGTATTTTTTAGAAGCTAAATGGAGTATGATAAGGCTTTTTTCAGATAATATTTCTTATATAACGAAAGAATATATTCTCATTGACAAATGCCTTTTTATACAGACATTCCTGCATTTGACAGATGCTTTTATCCAAAGTGACTTCCACTGCATTCACGGTTTACATTTGTAAACCACAACATATATTTGTAGCAATAGCCAACAATACAGTGTATGGGTCAAAATTATGGATTTTTCTTTTATGCCAAAAATCATTAGGATATTAAGTAAAAATCATGTTCCATGAAGATATTTTGTAAATTTCTTACCGTAAATATATCAAAACTTCATTTTTGATTAGTAATATGCATTGCTAAGAACTTCATTTGGACAACTTTAAAGGCGATTTTCTCTATATTTAGATTTTTTTTTTTTTGCACCCTCAGATTCCAGATTTTCAAATAGTTGTATCTCAGCCAAATATCGTCCTTCAAGCTAAATGAATCATAGGAATGCTTTTCTTCTATAAGAATGAATCTTACACAATTAAATTGCATTAGATTAATTCTTAAAATAATAAGAAGAAAAAAACAGTGGGGTAAGAAAAATAGTTTTATTATCTTCAAATTAATTGATTTTCTTTTATTTTTACTGGAAAATACTGATTGATAAAATTATTATTTTTTTTGGTAGTGTTATTCATTTACAAAATGCAAATCTCATTTTGATTAATTTTTCTGCTTGACCTTTTCTTCCTTTCTCCAAATTGGCGTGCCGTAAAATAAAAAATTGCAGTAAAAAAAAAAAAAAAAAATGTGCAGTGTGCTACTCAATAGAAAATGACATTTTATGCCTGTGAACAGATTCATTTGTGTTCCTGAATCACAGTAATATGATTTATTTCCATTAGGCCTCCGTCCAATATGGTCCAGAGTTTCCTCCCTTTGTTTACGGAGATAAATTGCTTGATTTGGGATTGTGGAGGGGTCGGCTCGTAAAAAAGATGAAGCTTGCAAATAGATGTCAGCGGGCGTTACACGAAGCAATCAAGGTGCAATTGCAGAGCATCTGATAACGGCTGAGAGAGGGATACGAAATTTATCCTCATGCCAAATCTAAAGGCTGATTGCCTGAACAACAGCTACATGAGAGACGCTTCACTTTCAAATCTGTTGTGACATGGAGAGAAATGTCTCGTACTTCACTGACTTCATTGGTAACTTCATTGCAAACGCTGATATTGTGAGTTATTTCTACTGGTAAAAATGACTTTTATTGGTGTAACCCAATTCAGTCATGTTGAGTTCATCATATTAAATGATTAATTTGAATAAAAGCTGATATCACATCAAGTATGTTCAGTTATCTGACTACATATACACTACTGTTTGGGGAGTTTTGAAAGAAATTAATACTTTTATTTATCAAGCATGCTTTCAATTGATCAAAAGTGACCGTGATAATGTTACAAAAGATTTCTATTTCAAATTTTTTTTTTTTTAAACTTTCTATTCATCTAAAAATGAATAATTCGTTTTTATTTGGGATTTAGGATTCTGTACAACATAAACTGCATGCTGGCTTTAAATTTATTTGCCTTTTTTCACACAAAAATATATCCATACAAAAATATATAATGTTGTTAAAAGGTTTGGGATTAGTAAAAAATTTATTGTTAAAGAAATTAATACTATTTTCAGCAAGGATGCTTCAGCAAGTTCATCAGTAAACACATTTATTATGTTACTAAATATTTCTATTGCAAATAAATGCTGTTATTTTGAACTTTCTGTTCATCAAAGAATCCTAAAAAATAAAATGCATCACGGTTTTCACAAAAATATTGTGCAGCACAACTGTTTTCAACATAATAATAATCAGAAGTGTTTGTTGAGCAGCAAATCAGCATATTACAATGATTTCTGAAGATCATGTGACTGAAGACTGCAGTAATGATGCTGAAAATACAGCTGCGCATCACAGAAATAAATTACAGTTTAACAGATATTCACATAGAAAACAGCTATTTTAAATTTTAAAAATTTCTAAAAAAAATTGTACTGTATATTTGATTAAATAAATGCAGCCTTGGTGAGCAGAAGATACTTTTTTCAAAAAACACATAAAAAAAAATCGTAATTATTCCAAACTTCCAGCAGTGTATGACGCATGAAGTGCCTTTCAAACAGTAAAAACAAAGAAATAAACTCTCCGGCACGAGGTCTCAGAATAAGTGATGATGATAATCACAAGAAAGGTGACATTACAAGCTCTAGCGTCAAACGGAAGGAAAGTAGAGGGGAAGAAAAAGAGCAAGTGAAATTGCCTGCATTAGCATGCAGCGGAACATCTGGAGGTTTCCTGTTTCTAATCAGTCTTCCTGTCGGATGCAGATATAAGTGGAAGAGAAGAGCTCTGTCTCTCTCAGGTATAAAGAGGGAATCGCTGGCTGTTGTGTGCTCAGTATCAGCAAACGCAGATGCTTTCCTCTCACAGCTCCTTTGATGTCTTCTTGAAGACTGTACTGAGGCTGTGCAAGATGGCATACTTATATGACACATGCACAAAATTCTTGCGAGACTTGTGATTTTTTTACTTCTCTTCGCAACAGTGCATTTGGCTTTATGAGTTTCTGGTTTCATACTGATTCAAGGGCTAATGGCTCAAGCTGAGATGTTCCTCCATCAAAGGCTGCATTGATCGGTTTACACAGCTGTATACGGAAAACACACATCGCTGCAGGAAAAAGCAAATTCGCAGCTCCTTTACACAAAAGCTGCTTTTATGACCGATTAAATAACACAAAACATGCTTCTAGAAGGTTTCAGTTAAAACCATAAATAGATTTGCTGTCTGATGCCATAGTATTTTAACAGAAAATACTATTTTAGCCTTTGTACTTAAAAATGTAGTGTTTTATTCAGTGTGTTACTTGATGTTTCTTCGTAATTTCTGACTTTTTTCAGTGTAGAAATATATCTGTTTTTGAGGACGAAAAAAACTAAAACATTGATCTGAAAAACTTAAATGTATTTAATTTAATTAATTAATTTAATTTATTTAACAACCTTTATTTATTGCAAACAAATAAATCAAATACTTTTTTTTTTTTCAAAGAAAAATACTATTTCAGTCTTTGTTTTATTCAAAGTGTTACTTGCCATTTCTTTGCAATTATTTGGCAAATTTACTGCAGCTTCTAAATTAAAATTGTTTTTACAATATTTTTTTGTTTTGTTTTCCAGTGTAGAAATACATCTACTTTTGAAGCTTTAAAAAAGCCCAGGAGCCAAAACAATGATCTAAAAAAAACAAAAAACCTTACAATGAAAATAATTTTTTGTTAAAATACCATCCAACAACTGCTGCATGCACTGAAATAAATAAATAACTAAGTAAATAAGTAAATAAATTCAATTTTCAATAAAATAAAGATTATTGGAGTATGTTTTACAAGAAAATACTTTATTTTTCTACTTCAAAATTTCACATTTTATTCTATGTGTTACTTGCAGTTTCCTTGTAATTATTTGTGAATTTTACTACCAGTTTCTGAGTAAAAAAAATAGTTTCTACACAAATTTTCTTTCTTTTTTCGTTAAGTGTAGAAATACTGAGTTTTAAATACTTGTAAAATGTACTTGCAATTTCTGAGTGAAAATTGTTTCTAACTTTTTTTTTCAGTGCAGAAATATATCTACATTCTGGAGCTTTAAAAAAAAAAAACAGAAACCAAAACACTGATCTGAAGAACCTATAGTTTAATGAAAAATACATTTTTAAATCTCCAAACAACCATATATAGCAACTCCATAATCCTATACAGTCACAATGTACTTCAGAAATGCATTAATTTTGATCTTTTTTAAAAAAGAATATATGAGAGTCTGGCTGTGCTTTAATTAACAGATTTAAGTGCCAAAGAAACTTGGCAACAGCAGAACTTTTCGGCTCTCAGGGCCACACGACAGTTTCTTTAAACTTTTACATTCATCCTCTTTCATTGCCAAATTACATGGGAAGTCTTAGATATGCCGAGGAATGAAGATGTGACCCTGAGAACACACGAGCGTAATTGAATTCTGTTCTTTGAGACTCACAACACCGGAGCGCTCAATAGCAAATCACGAGCAGATTTTCACATGGCCTTAAAACCCCTCAAGAACTTTATAAGGACGAATCAGGCAGCAGGTGTTTCACTGGTTCTCTCAGTTTGTGCTTTATTTGTGCCAGAACAAGACGGATCTGAATCTGGCACCTACGGAATTGGACCGGGCACCTATTTTAGTGAATTTCCAATCTAATACACCTCGGAAAGACATGTATACTCTAACTTACACATGTTTTATGAAAAATCAAACACAGCAATAATAATGTTCTCAGTAACTTGCAATATATTTGTAAAAATGATACATATTAGCTGTTTCTCCTACTGATAAATAAAACACTAAAATGCCATTTTAAGTGAATTCAGTCATCACAACAGTAATGAAAAATGGATATGAATTTTGAGATTTGCTGCTAAAGTGTTTAAAAATAACTTTTAATGAGCATAAGATGATAGCAGATGTAATTCAAATGTGAAAATAGTTTAAATGAGCATGCAAAATGAAATATTTAAATGTTGACCAATGCCAGTAAATTTAAAAATGTCTAATATTGACCAATAATCAACATGGTATTGATATAGTGTGCATCCAAAGTCACTATACAAACCAATAATTCCAAAATGTGCTAGTAAATAGAAATAAATAATCATAAAAAGTAGGAACATATAACATTTGCCATCTCTTTGACTCTGATTCACAAGCTCTTTTGCTCTTTTGTTTGTTGTTTGCACGTCAGTTTTTCTGATCAACTATACAGGGAACTCAGTCAAGTTGGTACATTACTATATTATTAAAGGTTAAAACTAATAAAAAATCATTGCATTCAACTGCCATTCATTTTTAGATATAATATTCACAGCTCGAGTAAAAACTAGCTGTATATAAATATTTAAACTCCACATTAGCAGTTTAATTATATAATACAGTATGTTGTATGTTTTTACTGCAATTCATTGTTGAAATATAAACATTTAATTTTCTTCATGCCATATTTATTCAAATATACAATAAATGAGACAAAATATGTAATATACTGTATATATTTATCAAAACGCTCCTCTTTACAGTTATTTTTTACTAGCTAACTAATGAGTTTATGGTCATTGAATAGCTTTCCTGACCTAAATGCAGTGTTTTATTGTTTAACTAATTTAGTGAAACATGATTCATTTTTAATAAGTTGTTTTGATTCTTTCAACACCACCTGATGTTCTTTCATGTTTATTTCATGCTAATACTATAGCAAACACAAAGAGATGATTGGTTCACAGCTACAGGCAATGAAACATTAAAGAGCGTTTAAATTGAACGAATTTGAAAGCTGTGATTGTGTTTCATATCAAAAGTAAAAAAAAAAAAAAAATTATTGTTGATTATTGTTTGAAAGGCAAATAAAGTTTAGTGGAGATTTGTCAACAGCATTGACTAAAAAGAATGATCTTGGGATTTAAGAATCGATATCGGTTCATCAAAATGAAGATTGATTAAAATCATGAAAATTGATAATGTCAGCCATGCATTTAAAAACCATTGAGTTAAAGAGTCATTCCTTTAATTAGAAGAGGTCATCCACGAACCTTATAAAGTGAGTCTAATGTGAAAGTCTGAAGATCTAATGTCTTGCAGTGTTAAATGTGTGTATTAGTCAAGAGATAAATAACCGTTTCAGGCGAGTCAATGTCTCTGCACACCAGAAGCAGAAAATACACTAAAGATCCGGAAAACACACGATCAAAACATTAGCTCTGTGGTTGGATTTGCCTCCTGCCATTGAATAAATGAACGATAAAAACCCGACAAACTAATGAATAACTCGCGCTGTCTTCAAGTCCTCCTGGGAAGATCCCATTTACAAGTTTAGAGTTTTTAATGATGATTTTGCTATATTTGTCAACAAACGGCGAACGCAGAAGCTTGAGTGCTACTACTACAAGATAAAGAGTGTGTAAGAGTAATGCTTTTATGCATTTCATCATCACTACTGATCAAAAGATCATTTAAAAGAAATCTATTCTGCTCACCAAGGCTGCATTTATTTGATTAAAAATACAGTAAAAATTGTGAAATATTATTACAATTTAAAATAGCTGTTTTCTAAGTGAATATACAGTAAATTGTAATTTATTGCTGTGATCAAAGTTGAATTTTAAGCATCGTTACTCCAGTCTTCAGTGTCACATGATCCTTCAGAAATCATTATAATATGTGACCCTGGACCACAAAACCAGCCTTAAGTGTCAATTTTTCAAAATTGAGATTTATACATAATCTGAAAGCTAATAAATAAGCTTTCCATTGATGTATGGTTTGTTAGGATCGGACAATATTTGTCTGAGATACAACTATTTGAAAATCTGGAATCTGAGGGTGCCAAAAAAATCTAAATATTGAGAAAATCGCATTTAAAGTTGTCCAAATGAAGTTCTTAGCAATGCATATTACTAATCAAAAATGAAGTTTTGATATATTTATGGTAAGAAATTTACAAAATATCTTCATGGAACATAATCTTTATTTAATATCCTAATTATTTTTGGCATAAAATCGATAATTTTGACCCATACAATATATTTTTGGCTATTGCTACAAATATACCTGTGCTGCTTATGACTGCTTTTGTGGTTCAATGTCACATATGCTAATTTGCTGCTCAAGAAAAAATTTCTGATTATTATCAATGCTGATCACAGCAATCAATTACATTTTACAATATATTCACATAGAAAACTGATATTTTAAACTGTAATAATATTTCACATTTTAATCAAATAAATGCAGCCTTTGGTGAGCAGAAGTTCATTAAAAATCTTGGGAAATGCAGTTATCATACAAGCCCAGGCGATCTATAATACTTGGAAAGACCAACAGCAATTGCCTTCCACCATGATTCTTTAATTGACACGCCAATGTGAAAAGTCAGGGCTCATGGCAAAAAAACACTGGTAATTACTGTATGTCACTGTGTTGGCGTTTAGCTCTCATCTCATATCATTCTGAAGACAGAATCAGATCTGTTCAACACGTTCAGCCCAAACAGAGACTTCAGCATCTGTTAAACTGCACTGAATTCGTTCAGTGAGAAAGAGAGAGAGAGAAACCACAGATGGAAAGGACATACACTGAACAGTTGAGATTGTGACAAGACAGATCAATCAATAGCTTCATTAGCTTTGCCATCTCAGAGCGACAGCTTTAAGGCTTTTATCTCACAAAAAGCAATTAGATCAACAAAACCGAAGCTCCAAACCGTTGTACGGCCACGTGTTGGGCAGGTATGCACTTTAATGTGCCCGTCTACCAGCAGGTAAGATCAGGAATTCTCTTTTTTCTCCTAAATCTGGCACCAGATCGATAAGTTGATTGATTCTACCAGCAACCTGAGAAAAGACGATTTCCTCGTTTTGCTCCGGTTGAAAACCCACTGTCAGTTTCCACCAGAGAAACATGTTGGAGAATTTTTGAGAACAGATTCATGAGTTAATGAATGCTCTGGTCTGGAATTGACAGATAAAACATTTTAATAGTTGAATAGTGCGGATTTGGAAGTACCAATATTTTAGCACTCACCATTGAATCTGAAATCAAGATGAAAACTTGTGAAATCAGGCGTCAAATATTGTGGCTATTAGTCCATGTCTATTAGCTCAGAAGCCATTTATATACTAATTGACCAAATTTCAGAAAAAGCATAATGGACCAACATATTTATGACTCATCCTACAATGTAAAAAGTGAAAGTTGACTTAACTTAAAAAAAATTGAGGAAACCCGTTGCCTTAAAATTAAGTACATAAAAAAAAAAAAAAAAAAAAATGATGTGAACTTGACAATTCAATTAACTTATTTTTTTTAATTATCATTTACTTAAAAATTTTTACGGCAATGGGTTTACTCAATTTTTTTAAGTTAAGTCAACTTTCACTTTTTACAGTGTACACTATGGATATTTGTATCCAATCAAAAACACTCTAGAATGACAAAGCCCCTCCCTATTATACTGCAAACAAAGAAAATAGTGTTTATATAGAATGCTTATTCGTTTAGTTTAATTCAATAGTTTATATAGAATGTTTATTCATAACATGTGAGCCAGAACGTTAGCCAAAGTTCTAAGAATGTTCACTGTTAGCTGGTCCAAATGTTACACTTCATCATTGTATGAGACGCTTGCTTTTCCACACATTAGTTCTCAATGATTAATGAATCAGTATATGATGAACATATCAGATAATTCATGCACTATCAAAGCCTCTGATCCACTAAACATTGAGACACTAGTTCAGACTCAATTTCCTGTTACACAATTATATGGTTTCGCATTAAAACACCACATTTATCAACAACAACAAAAAAAATTGCAGTACACACCAAGTTTATTATGCATCTGTTAAAAAGTACAGTGTTATCTTGAAATATGCTTGCATCCTCCATTTCTAGCAGCTTGAGAGACTGAGAAAAACATTTCTGCCAAGCAAACATTGAGACAATGCACAATGGGAATTTTAGTGCACTGGAGAAAAATCTTAGAAACAGCCAATTCCCTGAGCCAGTAATGACTGTTAGTACAACCACATGACCATATACGTGCAATGTAAAAGCCTGAAGATCCAAAATGCACTGAAATAAAACAAAACAAAACACTTGCAACGTGTCATGTAAAAAGAACTAAATAATTCAGAAAATAATAGAACATATAACTGCACCTCTTAACAAGCCACAGATAGCCTAGAGTTTAGTGCAGAATGCTAAATAACTAACATTTATTTTTTTTCTACTCAGTTCAAAACATGCATAAAACAACTTATTTTTCTAATTTTATATGGTTTGTGAAAAAGAATGAGACAAATAAAATATTAGTTTTTTACCGGACGGATATCTGCACAGTTAGGTCCGTTCCCATCACCTAATTTTCGACGACTGCACAACACAGTATAATTTAAATTTTTCACGGTATATATATATATATATATATATATATATATATATATATTATTATTTTTTTTTTTATTAAAATAAAATAAATACATATTGATGTTACGCAACTTATATGAATGCGAATGTTTATTTTATTTAATATATATCTATGTATGTTTGTTAAATTTATATTTCTGACCCTGCAGCACAAAAGCAGTCATAAGCAGCACAGGTATATTTGTAGCAATAGCCAACAATACATTGTATGGGTCAAAATTATTGATTTTTTTTAATGCCAAAAATCATTAGGATATTAAGTAAAGATCATGTTCCATGAAGATATTTTGTAAATTTCCTACTGTAAATATATCAAAACTTAATTTTTGATTAGTAATATGCATTGCTAAGAACTTCATTTGAACAACTTTAAAGGCGATTTTCTCAATATTTAGATTTTTTTGCACCCTCAGATTCCAGATTTTCAAATAGTTGTATCTCAGCCAAATATTGTCATATCATAACAAACCATACATAAATGGAAGGATTATATATTCAGCTTTCACATGATGGATAAATCACAGTTTCAAAAAATTTACCCTTATGACTGGTTTTGTGGTCCAGGGTTATATTATGATTTTTATTATTATTATTAGTAGTAGTAGTAATATTGCTGTTATACATAAAATTTAAATAAGTAGTAATATTAATATTATATTAAATATGAATAGTCATTTTTATTTTAAGGTTAGGCTATATATAGTACATAATATAAAAAATAATATTTATTTATTTTATTTTTTAAAAATTGTATTATTATTTCTAAGACCTCCCAGCCATTCATTTTTGATGTCCAGATCACAGAAACTCCCTGTAACTTTGCGGTTGTCACTCTTGTTTACAGCTTTGCATGTGAATGTAACCGTATGAAGCATTTTAAAACAGGACTGACTGCTGTATTCTGCTGCTGTGAATCTTTGAACGCGCTCAGGGCGACGAGCTTCTGTCTCGTACTGTGTGTTTGGCCTAAAGGACATTACAGGTGACACTGAGGTCAGGCTGCTTTCGGTTGATGTTTGTGTATTCCTGATTTGCTCCGCTGGATTGTGTGCTGCAAAACTATTTCAGGTTTATCCTCATGAATTTTGCTGGACTTACAGTTTTATTAAGCAGGAACTTTCTGCACTGAATACCATTTGACTGAGCTTAACTTTAAAACTAATAGCTCGCAGTGTTCACCTTTAAAGCTAGCGTTTTTCTGCAATGCTAGGCTTGGAACTGACCGACCGGCCTTTTGAAGCATCTCTTAAAAACCCTCAGAATATTTGTCTGTTCTCTGAACCCGCAGACGTGCACATGAGTGATGATTGCCTTCTATTATGTGAATTCTTAATTTCATGGAGAGCTTAGATATGCCCCACTTCTGTGCCAGAATACTTGAATGATAAACCAATTAGGGCCCTCTCTGTGCTATAGATACGTGTGCATGCATGCATGCAGAGCGAAGAAGTTCAGTGCTGTGACATTATTTGAATGTTAATAGACGAGACTTTGCGATGTCATTAGTATTCATAGTCATTCATACACATACTTTTATAATGTTGGATGGACACACACACACACACACACACACACACACATATATATATATATATATGTATGTGTGTGTGTCTATGGGTCAAAGACAAGTCAATTCAATCCCAATCCCACTCCTGTTCATCAGCAAATTGTGTTGAAAGCTTGACAGAAAAGACCTTTTTAATGTTGAATTTATTCATAAATGGATTTCAGGTGGGAGTATTTTTTAAAGTCATTTGCAATTTTTAAATTTGCATGGCATTTTCTGGTGTATTTGTTTACTTAGAGTTTGAGAACAAACTGTCCCCAGAAATGAGCCAAAAAAGTGCAACGGGAAAAATGATTTGTATATTAATTCTTAAAAGGCAAAATGTTCTTTTATATTAATGCATTTGGTGACCCTACTAACCAAAGCAGTTTGCAGCATATTGCATTTAAAGGAATAGTTCACCCCAAAATGAAAATTAGCTTGCAATTACTTCCTCGGGGCATCCAAGATGTAGATAAGTTTGTTTCTTCATCAGATTTGTAGAAATGTAGCATTGCATCAGTGTCTCAGCAATGGATGCTCTGCAGTGAATGGGTGCCGTCAGAATGAGAGTCCAAACAGCTGATAAACACATCACAATAATCCACACCACTCCAGTCCATCAGTTAACATCTGGAGAAGACAAAAGCTGAATCGGGAGAGAAATCTGCACAGATCAAGCACCGTTTAAAAGCCAAAACAGCTCTAAACAAATATGTGGCTGGATTTTGATGTGAGAGACGACAGAAGATGGAGTTATTATGGATTGTGGACTCATATTTTAGATTTGTAGCTTTTGTCTTAAGATATTAACTGATGGACTGGACTCGTGTGGATTACTTGTGGATTATTGTAATGATTTTATCAGCTGTTTGGACTTTCATTTTGACGGCACCCATTCACTGCAGTGAGACACTGATGCAATGCTACATTTCTCTAAATCTGATGAAGAAACAAACTCCTCTACATCTTGAATGGCCTGAGGGTGAGTTTTCATTTTTGGGTGAACTGTTCCTTTAAGGTTTTCATTTTATCAGTCCATGCTGTACTGACATGCGTTATCTCTCTGTTATTGCCAAGAAAATGCTCTGGCGTTTGACTTGTGTCAGTATCAATTCAGCCCCAAATGCAATTCACCTTGTTATCCAGTAAAATATCTTTACAATCGACTTTGGCAGCATTTACAGCCCTGAGTCTCTATCAGCTTTGCACATCCATATCACTGCAGTTTTTTCTCGTTCTTCTTTGCAAAACGGCTCCAGCTCAGTCAGGTTGCATGAGGATCATGAGCGCTTGGCTATAAATTCTCAGTTGGATGGAGTCCAGATCTCAGTCATGGACGTGCGGTGTGTGTTTGACAGCTCTGAGCAACAGACATGCGTTAGAAACAACGCTCTGACTTCTGTCTGTGTGTCTGCGTCTGTTCAGGCCGAAAGCAATCCGTTAGTGATACGACTGCTCATTCATCCTTGTCAGAGGCAAAACGAAATGAAAAGTGCATCACAACTGTAAAACAAACAGAAGCTGAATACGCTGAGAAAACAGTCCAAACAGCAGAGAAAGTTTGACAGAGCGCTGTGTGTTTGCGTCAGCTGGGAGAGCGAAGTGAATTGAGAGTCACAGTAGTTGAGCTGCTTGATTGTTTATATTGTTGCAAAGTGTATTATTGCACAGATCTATATGTAAAGTTGCAAGTATGTCTAATATGGCTGCATGACAAAACTGTCATTGCATATTGCAATTGTGTATATATATATATATTGCAATATGAAAAGATAGGAATTTTCACAAGATGATTTGAATCTATCTGCGATAGATGGATAATTTATTATTATTATTATTAAATAAAATATCAAACAATAATAATACTACTATTGTAGTGTAAAATCAAGTAATAAAAACCATTTTATTTTACTGTAAAATTACAATGCTAATGTTTACATCTTAATTTCTTTTGAGACATATATTGAAGGAGGAACCTGAGCCAAAATGCAAATTTAAATTTTTATTTATTTATTTATTTATTTTTTATAATAGCAGGGTACAACAGGGCTAAAGGAGCATTAATCCATCCATCCATCCGTCCGTGGTTTTGGCATACTGAGAAAAAAAATGTTGAATACTTCGGGATGAAAATAAAAATTTGAAATTGTATATTTATATTAATTATCGTACATTAATTAGTAATTAACATACACTGGTCATACATATAATTAATATCGTAGATATAATACATTTGTATTTAAATATTTATTATGTATATTGTTACATTTTACTTTTTCTTTATTTATTTTGCATATAAATGAAAATATATTTATTTTCATGATTTAAATGCTTTTCGTCTCTGGTGGAAAAACAAATCCCACAAACACGCATTAAAGCAGGAACCTGAGCCAAAATGCAAATTACATATTTTTTTTTTTAAACATTTGTTTGGTGCCGTCAGTGACACAGAAATTACACACAACAGCTGCGTTTAGATTAAACGACTCAATACCTGCAGAAGCTCTGTAACCATTTCCCGCTGATTTACATAAGCATGGAATAAATGGCAAGTAATTACCAAAAAAAGATATTTACCTGTTAAAATGCACCAGTATATTATTGTGTTAATTACACTGGGCTGCGTTACATTGTGCTGGACAGTGTTTCATACGGTGGGAATCGCTGTCATTGCAGTGATACAAAGCTTTATTACAACGCGTCTGTCAGGGGATTTGTGTATTTGGATTAATTGTTTGGTGTCTGGTGACATTTGAGTAATACCAGTGAATAGGTCCTTCTGTGAGCTCAGAGAGTCGTGTGACTCAGGTACGTCCGTCTCTCTCCCACACACACAGACTCATGGCTTGATTCATTGCGGGTGACACCTGCCAGGACTGATGAGTGTATGTTGCGGCTGTTCTGTTCATTATCATACAGCACAGACGAGAATTCGATTAACCTGCTCTGATCCTTGCAATCACAGACACACACACACGTACACATGCTAATGCACGCACAAATACACAAGCGCAGTCACATACCTACACGCCATTAGGTGTTAAATATACTCGCAAATGATGGATCTGAATAGGTTGGCGTTTTGTGATAGCAAGAGGTCGTGTTTTACTGTGGTGAATTCACTCTTATGCACAGCCTACACCGACTTAGTGCTTTCATGAAACATAAATTGTATGTGTTAAATGTGCAAGGATTATTACTTCATTCTCTCATTTCTAGTGTGTCTTTCTATATACCAGCCATTTAGATATAGTAAGGTCCAGCAGGGCTAAATGCACATTTTATTTTTATTTCTTTAGTTTAGTTTAGTTTCTTATATAGCACATTTCTACTGCCTTCTGAGCAGCCCAAAGTGCTGTACTATGCATTCCAGCAAAACCAAACACATAACAATGACAAACACAACATCTTAAAAAGAAAACATACATTACGTCTCTCCTAAGTCGGATTCAAACACCATAACATAAAAATGCTTCTTCAAACCCGTTTTAAAAGCGGACACTGTGGGGGCATCCCGAATGTCTAGAGGTAGATTATTCCCGATCCCCCGCGGTACCTGGAGCAATTGTTTGTCAGCAGATCGCATGTTTTTCACAGGTTTATGCAAATTAACCAGATCTGACAAATACAAAGGTGCGAGACCGTTTAAAATTTTGAAAATTATTACTAAGGCCTTAAAATCAATCCGGTATCTAACAGGTAACAATGCAAAGATGCTAAAATTGGAGTTATTCTATCCCTCTTTCTCCTACCAGTCAGTAGTCTGACAGCAGCATTTTGGACAAGCTGTAATCGATTTATCAAAGACTGAGAAATTCCTAAATACACAACATTACAATAATCCAATC
The DNA here is from genome assembly GCF_012432095.1 of Onychostoma macrolepis. NCBI lineage: Eukaryota > Metazoa > Chordata > Actinopteri > Cypriniformes > Cyprinidae > Onychostoma > Onychostoma macrolepis. The sequence goes on along the minus strand of NC_081169.1, from coordinate 29,673,206 downwards.
TTGATGATATAAAAGCATGGATGATTGTCTCCAGATTTCTAAATGAGAGCATTGGTTTAATCTTAGATATTAACCTTAAATAGTAAAAACTAGTTTTCACCACAGTATTAACTTGTTTGATAAAATTCAGCTCTGAGTCAAAAAATACAGCCAGGTTTTTTGCGAATGGATGAATATTCCTAGAAAGAGGCCCCAAATAACTAGAAATGAGTGGCGAAGAGCTAAGAGGACCGAAAACAACCACATCTGTTTTACTCTCATTTAAATGGAGAAAATTCTTAGCCATCCAGGATTTTACATCCTCGAGACACTTGACGATTGTAGCACAAGACTTATCAACTGAGTGTAATGGGACAAACAACTGAGTATCGTCAGCGTAACAGTGGTATGCAATCCCATGTTTCCTAAAAATACTCCCCAACGGTAGCATATATAGAGAAAACGGAACTGGACTTAATATGGACCCTTGTGGGAGCAAGATAGAGGAACTGCAGAAGAAGACTGATTACCCACTGTAACCGATACAGACCTATTAGACAGATAAGAAGAAAACCACTGTAAAGCACTACCACTAATCCCAACCTCCTGCTGTAAACGATCTAACTAAATTCTACGGTGGATTGTATCAAAGGCGGCAGTTAAGTCGAGCAAAATTAAAATAGCAGAGTTACCAGAATCCAAAGTGAGCAAGACGTCATTTGACACTTTAAGAAGAGCCGTTTCGGTGCTATGGCGGGCCCTGAATCTTGATTGAAAACGGTCATGAATATAGTGGTCTGATAAAAATGCAGACAATTGGAGAGAAACAGTCTTTTCCAACACTTTCGACAGAAAAGGCAATGTGGAAATAGGTCGAAAATTACTAAAATCAGACGTGTCAAGATTAGGCTTCTTCAGAAATGGCCGAATTACTGAGTGCTTAAAATAAGAAGGAACAATGCCAGAGCTCAGCGAGCTATTGATGATAGTCAGAACACCTAACACCTCTCTAAAGAAACGAGTTGGCATAAAATCCGCAGGAGAGGTGGACGGTTTTCCTTTTAAAATTAACTCTATCAATTTATCAAGATCAATTGAATAAAAATGCGTTAACTGAGCATTAACAGTAAATACTCGGTAAATAACCGAGTAACGTAAATACTCGGAATAGATTCATATAAAACCTCAATCTTACTCCTAAAAAAATCGAAAAACTTTGTGCATAACTCGGGGTTAACATCAGGAAAAGATGATTTCCTGGGATTAACCACTTTATCAAATGAGTTAAACAACACTTTTGGATCATGAGGATTTTTAGAGATTAAATCTGAGAAATATTCAATTTTAGCTGTTTTAACAGCACACTGATAGGCCGACATGCAGTTCTTAAAAATCTCCTTGGAAACTTGTAAGCTATCTGATCTCCATTTACGTTCTGCTTTACGGCACGGGTATGATGGTTGAACCAAGGGTGTGAGCTCGATTTAAAAACTTTTGGTTTTAGTGGTGCAAGTAGATCTAAAATATTTGTACAAGTCTCATTAAACAACACAATTAGATCCTCAGTATTGTGGCTATTAGATGGCACTTCTAACACGGTTCTAGCTCTTTACTTATCTATTGGTGGTTTTGTGCCTTCCTATAGACATTTGGAGAAGGAAATGAGAGACTGAAGTGATAAAAGTAATTTTATTAAGTAGACACTTAATAAATTTTAAATACCATACATAGGTTTCTGATCATTTATATTTGTTTATTATTTGTATAGTTTCATTTTACAATAGATCTTGGTGTATATAACAATGATTAATTAATTATTTTTGGCTCCAACATACCACAGTTTGTTTGTTGTTTTTTTAACTTTAATATTTGTAATTTCTTATTTTTAAATGTATTTGTTCCCTTTGGCAATGTTATGTTAATGTAAATATTATTTATTTATTTAACTTTACTTTATTTTTATTTTTTATTCATTAATTTATTAATTACTTCATTATTGTAATTCATATTTTGATATCTTAAAGAATGCAGAAAACATATAAATGATAGATGAATCACTCATTTATTTGGAATTATTTATATTTCAGTTATTTATTTATTCCTGTGTTGGTTTTATAATAATAAAATTATTTATATAAATAGTATTTAATTTGGTTTTGGTCCCAAAATATATACAACTATATATATATAATATATATATATCTCAATTAAGTAATTTGTTTATTAATTTATTGTGGTGGTGTTATAATATACACAATATTTAATTTTACTTTTGGCCCCAAAGTATGCAACACCACCCAATCATTCTTATTCCCATAGTTCCAGGTGTATTACCGTAAATCCCTGTTTCTTAATTGGAAACCTATTCCTTGACATATCTAGTTATTAATGTAACTTATTATATTTTGTGCTTACATTTTGTGAAGTATACTGTCATAACAAAGCCTCACAGATAGATGGATTTGGCAGATGTGTAATGATTGTGTCACTCGGAGCGACCCGTCAGCTTTGATTAGCTCTGGTGTCAGCAGGTGCTTCGTTTCACCACCGAGGGCGCGACGCTGTCGACTCTGCCGTTGGTGAGAAGATGCTTGTCATGTTTGGATGAGTCGCGAGAGACTCAGATCCCAATTCTTGAATCCCGTCCAGGCTCTTTTTGATGCTGGGCACATCTGAATTTTAGACACATTTCAGTCTCACCCCGATGTGTACTTAGTGTGCCTGGCAAATGGATCACTTTAAGTCATGCATATTCATAACAGGAGATGCAGTTTTGAATAATAATCATGACTGTAGATTCTGTCAGTAATGTTAGTAGAGATGTTGTTTGATCAACATAGGTTTATTAGAAAACCATAACTCTACCTACATTTTTGCAAGAGTCTAGAAACCTGTACAATTCAATGCATGTATGAAATGGACACTAGAGGCAGTAAAACACCACTTTTAAACAACATTTATTCTATTTCACACAAATTATGATTTCAGAAGCAGATTGATTAATTAAGCCTTATTTTTGCACAATTCCTTGCACAATACTATGTTATGACCTCAAATCACTTTTAACACAGTGCATGAATTGTAAATTAATACATCTTGACATTTGCATCACATAACCAGCTCCAAATCCACAGCTTTTCTGATGGAGTAAACTTGCTCGGTTACGCACCCGGTACAGAATTGCTCTTGAGATGCAAAGTATCAGGTACAATTTCTGTGAAACACTGGGCATGATAAAAGAGCTGAAAGGCTTGTAGAAGCAATACATACATTGCATTGTACGTATATATACATACAATTCAATGCATGTAGGAAATGGCTTTTTGCAGAAATGTTTACAGAGGCAGATTATCGATTTACAATTCCTTGTACAATACTATGCTATGACTTGTAGTGCATGCTTTGTGAATGGATACATTTTGATGTTTGCATCACATAATTATCTCCATGGGCTAGGCTTTTCTGATGTAGTAAACTTGCTTGTTAGTGCAGGTGCAGTCCTGTGAAACACAAACAACGATACAAGAACACAGACATGTAGAAATGAAATAAAATGGCATGGTTACTTCATTTTTAACTGAGGTTTGCTTTATTGGTTAGCTTTAGTACCTGGTTTAGGTGCATTATTTTCAAACCTGATGAAGCCGATAACCTTACATTTAATTTCCAAACTGTGTAATGTAATAAAATTTTGCCAGAAAAAGCCAGAACATGCATTTAGTGCCTCTAACTGGATATTTCACTTTGAAAGTGTCACAGAATATGCAAAAAACAACTTAATATCATTTTTCAATTTGCAGAAGTGTCACCACAGGCACATTTTTCCAGGTTGTGTTTGATAGTATCGGAGATGTTCTTCTGGTTGGAAAACTGTTCCTTTAACTGTCTGGTGATTAATGTTACATGGGTTATCTGGGCTTGCACGACTACTCATCTTGACTAGGTTGCGATTGGGCAAATCAGTGTTTATCTTATATAAATGACTCGCCACATGCTGGGCAGCATCAGCGCTCTGACAGCCAGCTGGAGGCTTTGACATGATGTGTGTGAGAAACGAATGCTTGCATATCTCCATTACCAGATTCATGCTGCTTCTGTTGTCATGAAAAACGGGCACTCCAAGAGTCTCACGGTTTGTTCTGAACATTATAGAATTAGAATGTTTAGTCTTTTCATTTTGTATTTCATAATTCAGTATGTGTCATGCATGTATAGTATGTAGGGTTGCAAAGGGGCGAAACATTTCCGGAAACTTTCTATGGGAACTTCGTCTGGGGAACTTTGGAAATATTCCAAGTTTGAAACTGACCAGGAATTTATGGGAATTTACAGGAATTTTGGGGAATTTATGGGAGTTAATTGGAAATTTGGGGAAATGTATAAAACTGTATAATATACAAACATAAATATAAACTTTTATTTTTTGATCATAAGCTCACATGCAAGGAAACTAATACAAAATGAAAAAATGACATTTTTGAATTTTTGGTGGGGGCTGTGATGCTTTTTCAGGATTTATTGATGAATAAAAACTTATGAACAGTTTATTCCAAATGGAAATCTTTTCTAACAATATAAGTCTTTGCTACTACTTTTTTATTAATTTAACACATTCTTGTTGAATAAAAGTATTAATTTATTTCAAAAAAAGAGAAAAGATACTGACCCCAAACTTTTGAATGGTAGTGTATTGTTAAAAAAGGATTTCTATTTTAAATAAATGTTTTTTTATTTATTTATTTATTTTTTTTAAACTCTATATTCATCAAAGAATCTTGAAAAAAGAATCACAGGTAATAATAATAATAATAATAATAATGCAAAATATTAAGCAGCACAACTGTTTCCAAAACTGATAATAAATCAGCATATTAGAATGATGTCTGAAGAATCATGTGACACTGAAGACTGGAGTAATGATGTTCAAAATTCAGCTTTGCATCACAGATGCAGTATATTACAACAGAAAACCATTATTTTAAGTTGTAATACCGGCAATACTGCACAATATTACTGTTTATTTTCTGTATTTTTCATCAAATAAATGAAGGCTTGATGAGCAAAAGATATGCAATGTTTAAAATTATTAAAAATAGTAATGTGTCCAAACTTTTGACCAGTACTGCACTTCTGTATGATAACAGAAAACTGGCTAGCAGAAGGAGCATCACAGCTTGAGCTATATAGCACACAGCCTACCTCATAAACTGTCTAGCTACTGTATAAACACTTTTTGGTGTTTACTAGTTAAACGTTAATCCCATAGATGAAATATATTTAGAATATCAAAACTCAGATGTAGTCTTTGGGCTCAAATGCAGAAAGTGCGGCTTCAGAGAAAACGGAGGGGAATCCCTCTCTTTAGGTGACTAGAGAGGGTTGTGTGTGGGGGAGGATCATTTTTAGACTTTTGTTTTATTATTATCTCACCTAAATGTTTGTTCAGTCAGTGTATTTGTTTTTACTATGGTATAGCCTAATTTAGTTGCACAGTATATTACACACAGCACAAGGAAGTTTTAAACAATTTTTTGTAATATTCATGTAATTTATATGAATACTTACCAAGATGGACATTTTGATATTTTGTGTGCAGGATTTAAGAAATGATCTGTGCATGTAATGGTAGATAAGCACAGTGCATGTAGGGGGCGTGGCCTCAATAGCCCCGCAGTAAGCAGTGTGCTGTGTGCGATTGAGCAATGTGTAGGGTAGAAATTAAAGTTAAATTGCATTAAATCTGGTTGTTTTAACCAAGATTATGCTGCAAGATTTTGCTCTCAACTACATTTAAGTTCCCAGTTCCTGCAATTTTGCAAATTTCCAGTTTATTCCCATTAATTCCCGTTAATTCCCATTTTCCAGTCTTGAAAATTCCCGGAATTTTGCAACCCTAATAGTATGTTATACACCCAGTATCTGCTGCAGTTTTCATGTGCATGAGATTTTGCTTCATGACCCCAGTGTTCACTTTATTTTTACATTTAATGGCTTTTGGGCGAACATGGCTGAGTTGACAGTTTTCCAATAGAAAGTGCTTCATTTACAGAACAGTTTCACCTAAACCTGTTTTATTTCTGTGATCATTTACTCACAGTCATGTTCTTCCAAACCAAAAAATAAATAAAAACACTAGAAATTAACATAAAATAGCCTTTTTTTTCTCTTACTTTTGTATGCTATATATTTCAGATCTTAAGTCAAGTCTCATGTTTTGTTTGGATAGGCAGGTTAAATCTTTTTAGTTATATATTTATATTTATTATTATTTATTTTTTATTTTTTTGGCATGTCCAAATTATAGAATTGGAATGCTTAGTCTAAATGCTCAAATTGCATTTCATATCATTATTTCATAACTTATTATGCATGATTTATGTAATATTTTACACTCAGATGTCTGCTGAGCAGTTTTCATGGTCATGAAATTGTGCTTTGTGACCCCAAAGTTCTCCAGTTTCACTTTTTTACATTTAATTGGTTTTGGCTGAGCATGGCTGTGTTGACAGTTTTCTAATAGAGAGTATATTAGAAATGCTGCTCTTCATTTAAAGGACTGTTTCACCTAAACCTGTTTTATTTCTGTGATGATTTACTTAGTCATGTTGTTCAAAACCTCTACATTTTGGTGAAAAATATATATATATATAATTATTATATTCATTTTATATATATAATTAATATAATACTAATTTATTTATTTTTATTTATTTATTAAACCAGCCTCCGCTGAAATGCAAACTAAAATCAAGGAGAAAAGAAACTCGTGCAGGTTCAGAACAACATGAAGGAGAATAAATAATGACAGAATTGACATGTTTAGGTGAGCGATGCCTTTAAGACTTGTTAATTGAACACTATTAAGAAAATCTTCTTATGACCTCGTCTGCCATCATTCATGTGCTTCAGCATTTACTGTATTATTCAAAAGCCATTTACAGCTCTGCAGCGATAAACAGATACACCATTAGTGTGAGGTAAACAAACCACCTCATTAGAAACCAGCATTTGAACATCTTAATTAAGGTGCGAAGTTACATGTGCAGGAGACTTACACCCACTCCAAGCGGCTGTCTATTAAATATTAACATTAATAGATAAATATAAATTCATATAAAAGTTGTCATGGTCAAATTATTGACTCTAGTTCTCATATTTAATATTTCAGCCTTGGCTTGATGGTTCTACAAGCATTAGAAACTCAGTATAAATCACTTCGGCCTGAAGTATGTGTGCAAAAGATTGTTTTAATGTAATGCAGAGTGGTGCCAAAACCTAATAACATTATCCAAACTAACAAGGCACTTGGGAAATGAGGCCGATGTCGCCAGAACTTTCATTTTTCAGGAACATTAATAATTAAGCGAGTTTCATTCGGTTGTGTCGCTGCACGTAAACAAACCAAGAGCAGCACAGCACTTCCACAGAGAAAAACCTTCATTATTTACCTTTACGTGCGAATAATGACACGACTAAAAGGAAACGGATGCTTCTGGCAGCAGTTTAGCTGAGACGGAGCAAAGTCAGAATCCTTCAGGCAGAAGAGCTGTCGGGAAAGATGGCGAAAAAAACAGAGATTGTGTTTGGAGGGAAAGACTGTGCACCACGTTGATTTACTGTTACTATTTTATGTATTTGTGCTGTGCTGAAAATCCTTTACCTAAATGACCAGCCTTTTAAAAATTGCTTGTAAATCTCTCGTTATGCTGTTATCACCAAATATTGGCTGCAATCTTTCTGCCAAGTTGTTTTCTTTCAATTAGCACAGGTTTTGTATTTCTTTTTGAAGCTGATTGATCATAGGCCTCGTTGATCTGAGCTCATGCACCTCAGTTTTCACCTTTCACATTTGAGTGAAAAATTCACTGAAAAACTGAGGTGCATAAGCTCAGAAAAATGAGACCTACGATCAATCGGTTCCAAAAGGAAACCTGTGCTAATTGAAAGAGAAAGAAAAAAAAAAAGTTAATAAGATTCAATCCAAGGTTTGGTGATAATAACAAGAATTGTGAATGATCTTAGTATGAGATTCGGATAACTTTACAGCCCTGATTTTTATTGGACTTGAGTGCAGCATTTGATACAATAGACCATGTGACCCTTATAAAGTGTTTTTCATATTTAGTTGGGATCCATAGGACTGTTTTGAAGTGGTTTAGCCTACATCTTATCTTGAGAATAGATCTTTTTCAGTGAAGTTTAGTGACACTTTTTCACCATCAGCACCTATTAATTTGTGAGGTTCCTCAGGGTTCTGTTATTGGGCCAATTTTGTTTTCTTTGTATATGCTGCCCCTCGGTTTGAATTAAAAAAAAAAAAAAGTTATGGCATGTCCTACCATTTTCTTTATTTTTATATGATAAACAATTTACCTCCTTTTGAGATCATGAGAGAATTGTGCTTTTTAGCCAGTTTTGGCATGCTTGGAAAAGATTAAGAGCTGGATGGCCCTCAATCTGTTTCAGTTAAACCAGGGAAAGTCAGAGATTATGATTTTTGGACAGTGCAGTTGTAAAGTGCTTTATAAATGAATGAATGAGAGAAATGCTGGCCATTTTTGACATGGATATGACTGAATGTTTTGTAGATAAGGCATAGTACATCGCCATCTTGCTCCGACCAAAGTGACTTGAACGCATCTGATGTCATATTTGTAAATTCAAACTTCCCTGGAAGACTTGATTGCCACATTATTTGTAAACAGCAGAAGATCAAATGATAACAATGAATGTTATTTTTACTCCACAGACAAAGAATATTTTTATATAGAGATCTTAGAAGACAGCAAGGACATCCCATCCTGAAGGTGAGAGTGGTTATGAAAAGCTAAATTATGAATGTTTCTGGTGCAAAAGACATTCTCTACCATTGTAATTGGACCATGAGAGAGAAAATATTAGGCTATGTTTTATTATTTAATTATTAAATAATTATCAAATATTATACATAGTTTAAGTTACATTTCTATAATATAAAATATTATATTATAAAAATGTTAAATATTAATATATATATATATATAATGAATATAATGTTATATTTATGTATTTCCTGAGGGTTTTTGTGATTGTGACTATAATTAAAAAATTAAATATAATAGTGTGTGTGTATATATATATATATATATATATATATATATATATATAATATTATAGAAAGTATTATTTTGATATTATAACTGTATACTGATATTATATTGTATGTTCTCATATCTCGTGCAGTTTTGTGATAATATACATTTTTAATTTCAGTAATTTAATTACAAAGAAATAAAGGCCTTTCAAAAGTTGACAGACCTGAAAATACTTCAATAATATGCACACACACCTCTTTAAGCCACAGAAAATTTGAGATATGAAATCACAGAAACGACAGAAGGAACCCATCCAGAGCACAAACAGAGGCCGAGGTTTTCAATTCTGTCCGACACCGATCCAGATCAGAATCAAATTGATTTGATTTCTATCAGCACCAATCCGGATCAAAATCACAAATTGAAAGTTTTATTCGTGTGGCTTGAGCGGTGAGCTCTTTTCTATCTTTTCAGACTGGACTTCATGACAGTTTTTTTTTAATGGATTTTGTCAAAGCATTTTTATCTCTGTGCTGAGGAGAGTGACGACTCTAATTAAGTCAGACTGTCAAACTACAGAGCAGGAAGCATGAGCTAACGAATCTACAAACACAGCTTTAGCACTCAGAACTCCTTATATAATGACTCTGACCGAGATGGAGACTAATTTTGACTTCCCAACATATGTTCAGTCATGCAATAGTGAAAATGTTTAAAAATGAAAGGCTCTTGCAGGGATTGAAGGCAGGAGGGGAGAGAATTTGGCCAGTGATGCAAGACCTCTGCAGGGTGCTGCTAACGCTCCTGAAAGTCCTGTCATCGCTCACTCGTCCACATGTTCCTGCAAACCCCTGTGCTCAGCTGCTGTGTTTTGCTGTGGATATTTGAATCATCACACACCTTAAACAGTATGTCTGTCTAGATTTAACAATCTGTTTGTTTGTTTCATTAAATTGTTTACATTTTGTGTATACACACACATTTTATTTAAAATTATATGTACTTAAAGACAGTTTATTTGTACATACATTTAATTCATTTATTTATTTCAAGTTAAATTTACATATCACAAAGACATTTTATATATACATAAAACATTATTTATTAGAAACACATTATTTATTTTTACATATCAGACATATATACGTTTATTTAGAAATACATAAACATATTTTCTTTTATTTAACATATTTAAATATAACAAAACAATTTTATACAGACACATTTTATCTATTTATTTAAAATGATGTTTACTTATTACAAAGACATTATATACACACCCACACACTTAAATTTTTATTTATTTGAAATTATATTTTCATATTAGACATTCACACATTTTATTCATTTGTTTAATTGTGTAAAATTATATTTACATATTACAGACATTTTATTTACACATACAAACACACATTTTATTTGATTTAATTTAAAGTTATTTTTACATATCATGAAGACAATTTACATGTACATACACACATTTTATTTGTCAGTTAATTTATTTGTTTTATTTAACATTATATTTGCATATTACAAAACATATTGTATGTATTTTATTTATACATACGCATTTTATTAATTGATCCATCCATCCAGTATGTCTTGCAGATTTAAAGGACATGATTTTAAAGTTTTTTAATAGTCTTTAAATGTCTGTATAATTAAAAGAAAATGTTTCTCGGCTGCAGTTTGTTAGTTTGAGTCCTGAATGACAGCACATTATTTGCACAGTAAATCCAGCCTCTTATTAAATTAGAAACAGATTTGAATAAATAATGAAAAATAATGAGACCCGTAGCATTTAAACCCCTACAACAAACTTAATGAGCACGAGTCAGACAGAGAAAGAAGCCATTGCAGAGACAGTCGGATGAAGATGTGAAACGCTGTATTGACATTTTGAGCTGCTGTAAATCAGGGACGAGGGTCAGAAAGAACTCGTGCACCTCGTGAAATATTAGCAGACGGGAGAGAGGCTTTTAGCACGTCTCAAGAGCCATGCATTTCTTCCTCTCTCAATCCACACACACTGTTATGAATGTAAACAATTAGCACTCGAGTCCATAAAACATTTGTGAAATGCTGCTTGAAAGTCACGGTCAGTATGAATTGTTGATGTGTGTGGAGGTTTTTATTTTTGTGCTCCACTGCAAAAATAACTATGGAAGTTAGACATATTTCAATATTTATACATTTTAATGCACCTAAATGTTGTTTATTCATAACAGTGTGTGTGGATTGAGAGAGGACGAAATGTATAGCTCTTGAGACGTGCTAAAAGCCTCTCTCCCGTCTTCCCCCATGCCATCTCCGGCCTAAACAGCTAAAACATGAATCATTACCGGTGTTCTGTAATTCATTCTGTAATTCATTCTCCATCTTTAATTATTGCCTCTTTCTCAAGTATTATGTAAATACACATACATATCTGTTTATTTATACAGCTGTATATAGAGTAAATAATGCACAAATCTGTACATAAATCTACTGTTCCAGATTCATACTTATTATTATTATTATGATTATTATCCATTGTTAAGTCTTACTATTTAAATGTTTTTTCTGTTCTCATGTCAGATGTGTTTGTATGTATGTATGTACCAGGAGCACCTTAAAACCACAACAAATTCCTCGTGTGTTTGCGCACACCTGGCGAATAAAGCTAATTCTGATTCTGATTAATTAGTTGTTGTTTTTTTAACCACATTTTCTGTTTTCCATTAAAGATTTTCTGGATTCCTTTTTAATTGTTTAATTAAATTGTAATAAGTAAAAACAATGTCCAATTAATTTAATTAATACATTTTTTTTTTTTTTAAACAGCGTAACTATTAAATGTTTTGATTTATTTATTTTATTTTCCCCAGAAATTCTGTTGTGTATTTACATTTTTCTGGTAATCAAATGAAGGTATGAAACATTAATTAAATAAAATTTAATTCATCAAATTAAAATTAAACAAACCATTTCTTTGTTTTTGTTTTTTTTCTTTTTTTTGTGCAAACAAAGTGCTGCACAACAGTTAACATTAAAGCAAAAAAAGTGTAATTATTCCTTAGTTGTTGTTATTAAACGCAGTAGTATTTGACTGTACAATAGTAATATATTATACAAATAAATGTCATTGTACTGTACAGTAGTAATACATTTCTGTCACAATTTCTTCAAGTTAAACCAAACTTTTATTTTGGGTTGCCGTGAAGATCTTTAAGTTTGTTTATATGATGTGATCTGTGTTTATATGATATATCTTTTAATTTTTTATTCTGTGGCAGAAATGGGCCTTCATAAATAACAACATACGGCATTGAATTTACATACTAATTTTTTGATGGCCAGAACTAATTCTGAGATACATTTACATACATATTGCACTGTGCACATGAATACTGATTGGTTTGTGAGACCGTGCTGCTCTTACATTCACATGCATGCTAAAAATGAAGCGCACGCATGCTGTAATCCATTAATGGGTCTATTCATTCTGTGGGTGAGACTGACGCCGCTGCACTAATCACAAATTCTCTTCTGTCTATGGAAATCTACAGCCACATCTACACACTTTTAAAGTGACCTTTCATTCTCAACAGCACGTCCATTAGTACTGATCTCTAGTCCTGCTCTCAGTGTGTGTGAATTCACTTCGCTTCTCCATTAAATGAAGGATCACTGACAGCCAATAAAACGTCTCACATATTCCCAGACAGCAGAAACTTCTACTGAGAGCAGAGAAATACCTTAGTTCTCTTATAACCAGGTTATCAACATTAACATGGATTTGGGTTTAAAATATATTTGTAATTTGAGGTTATATTTTTGCAGGAGAAAATTCATTAAATGCATTTTTTTTTAAATGACAAATTATGAATTGTTAAATGTTTTTAAATTAATTTGATTATTATTATTATTATTATTATTATTATTATTATTATTTTTACTAAAAACATTTAAAAGCACACGTTTTTAAAAGTAGAAAGATTCCATCTGGCCTTATAAATATGATGTTATAGAAACTTCATGCATAATGCAATACAATTTGAAAAAACAAAAGTAAAGTAATTAAATAATTTAGTCTTAGACACAAAATTTAAGTAATTAGTGTAATATTTTATTCTTACGTCAGTCTAATTACATATATGTAAATGTTTTATTCTAATTTATATTATTTTATAAAAATATATATTTTATAATATTTGTGATAATTCAACATTTAGATGCATTTTACATTATTTTATTTTAAAGTTAAGCTTTTTATTCTTATTAATTCTGAACTTCTTTTAATTAGTTTTCAATAAATTCAAGAGTTGTACATCTAGTTCATAAACATAAATATTCAATTATTTTTTAATTCTTATCTTTAAGTTGTCATTTTCATTTTATTTAATTTTAATTTATTTATTTATTAATTTACAATGTTTTGTAATTGATTAATTTAAATTCTCAGTATTTTTTTTCAAAGTTAATTTTACAGTTATTATTAATTTTTCATTATTGTTTTATTTCATTTAATTTTTACATTTTCAGTATTAATTTTTCACAGTTAAAATGTATTTAATTAATTAAAATGTTTATCATTTGTTTTCATTTTTTAATTTCCAATATTAATTATTACAAATAAGATTTATATCTTTATTTATGTGTTCGAAAGTATATTTACAGGTCAAAAAGCCATTTTATATATTCATATTTATTTTAATTCCTTTATGTTTTATTATTTTTGTTGATTTTGACGCCACCTTCGTTCCTCAGTTTTTCCTAATTTAACGTATTTTTATTTTTGTTATATATATTATGCATTGTATATAGATCACACATTGTTTAGTGGCTCTGGCTTAAAGAAATTAAAACATTTAATTGAATTAAGCGTTCTTTCTGCCTGGTTTCTTCTACAATCTCTATTCTCCCAGCAATATTGAATAATAATGTTGCGTTCCAATCCCTAGATCTTTAAAGATCGTAACACTTACATTGAAGGTAGGAATAGAACACCTTAGCAACACCACATAGCAACACCCTGGCAACCACCCAGAACACCCTAACAACTTGGCGTTGACCACCAATCACATTATCCTCAGTTAAGTGTGTAGTCGTCAGTCGACTAGCAGATGCTAGTAATTCAGAAAGTCGGCGCTCAGCATTACGCTCACAGCTGAAATTCAGTCCGAGAACAAATGGCGTCTATTAGTTGAACAGCACAGGGTTTAATAAAGGACACGCGAACACAAATCGCACAATTTAGCAGAGAGGTTTGATAGATGTCAAGCCGAAGAATTCAGCGTTCCCTGCAGACGTCTGCTGCCTCAAGTTAACTCGGATTCATAACACTATAATAACCCTGCCGGCTTGCTTTGAAATATATTGTAAACGATTTGTGAAGCGCCTTCACGGCAGAGCCCTGAAAATGAGTTTTCTAATCACGCTGAACGAGTCAAAGACGCGGCGTATGACCTGCTGACGATGACGGCCATATGACATCATTAACGCAGATGAGAGAGTCTGAACATTTGTGCGAAACACATATGAGTTTTTGCATTATGCAGGGCCTGTAATGCGCTCATGCTGTATCAAACATGATTTGGCTGTTTTTATGCATTTTGCTGCGAGTCATTCTAATTCACAAACACCTTCTGAAAACGAGTTCGCTTGTGTTGTCATTATAGGAAGAGTTGTGGAAAAGTTGATCAGTGTTTCAGATAAACATCTGCTGCTCTGGTAAAACTCACACTTTAATTAAAACTTCATTATTTACACAGTGACAAGGAAATTAGCTCTTCATTAACATCCTGTTAGTTACTTATTGCTCATACAAATATTTAGTACTGGACTTGACTGGAAATTATTTTTTATTTACATACATACATACAAAAGTGAATAACAAACCCTATGCATTTTAGTCTAAATATGTAAAGTATCTTATTTTAGGGATGAATACTTAAACATTCCGGGTGTTTATTTATTTTCATGTATTTATTAATTTTCATTCATTCATTCATTTAATAATCAATAATAATAATAATAATAATTTTACCCATTTATTTTATTACATAAGTAGATACCAAACCCTAATATTCCTAATATTCAATGCAGTTTTCTTTAGATTATTGTTTTGTTTGAAGGATGAATCTTTAAACATTTAGGGTGTTTACCTATTTTCATTTATTTATTGCATTTATTTATATAACAATGATTTATTTTATATTTATTTATTCATTATAAATTTATTTTATTTATAAAATATGATGATGATGATGATGATTACTATTGTTATTTTAAATTATCTACCAATTTATTTTATTACATAAGTAGATACTAGACCCTACTATTCCTAATATGTAATATTTGATGCATTTTTTTTTTTTTTTACAGATTATGTACAGTACTATATCTTGTTTTAAGGAGAAATATATAAACATTTATGTGTTTTATTAATGAATTTATTTACTTCATAAGTAGATAACAAACCCTAATAGTCCTAATATTTTTATTATTATTTTTTTAAGATGATTGTTTAAATATTAGAGTATTTAAGTATTACTGGAAAACAGGACTCCGAAATATAACTGGAAAAACTGATTAAGAAAATGGTTTTCTTTTAATTTATTTCATAATTAATTCATACATTTAAATTATTTTTTAATCTACTTTTTATGTACATTTTATGAATTCCATTTTCTTTATTTATTTTCTTTTCATTTATTATTTTATTACATTTTATATAGCTTTTTATTTATTTGTCTACTTTTTATTTTAATTGTTATTTTTTATTTTTTATTTTTTTTCAGTGTTGGAAATCCCATTTTCCACGGATATGCTGCTCTAGAAGCCTATTGTCATCTGTGAGCTCGTGAGATACTCGGGGACCCCCGCCGGATGCGATTTATTCAATAAGTTCACAGAAATGACATGCAACACAAAACCCTTTTGAAAACAAGCTCTGATGCCAGGGAAACGTGCCGTTATTGCAGTAATATCACGATGTCAGCTACGATACGCCATGGAATCTTTCTGAAGAAGAGAAAAATAGGCCAGTGCTGAGATTTGACACCAGGAATGTGAAATTACAGTCAGTTTGAGTTCAACTTACTTTGCATTCAGATGGATCTGCTTCCTCATGCGCAACCAAATATCTTTGGATGTGTGCCGCCATTGGCTGTATTTTGATGAATTTGATGAAAACGCCCTCAGAAAGAGCAGAGAGGGAGTTCTCATTTCTCTAAAGCAAGTCTCTGCTGATTTGAGGCCTCTGTTATTTAAGACCTGCAGACACCGCAAGAGCTTTATTGCATTGAGCACAGACATATCAGCGCAAACATCATCAAAAACTGGCCTAATATCAGCTACAGGCCGATACAGTGTGTGTGTGTGTGTATGATGAATAATAACTAACACTAATGATGCAATTAATGAATAGAGTTTAGAATTAACAATTTAGGGTTAATAAGAGCTAGTTAGTCATTGCTCAAATAATTGCTTTGTTCCTCTTTTGTAAGTCATTTGTCTGATAAATGTAAAACAAACCCTAATAGTCTTTTTACTAGCATTTAAATAGATAACAAACCCTAATAGTCCTAATATTTATGCATATTTCTCCTAAATATGTACAATATCTTGTTTTAGGGTGAATATTTAAAATAATATGTATTTATTAATTTGCATGTTTGTTTATTTGTTTTTACCTACTTTTTCAATTTATTACATACATAAGATAAACCCTAATTGTTCTAATATCTTATGCACATTTTTTTTTTCTAAAGCATCTTGTTTTGAGGATGAATATTTAAATGTGCAATATTGATTTATTTTATTTTTATTTATGTACTTATCTTTCCTGAATATGTACAATATCTTGTTTTAAGGATAAATATTTAAACATTCAGGATTTTTTTAAAAAAATTATTAATACTGGAATACAGGGCAAACACTGAAAATGGTTGTCTTTTAATTAATGTTATATACATTTTTGATTTTTATATTTATTTTTAACTTTTATTATTATTATTTTTTTACATTTAATGTATTGCATTTATATTCTTTTTATCTATTTTATTACATCAATGCCTATCAGTGATGAAGAATAATTAACACTAGCGATGCTACTAACTAAACTGTTTAAACTGTAGTAGCATGACAGACTCGTCAAAACAGCGTTCATAAAAAGTTAGTGATTTTTAACAAGTAGCAGTGTAATGTAACATGAATAGCAGTTTTTAATCTTTTTTTTTTTTTTGCATGCAACTTTGTTTTTTTGTTTTTTTGTTTTATTCTCTGGTCAAGATTGATACTGTCACTATACTTGAGATCAGGAAATGAAGCTTCAGTTGACTTACAGTGACTCATTATAGTGACGCAGCATTGAACTGGGTCACGAGCTGGTGTTTTAAAATCCAGATCATGACACAGCAGCTTTAGAGCTGAAGATGTTTCTTTCTGGACTCTTCTGCTCGGTCAGGCTGAGGTCGTGATATTTAGTTTAGCAATAATGCCCTCCTGGGCTTTAAAATCTCTGGATTCTTCTCGGATTCTGTGTGTGTAAGTGTATATATGTGTATATATATATATATATATATATATATATATATATATATATGTAAATATGTATATATGTGTGTGTGTATATATATATTATTTATATAATTCTTTCTTTATTTATTTTTTTGTATTCTGTGTGCTTTATAAACATATAAAGTGCCCACAGCTTCAAAATAATGAGGCTTGACATTTACTGCTGGTCTGGAGAGAGAAAGGTCACGACATCAGCCTGAATTCTGTGCAACTCTTTAATGTGTGTCAGTTAAAAACAAAGCATCTGCATTCAACTACTCATTTCATCAACAGCATATGATAAGTGTTTGTCCATGCAAAAAAATTACAGAATGCTTGGGTGTTGCTATGTGGTTGCTAGGGTCTTCTGGATTTTTTTTTAACATGTGCTGCAGTAAGGGTGTTTTGGGTGGTTTCTAGGGCGTTGCTAAGGTATTCTAAGGGTTGTTACACGGTAGAGGGTGTTTTGGGTGGTTTCTAGGGCGTTGCTAAGGTGTTCATAATTTTTTTGTAACATGTTACAATGCAGTGGAGGGTTTTTTGGGTGGTTTCCAGGGCATTGCTATGTGGTTGTTAAGATGTTTTTAGTATGTTGTGCCGCAGTAGTGGGTGTTTTGGGTGGTTTCTAGGGTGTTGCTAAGGTGTTTTGAGAGTTGCAACGCAGTAGAGGGTGTTTTGGGTGGTTTTTAGGGCATTGCTATGTGGTTGTTAAGATGTTTTTAGTATGTTGTGCTACAGTAGTGGTTGTTTTGGGTGGTTTCTAGGGTGTTGCTAAGGTGTTCGGAGTGTTTTTAATGTTGCACTGCAGCAGAGGTTGTTTTAGGTGGTTGTTTCCAAGTAGTTGCTGAATGGGTTTTAAGCACATTACTATGGCGTTGCTAGTCAACTTTTTTTTTTTTTAACAATATATTTATTACTTTTTTCAGTTTGCATATTACAGCAGATTACACAATAAGTAACAAACCTGTAACCACAGCAAACATTTTACACCCTATTCTCCCTCCCAGCACCCCATCCCTGAACAAAAGTAGTTTTAATAAATAAATAAATAAATACATAAAATAATAAAAATAAAAACATTAAAAAAAAAAATAATTAAAATGTTAAATATATCTAAATCGAGTAAAGAGTGTTTCCCAAGTTTGTAAAGTAGATCATGATATTACCCTACTCCCTCAAATCCCGTTGTAGCAGGCTTTCAACATTAACATTATGCCTTAAGAAATTAGTAAAAGGTCTCCAGACATCTTCAAACATGTTTTGTTTCTTTTTGACAATATATGTGATCTTTTCCATTGACATGTTTGACGCCATTTCTTTGATCCACTTTCCAACTCTTGGCTCATTGATATTTTTCCAATTAAGAGCAATTATTCGTTTGGCTTGTAAAATACACATTTCAATGAATCTGACCTCTTTGCTTTGTAAGATAGGACTGATAGGATATATACCCAGAATAAAAAGCTTAGGATCCAGTGGTAATTTCTTTGATAGAATTTGGTCAATCATATCAATTATATCTTGCCAAAAAGGTTTCACTTTCTCACATTCCCATATACAGTGGTACAGTGTACCTCTTGCCTCATTACACTTTATACAGGTATCAGGAATATTATCATTAAACTTGTGCAACATAACAGGAGTTATATATGTTCGCATCAGCCATTTATATTGTATGAGTTTCAAACTACTGTTGACTGTCTGTATCTGAGCCTTCTTGCATGCCTCATTCCAATCCTCTAGACATATTTCATCATTTATATCTTCTTTCCATAATCTTAGTTTAGATTCTGAAGATTCGTTGGACCCAGATACAAACAATTCATACAAAGAGGAAATTAAACCTTTATCATAACAGTGACCTGTGATTGCGGCCTCTAATGGGGAGATGACAGGAATATCTAATGAATGATTTTGAGATGAGGATATAAAGCTTCTAAGTTGAAGATATTTGAAAAAATGGGTCTTCGGAATGCCATATTTGGTTGATATTTCTGCAAAGGACATATATACTTCATCCTCATTGTACATGTCTTGCACTTTCCTTAACCCTTTTTCAACCCATATCCGAAATCCTGCATCACATTTCCCTGGTTTAAAATTAGCATTCCCCCAAATAGGACTGAAACGTGACCAGGAGGGGTTTATGTTGGAAATGGTAATCTTGGTTTAATAGAACATGCTTCCAACTCCATCCAAGCAGGAAGGTTTTCAGATGAAAAATATAACATTATTGTACGCAATTGGGTTGCCCAATAATACCACTGGATGTTTGGACATTTAAGTCCTCCTCGATCAAATGGCAGGTATAATAAACGTAGACGTAGCCTGGGACGTTTATTTTGCCAAATAAAGTTAGTAAATTTCTTAATTCTAGCAAACAAAGACGAGGGAGGGGGTAGGGGAATATTTTGAAACAAATAGAGAAATTTTGGGAGTATATTCATTTTTAGGATATTTATCCTACCAATAATTGAGATGGGGCTAGTCAACTTTAATACGTCCGGATAGAGGTTTGATCCCGTCACTAGAAACACTAGTACTGACTTTACAAACACCACTAACTACTTGTATTCTAGTCTTGACTAAAGAACTGCTGTAGCGGCGTGTGATTTCACAGGATGATTCATGCATTGTTTCAAGAACTACAGTGATCCGGTTTTGATTAAGGAGGTGGAAAGCGCATTAATCTTCCACTGATTGGATTAATGTGATTCTCATTCATAGCAGATCGAGAGCGTTAGAGAGAATAAAGAAAAGTCATTCAGTGACGAGCGCAGGTGGGTTTGGGGAAATCATTCCAATCAAACAATCATAGTTTAACCCTGAATCTCCCGTTTGTATCCTAACACCTGTTGTCCAATGTATGACCAACTTGAAGTAACAGACTTCAGCGTTTGCATATTTTATGAATATTTTATGAGTCAGAGACCGCTCTCTCTCTCTCTCGCTCGCTCGCTCGCTCTCGTTTACTCGGTCGAGCTGTAGTCCTCATTATCATTGGCTTTCATGGGATTTATGGGATGGGCTTGTGGGATTTTAGGGGGTCATTAATCAGAATAAACGTCTCAAACAGCTGTGTGTGCTGATTCCTCTGCTGTTCTGAGCGCACATTTCTGTTTTATGTGATCAATAAGGAGAAACGGGGCCACAGAACCAGGTCCGTTTAAAAGCACATGCATCTGGACTTCAGACTCACTGCGGCTGCAGATGAAAGCCGAAGCTTTTCTCCACCGACCAACCTTCACCTCACGAATCCTCCCACAGGCACCTGCACTTCATGCTGCTTTGAATGATTAAATTAGCGAATACTGGCTGTTTTGTAATGCTGTGGAAAATCACTTTTCTGAGCTCACCAGTTTCGTTATGTAAAGACATTTCAGATTGAATCCGCTCTGCTTCATGCACTCAGAATACCAGCAAGGTTTTGTAATGAAATTATCTTCTATTGACTCTTTTATTGAGATTTGATGTGATTTTCGAAGACTAATTCATCTAAAAATTACAATAATTTAAGTGTAACTTTCTTCCATGTAAGGAGATGTTTAGCTAAACAATCATGCTGCACTTTTCAGTACACTATTAGTCTTATGAAATCCATTTTATTTTTTCCAAAAATGTAATTTAATTTATTTTTTCCACCTCGCAATTTTTATTTTAGAATTTTCCAAATTCAGTTTTTTCCATTTACATTTTTTGGACTCTGTTTTAATGGTTAAATTACATTTTAGTAATTAACGAGCATGTTTAATTAATTGAAATCCTGAAATGTATACAAATTAACAACAGTTAAAAACATTTTTAGGGTGCGATGAAATACATTTTATTTATCTAAAATTCTGTTTTATTTTTTCCCATGTTCCATTTCTTTTAATTTTTCTGGATTCCATTTTAACGGTTTAATTAAATTTAAAAATCAAAAAGAATGTGAAATCAACTGAAACTTTAACAACTTAATAATGGAGCCCTTATGAATTATTTCTGATTTAATACGACTTTATTTAACATTATTTAACATTTGAATATATGCAAGTACAAGTGGGATTTGAATTGCGCAAAACATTTTTTGTCTGTTCTTTCCATAAATCTATCATGCGGCTTCACAAGTCTTCATTAATTTTCATTGTGTGGACAAAGAAATTTGGTGTAGTTTTTACTTTGAAACAATTTTCACTCAGAAATTGCTAGTAGTTTCACAAATAATTGAAAATGACAAGTGACACATTGAGTTGAAATTTTAAAGTAGAAAGACTGCTATAGTATTTTCTTGTAAAACATACTCCAGAAATCTTTGTTTTATTTACTGAACTCTGTTCCACGGAAGAACGAAAGTCATGCAGGTTTGGAATGATATGAGTGTGCGTACATAATACAATTTTCATTTCTGGTGCTATTCTTTTAACATTTTAGATTTTGCAGTGCTTCAGTTTTATTTAGATTATTTTGAATGTGAAATTAACATGTAACTGTCTTCCTCCACATCCCGCTTTCTCCAGCAGAAAGTTTCTTTATTTATTTAATGAGGTAGAACATTTCTGTTTATGAATTCTGGGCTGTTTCACAGATGAATCTCGACATGTCAGGATTTCCCCCTCTGAAACACAAGCGCAGAGTTTGTTTTTCACAGAGACGTGATAAATATGAAAGAAGCTCAGCAGGACCGTGAAATATGTCTTTGTTTTCTCAAAGTCAGCATGTTCCTGAAGCCGTGCGGCTTTAATTAAACATCAGATTCACGTTCGCTGTCAGAATGATCTCTCACATCCTGAAGGACATGAGCGGACGAAGTGTATCAGAAATAAAGCATTATTCTTTGCACACACACGCAGGACACTGCTGCTGTGATTTTTTGTTGTTGTCTGTTATGGTAATATGTTCATGTATAATGTCCACATATGCAATGCAAGGTTGTTGGAATGACAAGCAAGTTTAAATATGGGAGTGAATATCCTAAATTTCCATTCTGTGTGTGTGAATGGAATGCAGGAGTCACTCCACAGTTTAAATGCAGTCACTTTTGGGTTTCTGTCTGTTAGGATGCTGTTTTAGATGGCAGGTGATTGTCTGATGGCAGCTGATATTTAGAATAGAGCTTGTATTGCTGTTCTTATTTCTTAATTAATTGGGTGTTTCTAGGGTGTTTCTATGTGGTTTCTGAGTGTTTTTAGCATGTTGCACTGCAGTAGAGGCTATCTGGGTAGTTTCTAGGACGTTACTAAAGTGTTCTGAATGATTTTAGCATGTTGCACTGCAGCAGAGGGGGTTTTGGGTGGTTTCTAGGGCGTTACTAAGGTGTTTTGAATGTTTTTAGCATGTTGCACTGCAGTAGAGGCTATCTGGGTAGTTTCTAGGGCGTTACTAAGGTGTTATGAATGTTTTTAGCATGTTGCACTGCAGTAGAGGCCATCTGGGTAGTTTCTAGGGCGTTACTAAGGTGTTATGAATGTTTTTAGCATGTTGCACTGCAGTAGAGGCTATCTGGGTAGTTTCTAGGGCGTTACTAAGGTGTTATGAATGTTTTAGCATGTTGCACTGCAGCAGAGGGGTTTTGGGTGGTTTCTAGGGCGTTACTAAGGTGTTCTGAATGTTTTAGCATGTTGCACTGCAGTAGAGGCTATCTGGGTAGTTTCTAGGACGTTACTAAGGTGTTATGAGTGTTTTGAGCATGTTGCACTGCAGCAGAGGGGGTTTTGGGTGGTTTCTAGGGCGTTGCTAAGATGTTATGAGTGTTTTTAGCATGTTGCACTGCAGCAGAGGGGGTTTTGGGTGGTTTCTAGGGCGTTGCTAAGATGTTATGAGTGTTTTAGCATGTTGCACTGCAGAAGAGGGGGTTTTGGGTGGTTTCTAGGGCGTTACTAAGGTGTTATGAGTGTTTTTAGCATGTTGCACTGCAGCAGAGGGGGTTTTGGGTGGTTTCTAGGGCGTTACTAAGGTGTTATGAATGTTTTTAGCATGTTGCACTGCAGCAGAGGCTATCTGGGTAGTTTCTAGGGCGTTGCTAAGGTGTTCTGAGTGTTTTTAACATGTTGCACTGCAGAAGAGGGGGTTTTGGGTGGTTTCTAGGGCGTTACTAAGGTGTTCTGAATGTTTTAGCATGTTGCACTGCAGCAGAGGCTATCTGGGTAGTTTCTAGGGCGTTGCTAAGATGTTATGAGTTTTTAGCATGTTGCACTGCAGCAGAGGCTATCTGGGTAGTTTCTAGGGCGTTGCTAAGGTGTTCTGAGTG
Source organism: Onychostoma macrolepis (assembly GCF_012432095.1). Classification (NCBI taxonomy): domain Eukaryota; kingdom Metazoa; phylum Chordata; class Actinopteri; order Cypriniformes; family Cyprinidae; genus Onychostoma; species Onychostoma macrolepis. Next base: position 29,649,386 of record NC_081169.1, on the reverse strand, counting down.
TTTTTAACATGTTGCACTGCAGAAGAGGGGGTTTTGGGTGGTTTCTAGGGCGTTACTAAGGTGTTATGAATGTTTTTAGCATGTTGCACTGCAGCAGAGGCTATCTGGGTAGTTTCTAGGGCGTTGCTAAGATGTTATGAGTGTTTTTAGCATGTTGCACTGCAGCAGAGGGGGTTTTGGGTGGATTCTAGGGCGTTGCTAAGGTGTTCTGAGTGTTTTTAGCATGTTGCACTGCAGCAGAGGGGGTTTTGGGTGGATTCTAGGGCATTGCTAAGGTGTTCTGAGTGTTTTTAACATGTTGCACTGCAGAAGAGGGGGTTTGGGTGGATTCTAGGGCGTTGCTAAGGTGTTCTGAGTGTTTTAACATGTTGCACTGCAGAAGAGGGGTTTTGGGTGGTTTCTAGGGCGTTACTAAGGTGTTATGAATGTTTTAGCATGTTGCACTGCAGCAGAGGCTATCTGGGTAGTTTCTAGGGCGTTGCTAAGGTGTTCTGAGTGTTTTTAACATGTTGCACTGCAGAAGAGGGGGTTTTGGGTGGTTTCTAGGGCGTTACTAAGGTGTTATGAATGTTTTTAGCATGTTGCACTGCAGCAGAGGCTATCTGGGTAGTTTCTAGGGCGTTGCTAAGATGTTATGAGTGTTTTTAGCATGTTGCACTGCAGCAGAGGGGGTTTTGGGTGGATTCTAGGGCGTTGCTAAGGTGTTCTGAGTGTTTTTAGCATGTTGCACTGCAGCAGAGGGGGTTTTGGGTGGATTCTAGGGCATTGCTAAGGTGTTCTGAGTGTTTTTAACATGTTGCACTGCAGAAGAGGGGGTTTGGGTGGATTCTAGGGCGTTGCTAAGGTGTTCTGAGTGTTTTTAACATGTTGCACTGCAGAAGAGGGGTTTTGGGTGGTTTCTAGGGCGTTACTAAGGTGTTATGAATGTTTTTAGCATGTTGCACTGCAGTAGAGGTTATCTGGGTAGTTTCTAGGGCGTTGCTAAGGTGTTATGAATGTTTTTAGCATGTTGCACTGCAGCAGAGGGGGTTTTGGGTGGTTTCTAGGGCGTTACTAAGGTGTTCTGAATGTTTTTAGCATGTTGCACTGCAGTAGAGGCTATCTGGGTAGTTTCTAGGACGTTACTAAGGTGTTCTGAATTTTTTTAGCATGTTGCACTGCAGCAGAGGGGGTTTTGGGTGGTTTCTAGGGCGTTACTAAGGTGTTCTGAATGTTTTTAGCATGTTGCACTGCAGCAGAGGGGGTTTTGGGTGGATTCTAGGGCATTGCTAAGGTGTTCTGAGTGTTTTTAACATGTTGCACTGCAGAAGAGGGGTTTTTGGGTGGTTTCTAGGGCGTTACTAAGGTGTTATGAATGTTTTTAGCATGTTGCACTGCAGTAGAGGCTATCTGGGTAGTTTCTAGGGCGTTGCTAAGGTGTTATGAATGTTTTTAGCATGTTGCACTGCAGCAGAGGGGGTTTTGGGTGGTTTCTAGGGCGTTACTAAGGTGTTCTGAATGTTTTTAGCATGTTGCACTGCAGTAGAGGCTATCTGGGTAGTTTCTAGGGCGTTACTAAGGTGTTCTGAATGTTTTTAGCATGTTGCACTGCAGCAGAGGGGGTTTTGGGTGGTTTCTAGGGCGTTACTAAGGTGTTCTGAATGTTTTTAGCATGTTGCACTGCAGTAGAGGCTATCTGGGTAGTTTCTAGGGCGTTACTAAGGTGTTATGAATGTTTTTAGCATGTTGCACTGCAGTAGAGGCCATCTGGGTAGTTTCTAGGGCGTTACTAAGGTGTTATGAATGTTTTTAGCATGTTGCACTGCAGCAGAGGGGGTTTTGGGTGGTTTCTAGGGCGTTACTAAGGTGTTCTGAATGTTTTTAGCATGTTGCACTGCAGTAGAGGCTATTTGGGTAGTTTCTAGGGCGTTGCTAAGGTGTTCTGAATGTTTTTAGCATTTTGCACTGCAGTAAAGGCTATTTAGGTAGTTTCTAGGGCGTTGCTAAGGTGTTCTGAGTGTTTTTAGCATGTTGCACTGCAGCAGAGGGGGTTTTGGGTGGATTCTAGGGCGTTGCTAAAATGTTATGAGTGTTTTAGCATGTTGCACTGCAGAAGAGGGGGTTTTGGGTGGTTTCTAGGGCGCTACTAAGGTGTTATGAGTGTTTTTAGCATGTTGCACTGCAGTAGAGGCTGTTGCTATTGCAATTGCTATTGCAATTGCAATTGCTATTGAAACGCCCTATTTCTAGGGCGTTACTAAGGTGTTATGAATGTTTTTAGCATGTTGCACTGCAGTAGAGGCTATCTGGGTAGTTTCTATGGCGTTGCTAAGGTGTTCTGAGTGTTTTTAGCATGTTGCACTGCAGCAGAGGGGGTTTTGGGTGGATTCTAGGGCGTTGCTAAGATGTTATGAGTGTTTTTAGCATTTTGCACTGCAGTAGAGGCTATTTAGGTAGTTTCTAGGGCGTTGCTAAGGTGTTCTGAGTGTTTTAACATGTTGCACTGCAGCAGAGGGGGTTTTGGGTGGATTCTAGGGCATTGCTAAGATGTTATGAGTGTTTTTAGCATGTTGCACTGCAGCAGAGGGGGTTTTGGGTGGATTCTAGGGCATTGCTAAGATGTTATGAGTGTTTTTAGCATGTTGCACTGCAGCAGAGGGGGTTTTGGGTGGATTCTAGGGCGTTGCTAAGGTGTTCTGAGTGTTTTAGCATGTTGCACTGCAGAAGAGGGGGTTTTGAGTGGTTTCTAGGGCGTTACTAAGGTGTTATGAGTGTTTTCAGCATGTTGCACTGCAGTAGAGGCTGTTGCTATTGCAATTGCTATTGCTATTGCAATTGCAATTGCTATTGAAACGCCCTATTTCTAGGGCGTTACTAAGGTGTTATGAATGTTTTTAGCATGTTGCACTGCAGTAGAGGCTATCTGGGTAGTTTCTAGGGCGTTGCTAAGGTGTTCTGAGTGTTTTTAGCATGTTGCACTGTATCAGCGGGGGTTTTGAGTGGATTCTAGGGCATTGCTAAGATGTTATGAGTGTTTTTAGCATTTTGCACTGCAGTAGAGGCTATTTAGGTAGTTTCTAGGGCGTTGCTAAGGTGTTCTGAGTGTTTTTAGCATGTTGCACTGCAGCAGAGGGGGTTTTGGGTGGTTTCTAGGGCGTTGCTAAGATGTTATGAGTGTTTTTAGCATGTTGCACTGCAGCAGAGGGGGTTTTGGGTGGATTCTAGGGCGTTGCTAAGGTGTTATGAGTGTTTTTAGCATGTTGCACTGCAGCAGAGGGGGTTTTGGGTGGATTCTAGGGCATTGCTAAGATGTTATGAGTGTTTTAGCATGTTGCACTGCAGTAGAGGCTATTTGGGTAGTTTCTAGGCGTTGCTAAGGTGTTATGAATGTTTTAGCATGTTGCACTGCAGCAGAGGCTATCTGGGTAGTTTCTAGGGCGTTGCTAAGATGTTATGAGTGTTTTTAGCATGTTGCACTGCAGCAGAGGCTATCTGGGTAGTTTCTAGGGCGTTGCTAAGGTGTTCTGAGTGTTTTTAACATGTTGCACTGCAGAAGAGGGGGTTTTGGGTGGATTCTAGGGCGTTGCTAAGATGTTATGAGTGTTTTTAGCATGTTGCACTGCAGCAGAGGGGGTTTTGGGTGGATTCTAGGGCGTTGCTAAGGTGTTCTGAGTGTTTTTAGCATGTTGCACTGCAGCAGAGGGGGTTTTGGGTGGATTCTAGGGCATTGCTAAGGTGTTCTGAGTGTTTTTAACATGTTGCACTGCAGAAGAGGGGGTTTGGGTGGATTCTAGGGCATTGCTAAGGTGTTCTGAGTGTTTTTAACATGTTGCACTGCAGAAGAGGGGGTTTGGGTGGATTCTAGGGCGTTGCTAAGGTGTTCTGAGTGTTTTTAACATGTTGCACTGCAGCAGAGGGGGTTTTGGGTGGTTTCTAGGGCGTTACTAAGGTGTTATGAATGTTTTTAGCATGTTGCACTGCAGTAGAGGCTATCTGGGTAGTTTCTAGGGCGTTGCTAAGGTGTTCTGAGTGTTTTTAGCATGTTGCACTGCAGCAGAGGGGGTTTTGGGTGGATTCTAGGGCATTGCTAAGATGTTCTGAGTGTTTTATCTTTTTACACTGCAGTAGAGGATATTTTGTGTGGTGTCTAGGGCATTGCTATGTGATTAAGTGTCTATGTGATAGGATGCTGTTTTACGAGGTGGCTGACTATGTTGGTAGTGTACTGCGAGGCAGGTATTGGAACAAAGTGGTCTTGTTTTGTCTTTCTGTAGTGATCACACTGGGTATTAGACAGACTTTATCTGTGTGGTGAAACCAGACTGATCTCTGAAACACAATGGCACTGTTTTATCTTGTTCTTTCACTCGAGTCCTTTCAGGATCATTCTGTTACTAAATTACATTATAATTTGCTACAAATTGCAGATTTTTTTAGCCATGTACATGTTCTCCAGCTAATGCAGTTCCTGTCTGACTGTCATCATTCTTTGTCTTATTCTCCTCTCTCTTGCTCGCGCTCTCTCTGCTTTTGGTTTGAGAAACATTGGAAGTAGGTCAGGTGCTCCTAACTGATCCATTAGTTTCGGCTGTAAATTGAAGAACAAAATAATAAAACTGATTTCTGGGGAGAAATGTAGGCTGTGTTTGATTCTATCCTCCTCGCCCTGCAGGTCTCTTTCTAATTATGTTATTGACTCTGTACCGCCGTCACCAGTGTTACTAGCACCATGAGGACTACTGACAGCTTTTACTTTCACATCTGACATTGTTTTCGTTCTCAAAACATTCACACTAAAACATTATTTATGCATAATTTATGGAACTTTTTTTTTTTTATTTTAGTTCAACATTCGTCAAACTTTTTTTTTTTTAAATCAGAGAACATTCAAAAGTAACATTCTCCTGTTTGGAAAATGATAAAATGGAATTTTCTCTTAATGTTTGATTAACCAAGAAAAAAAAGTTTCAAAAGCTGGATGTTTTAACATTCTGAGAACATTCAGAAATAACGTTTTCATAACTTTATGGTAACATTGGCATTCTCAGAACATATTTTGCTTAACTGGGCAAGAGCCATTTATCTTAGTGTGAAGAACCTTTTTTTAGTAATCTAAACAACCTTTTTGTGCAGTTCAAAGTTTCCATGCTTGTTAAGTGTTCTTCATGGAACCATTGATGCCAATAAAGGACCTTAATTTTTAATTAAGAAAGTAAATAGATTCAGTGTTGAATGCAATGTTAAAATAGAATGAATGTTGATGTCCAGAATTGCTCGTTGCTTTTAGTTTACCAAGCTTGAGCACTGATTGTATATTTAAAAAGGACCAAAGGGATTGCAATGAATGGGAAAAATCGAAAGCCCAGTATGGTGTAAAGTAAGGCCATGTCCACACTAATACTTTTTTGTTTGTCGGAGTACAATTTGTAAGTAAATGCTTTCTTTCACCTTTAATTCAGTGTATTACTTGCTATTTCTTAGTAATGAATTGTGAAATTTACTAGCAATTTCTGAGTGAAAATAGTTTCTACACCATTCTTTTCAGTGTAGTTTTAGAGATTTCAGTTTTCCTCCATTCAAATAAATAAGAGCTGTGCTCGACTGCATTCCCAGGATGGCTGCAGAGAACAAACTTGCCTTGAAAGTGACTTGGGCTGGAGGTAGACTGTCTGTCTGGACAAACTGTTATTTTCTGCCATATATTTTCACTGTTTTCTGGCCTGTGTCTCTTCAGTAAGTGTGAAATACTAGCAGTCAAGATCTCTCTCTGTCAGGCTGCCGCTCTGTCTATCTCTATCTGTCTCTTTCCATCTCATGCTCTTTCTCTAGAGTCTCTTTCTCATCTTGGAGTGTAAACACGAAGGTTTCTATTTCCATAATCCGACAGACTGTATTAGTGGGATAAGCTCTGGTGGTTTTCTGGACTCTGTACAGGTTAAATCACCATCACAGTCCCGCAGGACGACACGGACTGAGGTTTGTGGGAATCCGTGTTTGCTTTGTGACTGACAACAGTACTCTGATCAAACTCATCTTCTTGACTCATTCGGGTTAGATTTATTCAGGTAATTGAGCTAAGCACACATCACTCTATATTTTACCGCTCATGTACCAATTAGAAACGCTGCACGTCTCCAAACACTTGATCTGTGTCCAACAAGGCCGTGGAAAGATGAATCCACATAACTCGTATGCTATCTGAAATACAGTGCTCTGGTGTAATTACTTGGACTGTTTGTGAATCAATATTAACCCGGCGGTAATTGGCAATTAATCTTGTTTATATAATTGTACATTCACACAAACGAGTAGGTGACCCTCTTTTACTCCTGCTCAAAAATACAGTCATCTCAAATCAGTCAGCAAATGCACAGATAAACTATAGATTGCACTGAACATGAAAGAAATGACAAAAGTGTAGTGTGTACAAACTCAGCTAATAAAAATATGTTGTAAGAATGTTTTGCCAACATTAAGTTTTTGAATGCTCTCCAAATGTTCAAAACATATTTTTTTTAAAATATTTTTAAAAAGTTCTTTATTTGTTTAAATATTTGTTGTTACATTGTATCGTTTTGCAAACATTACGGGAATGTTACTTCTCTGAACATTCTAAAACAGATAACATTTAAAAAAACACAATAGATGAATGTCCAACTGAAACTTCCATTTTTAAAAATGTTTTTAAAACATTCTTACAAACATTAAGGGAACGTTACATTTTATAATTTTGCAAACATTAAGGGAATGTTCCTGAACATTGTAAAGCAAATAGTAATATTTCAAAAATGTTAGATGAACGTCTAACTAAAATGTCAGTTTTTGTTTCAAATGTTTAAAAAACATTTTTTCTAGGTTATGCAAATACATTCAACAAACATTATTAAAATGTTCTGAAAGTTGCAAAAAGTACTAGTAACTTGTAAAAAAAAAAAAAAAAAAAAACTTAAAATTTTCAGAAGAAACTTCCCATGAATGATGGATAAATTGTCATGACACTAGTGATGTTTTAGTTTGACATTATTTTCCCTTTTGCATAATTTCATATAATCTGAAAAGTTTGCAATGATTAAGACTTCTTCACGGTTTCCACAAAAATATTCGTCAGCACAGTTGTTTTCAACATTGATAATCAGAAATGTTTGTTGAGCAGCAAATCAGCATATTAGAATGATTTCTGAAGATCATGTGACGCTGAAGACTGCAGTAATGATGCTGAAAATACAGCTTCGATCACAGAAATAAATTACATTTTAACATATACTCACGTAGAAAGCACTCATTTAAAATACAATTTTAGCATTAAGTACTTCTTTCAGAAACATAAAGTAACTTTTGAATGGTAGTGAATAATTTTTAATAATGTGAATACAACTGGGGCCTTTTAATTGATTTTTCTTCTTTATTTGGTTGAAGGGTAAAACGCTCTGAATTATATTCATTAGTGACTCTTGCCCTCCAACGGCTAGTGAAGAATAATCACAGAGGAACATTAATTTGAGCTGGAAACGACCCCTGTTTTCCCACAAGGCAGTCAAGGTCACTTTGTCTGAATTATGTATAATGTGGTTCACTGTATGGTTGACTTCCTGTTCCTGATCCCTCAGCAATTTGCTAACGATTTTAATATACTGAAGCTGTATTATTCAAGTAGATGATCAATGAAAGGCGAGCTTAATGTGTAGTTTGTAAATGAAATGTCAATTAAAAAAGCATCCGCTGACTTTGTGAATCATCAGTATGATTAAATCTCGTTTTGTTTGTGTTTTTAGTGTCACAAACGAAAATCATGAGTTTCAATATGTCTCTCTTCAAAGTCGATTGATCCAATCAGCCTTCAATGAAGTCATTGGCCGATGAGATTAATTCTGAATAAACCGAAATCTGACTGAAAAGCGTCATTAAGAGGGTTATGATGAGACTGTTTCTGGCCGTTTTGCTCTGGTTGTCGTATTGATGAAGTCTGCAGACAGGTCATGTGCATTTCCACATCAGTAAATACCGCGCTCAGATATGAATGAGACACAAATGAGATGTCTGAAAGCCTTTGCCTCGGTACGCGATGACCTGCCGTGCGCGTCTGGAATTGCTCTTTGAATGGAAAATTGAATTGAAATGAGATTCAAATATCAAAAGTCTCACACATTCAGATGAGAAAATACACTTTAATAAGTCTATTGATTTGAACACTGCTCACTCACGCTTTGCCTCTCTCTCAGCCTCAATTTGATTACCTTTTGGACTGTCGTTTTTATATATGATTATAAATGCATACCAACATCAAATCCTTTCATTTAATATATAAAGTTTATATTGGTTTGTTGCAGGTCATCTCATCCTCAAACAGCTGACCGCCTGATGCAGAATGCACACGCAAATCACACCCACAAATCGCCATTTCTGATCTGATCGACTGCCTTTACGCGACTTCCAGCAGTCGGGATGCATCAGAGCAGCTGGAAATGAGGTTGAACGAGCAGCTTTGAGAAGGAATTAGTCAGTGGATTTGCTGTTGTCAAATGAGTTTAGTTTGAGGCACTTAGTGGCACGTAAACTTGAGAAGAACTGCTTTCTCTTGAGTTTTATTACTTTTTCACAGCTTTTTACAAAACAGTCTGTTCCAGAATCAGTTCAAGTGTTAAATTCATGATTGATTTGCAAAATTCTAGGTGAAGTACTACACGACCCGAATGAGAGAGTGGGAGTAAAAATGAAAATATCCACCTGATTTAGCTGTGAGTTGCAGTGCTTAATGGGATCGGTAGTTCATTCATGTCACTGTAATTTCACAGACTTAGCGATTCATCTCAGAGCTGGATGCTTTGATTAGGTTGCAACAGTGTGTAAAAATGGAATGTAAAAATAAAAAAAAAATACAAAAATACTTTGATAAAGTTTGATTCCCATGACCAAAACGGTAGTTTTGATTTTAAATCCACAACAGAACATTGATCAAATTTTGGAAGCTCTTAAATGTCTCGTTTTTTTCTTTTTTTAGAAAATTAATTTTTATTTTCTAAAAATGTGATTTTATGTTATAAATTATTACATATACTATTATTGCAATAATAGGTTCAAAACTGACTTTAGTATATTAGTAGGTTGGTATTGTAACATTTATATCCGTTAATGAAATATACAATCTTTTACTGTAAATTCAAGTTCAGTCCCATAAAACCTAAAATGTTGCTGCCATATTTTTACTGTAAAGTTCTGGCACAGCTGCTGGTATTTTACCGTCAATTTCACAAGTTTTTGTAGAGTGTAGGATAATGTTTCACATTATAGCATAAACCGGTAATTTTATCTTTTCATGGGCTTTTATGTTCAGACTGAGTGACCTTTACCTTTGACAGCAGTCCTCCGCCGGTCCGGATAAAAGCACCTCCAGCATTAATCATGGAGGAATACGCTACACTGATCCCAGATCAGAACACGGGAGCTGACGGCTGAACAGATTCCCCGCAGCTCTCCTGTCATTCACGCTGCAAACTCAACACTTTCCCGTTTTACTGCAGAGATCTGTCTGCAGGGCAGCATGTGAGAACGGCTTCATCCTCCAGTGCCACAGCGGCAGCTATTGAATATTGAGGGATGTGTGCCGTGGGAAATAAGTGCAGTAGTACAGCAGGACGATGGAGATTGATGGAGCGCCGGAGGAGAAACCAATAATGAGAGTCAGGAAGCCTTTACCTTTACTATTACCAGGGTCGTTCTGCAATACCAGTGCGTCGCTCATTAACATACGCAAATTGGAGTTTTGTGGCATTAAGTTCAGATGAGATGAGCTTGTCAATATATTAGTGTACTACCTTAATTGATACTTTTAGTGCTACCTAGTGTACTATTTTACTAGCTTTAACATTCTATTGTACTACAATAAATTGACAAGCTTTTGTACATAGACAAATGCATTTAAAATTTTAGTTATTTCCCTTTTTTTGGTACAGGTTATTGGCTATATAACCAAATATAGTAAATATTATTTATTTATTTGATCGTTTAGGCCCAAACCAAATGGCTGTAGATTAGACACAAATAAATAAATAAACTACAATAAATGAATTAACCACAATAAATTAAATAAATAAATGTACTACAATAAATTGACAAACTTTTGCAGATATGTGCATTTAAAATTATTGACTTTTTTTTTTTTTTAAATCTAGGTTATTGGCTATATAACCAAATAGGTATCTATAGTAAATATTTATTTGGTTATGTATTTATTTATTTTATTGTTTAGGCCCAAACCAAATGACCTGCTGTAGATTGGACATGAATGAATGAATGAATACATAAATAAATAAATTAATTAATGTACTACAATAAATATGTCAAACCTTTGCAGATGTATGCATTTAAAAGGATAGTTATTACATATTGTTTGGTCCAGGTTATTGGCTATATAGCCAAATAGGCATGTATAGTAAGTTTTTTATTTTATTTATGTATTTATTTATTCGGTCCAAACCAGATGTCCTGCTGTAAACTGCACATGAATAAATATAAATATATATGTCCAAACCAAATGATTTTTGTTGAGCAAACAAACAACTGCTACAGTCAGGTCTCATTTGTTAATATTAATTAATGCATTAAAATTTAAATAATATATCTAAAATAATTTATTAATTGAATAGATTAATGTAAATGCATCTAAAATAAAATAAGTCAGCAGTTAATTTCTTATTTCATAATTTATTTAAATTTGTATTTAATTTTTTAACATTTTTATATTTATTTTTGTTGTTTATTAATCTGTTAATGTTAATTACTTAACACATTGTAAATTAATATTAACCTTTTTTGTTAGGTTGTGATTATAAAAATGTTAGTGAATGTTGAAAGTAACATTTAACCGAGATTAATAAATGCTGCAGAAGTATTTTTCCTCATCAGCTAATTTCTAGATCAAAGACTGCATGAGGAGAGAGCGCGGCATCAGCACTTGTGATATAATTTAGTCTCTTTTAATGAAGATGATTGTGTTGAGCGTCTGCAACTTACTTTCAGATTTATTGCAATGCTGTCATATCTGACTATAACATGTCATACAGCCTGTAACACATTCTCACGTGTTTATTATTTCAATGTTTTAGGAGGAGTGAAATTTACATGTGATTTCAACAGCAAGATGCATTTACACTTTTGTCAAGTGGTTTGAGCGATCGGATATACATCTGTCTCAAGTGTTTTGGAAGGCGTTTGCACCTGGTCTTTCCACAATTGGATAACTATCAGATCAGAGAAAACGCGTGAAGCGTCCAGGTGTAAACAGGCCCTAAGTGTCATGACCTTGAGCTTGTAGATGCTGTGATAAAACGGTCCACCCTGTAACTTTTACTGAAGGCATAAAGATTTCTCTCCATATATTTGCGTTTATTAATTTCTCTCTCTGCATCAGTAGTGATGATCTGTGCATCAGACAGGGGTTGTTTGGAGGCCGAGCTGCAGATTTGAAGCGTTTCAACGTACAGTCAAGCGAAGAGCGACTCATTTTCCTCTTCAGCAAACTTTAGTGCTAAACAAAACCAACCCGTGTTCTGACGCCACTCCATTAACCTGCCTCTCACTGCAGGGAGACTGACGTGATCTGTGTGTGTGTGTGTGTGTGAAGGCAAGCGTGACTATATTATAGTTCATATGAAGGGTTATGGTTTCATCGACCCGGTGACAGCCTGAGGTCAGAGGTCGTCATGCGCCGGTTTCTCTGAGGCGGCACCAGTGGCTGTCATGGGTCACATGATGCCCTGAGAGAGAACACATGAAAAGAAAAACAAAACAAACACTTTTAAGCTGTTCGAGGAGTTAGTCGACACTGGTCCAAATCCTGCACTGAACCACCAATCCTGCTCAATCTGTCTATCGTTATATCATTCTTTCTATCCGTCGTTCTTTCTATCATCGTTCATTCTTTCTATCCATTATATCATTCTTTCTATCATTTTTTTCTGTCCATTGTTCTTTCTGTCATTCTTTTTATCCACTGTTCTTTCCATCCATCATTATATAGTTCTTTCTATCCATCGTTATATCATTCTTTCTATTCATCGTTCTTTCTATCATTTTTTCTGTCCATTGTTCTTTCTGTCATTCTTTTTATCCACTTTTCTTTCCATCCATCATTATATCATTCTTTCTATCATCGTTCTTTCTATCCATTATATCATTCTTTCTATCATTTTTTCTGTCCATTGTTCCTTCTGTCATTCTATCTATCTGTCGTTCTTTCTATCATCGTTCTTTCTATCCATTATATCATTCTTTCTATCATTTTTTCTGTCCATTGTTCTTTCTGTCATTCTTTTTATCCACTTTTCTTTCCATCCATCATTATATCATTCTTTCTATCCATTGTTATATCATTCTTTCTATCATCGTTCTTTCTATCCATTGTTCCTTCTGTCATTCTTTTTATCCACTTTTCTTTCCATCCATCATTATATCATTCTTTCTATCCATTGTTATATCATTCTTTCTATCATTTTTTTCTGTCCATTGTTCCTTCTGTCATTCTATTTATCCACTGTTCTTTCCATCCATCATTATATCGTTCTTTCTATCGATCATTCTGTCCATTGTAATTGTTCTTTCTGTCATCTTTCTTTCCTTCGTTTTATCGTTCTTTATTTCTATCGTTCTTTCTATCCATCATTATATCATTCTTTCTATCATTTTTTCTGTCCATCGTTCCTTCTGTCATTCTATCTATCTGTTGTTCTTTCTATCATCGTTCTTTCTATCCATTATATCATTCTTTCTATCATTTTTTCTGTCCATCGTTCCTTCTGTCATTCTATCTATCTGTTGTTCTTTCTATCATCGTTCTTTCTATCCATTATATCATTCTTTCTATCATTTTTTCTGTCCATTGTTCTTTCTGTCATTCTTTTTATCCACTTTTCTTTCCATCCATCATTATACCATTCTATCAGTCCATCATTCTTTCTTTCTATCTATCGTTCTTTCCGTCTATTGTTCTTTCTTTCCATCATTCTATTATTCTATCATTCTATCTATCCATCGTTCTATCATTCCATTCCAATATCCATTGTTCTTTTGTCCATCGTTACATTGTTCTTTCTAGCATTCTATTGTTATTTCTATCGTGCTGTCTTTGTCATTTTTTCTGTCTATCATTCTATATATCTGTTGTTCTGTCATTCTTTCTCTCCATCATTTTATCATTCTTTCTATCTGTTGTTCTTCCTGTTATATCATTCTTTCTTTCTATTTTTATATCATTCATTGTATCTATTGTTGTCATCCTTTCTATATCGTTCTTTCTCTCCATCATTCTGTTCTTCGTTCTGTTGTTCTTTCCATCTGTCGTCATTCTAGCAATCATTATCTCTACTGTTCTCTCTCTCTATCATTCTGTCTGATATTCTCTCTCTGATCTTGTCGTTCTTTTTTACATCATGCAGTATTTCAGCACAGATGTCAGTGGTTCTCAGCTGTGAATCTCACTGTAATTCCCGCAAACTCTTCTCAACTCTGTCATTATTCTAAGGCTTTCTATTGCTCGTGTTTGTTTGTCGCTGCTGTTTAAGGTTCGTTGCTGCTTCTCTCTTTCATCTGTACCCTGGTTTGGTGTTGCAGAAGGCTCAGTGAGTTAGTACAGTACATGTCATTATGACTGTGTGTTGCATCAGCTGCTTCTCATTCAGTCGCTGCAGGTGAGTGAGAGACACCTGTCCACATTAAAGACAGTCTCTAAACTAACCCACGGCGGGTCACTAGAGCCACACTTACTCATGAATTACACATGAGTCTCACCCGCCGTCTTTTAAATGCAGATGTATTCAATTATTCTTTGGAATTTCAGATGAAAATTACTGTAATGTGAGTGAAATGAACTCCAAACTAGATATTACAGGACTTAAAGCTTCAGTGCTGTCTGTCTGATGGGATTTCAGCAGCTCAGAAAAATATATTCAAATAATATAGAAAATAACTTAAGAATACAATAACTTACAGAGCAGTGTTATTATTGAGATGCTATTATAGATTTTTCTTATATGTTCTGTTTTCTTTCTTTTTTTTGTCATTATTATAAGTTTTAGTTTTAAAATATGTCTGTACAATACCTATAATAAGAGTCTGAAGATTAATATTACTAGGGACATTCTATAAAATGTGCACGTCCCTCATTAGCATATGCATATTAGAGTTTTGTAATAAACAGACAAACTTACATGTATATACAGTATATGCATTTTAAAATGACAGTGACTGCCTAATGTGTGTCTGGGTTATTGACTATACACTGTACAACCAATAACCTGGACAAACTATAAGTAAATATTATTTATTTGATTGATTAAATGACTGATTGATTAGGTCCAAACCAAATGTCCTGTTTTGGTAGGAAATATTTCAACACATTACATTTTGTTAGAGTTTTCAGAAGGTCAGAAGTAGATTTCTTAAATGGCCAACCTTAAAAACTGGTTCAGTCCGTTTATTTGTCAATATTAGTTAATGCACTGCCTAAAAAATAAATAAATAAATAAAAATTGTTCATTTATTATATTCAATTTATTTATTTTTTAATTAATTGTATTAAGTTTATTTATTATATTTGTTTTTTGTTTTTTTCATTTTGAATTTTTTTTTATTTAGATACTTTTTCATTTTATATTTTCCACATACATTTTAATTTAAAAGTTTTAGTAATTTTGCTGTGTTTTTGTCATTATAAGTTTTATATATATATATATATATATATATATATATATATATATATATATATATATATATATATATATATATATATATATATATATATATATATATATATATATATATATATATATATATATATATATATATATATAATTTATTATTATTATTTTCTTTTTTTCTTTTTAAATATGGCGTTTTTATTAATGTTTATTTCAGTTTTAGTGGTTTTAGTGAATTGTTTTATTATTATTATTTTATTTTATTATTTCAGTTAATGTTTATTTTATTTCAAGCTTACAAAGGTTTTTTATTTAATTTAATTTAATTTTAATTCAAGTTTATATATAAGTTTTAAGAGTTTTAGTCCTAGTTTCGGTTATAATGTAACTGAAATAAACCTAATATAACTGAAATCAACTAGCTCTTACAGACCCCAAACATAAAATACAATCTTAACAGCCTAGAGGAATACTTTTTTATTATTTTTATTATTCATTTTTATTAGGCTGCTGTTATATAACTCTTGAGACTCACTGTATTTCTCAGTTATTTTTTTATTGAAGTACAGTATGAACTTTGCCTGAGATATTTATCTTAATATTCCTTAGGAAAAGTAAAACTAAGTCAAATGTTGACATACTGTAATACTGTATAAAATGAACATCTCGGATCATTTGATGCATGAGAAATGATTGAGTTTCTATTGAGATCTTATGATTTTGAGGTTTCTCTCTTGGTAAATCTCTGAGTGTTTTCTTTCAGTCTGATTGCTGGAGAAGGAATTTATCTTTCTTTTGTGAAAGCATGTGAATATCGTTGGCACGTGGTCGGATCTGTCTGTTTGTTCCCAGCATGCTCTCCTGGAGGTTTGTTTTCTCACTCCGGGCAGGTTCAGGGCAAAGGAAAGCGGTCTGACACAGCAGAGGATGATGGGATATGAGCTCTCGGTGTAATGTTACATACCAAATTGGTTTCCCGCTGCCGAGCCACTTCCTGATTTGGCAGCTGTTCAGCCCTAGGCATGATGGGTAAAATCGAGGGATGCTCATTTACTCTCAGTGACAGAATGGATGAGGGTGAATGTGTTTGTTTTTTAAAAATATGTTCACGTTCACATTTTATTTAGGGATTATGGTTTGTTTGTATCATATGGTTGCAAAGCTGTTCAACTGAGAAATAAGACTATCAGAACTACCATGCTAATAACTAATTCATTTTTAGTTATTTTTGGAAAATATTGTTGAATTGGAAGATATTACATTTTTGTTTTTGTATGATTCATTGAAGATTTGTTTTGAGTTTTCCATGTGTTTTAAGAGTTTGAGTAAATGTGAAATCAGTAGCACCACAATAATAGCGTAACAGCACAGCAGTTAAAAAAAAGTGTGCGGTAAAAATAAAAAATAAAATAAAAAATTGTTTATGAATTTCAAGATTTGAAGACACATCATTGGCTTCAGTTTATTTTTTATTTAAAGCCAATTACTACATTTAATACATCAAAATGCTAATTCTAAAAGAAAAATTATATTATATTATATTATTATAAAATTAATTTTAGAGGACAAATCATTGACTTTATTTTTATTTTTAAGCCAATTACTAGATTTATCCAACCTCTAAAAGAAAAATTATATTATATTGTTTTTTTCTGCATATTAATAGATATTCTGCATATTAACTCCACATATTTATTGTAATTATAACAGTATTCATACAAGTTATTTATGAATCACTATTGATTGTTTTATTTATGAACTGTTTTTCCAGTTGAAGATGCCTTTAGAGGCCTTTAACAAGAGAATTTGTTATATTTATCTCACTTTTGGAGTCCAGATTGTTCTGAAACTGTTTAGGCAAGAGTAAGTCTGAAATAACCACAATAATAGTGAAACTTTGTGACGAGAATCTTTTTGTCATAGCTCATTGATTTCTAGTTTACTTTCCCCTGTTCATGTCTCAATCAAAACTCTCTGTCAAAGATTTGATGCTGTGAAGCTCACAAACTTTAAATCCAGCGTCCAGTTCTTCCTCCGAAGTGTCGTTGTGTCCGTCTGGAGATTCCTGATTTCCTGGAGGATTGATATAAAGCTGAACATCATCCTCACTCCTGGATGATGCATAAAGCCGGTCAGTCCGGTATAGTTTCTCTGGCAGCTTTGTGTGGTCTGCGGGCCGGCCGTCTGAGACCCAGACTCTGCTGTTTCAGACAGACGGGTGTCTTTCTGTGCTCTCAACACTCAAATCATCCCTGCAGGCATCTGTCTGTCTGTGTGCTGCACTTATCAAACACTGAAGGCCAGCAGCCCTCTGTCTCTCTCTCACTGGTTCACTCTCTCTCTGCTCGTCTTGTATAAATCATGCAGTAAGTCTGTTTCCATTTCCTCAGACGCACTTTTGCTTAGCTATATAAATGAGGACATTTCATTGACTTCAGTTATTTTATATAAAGCCAAGTGCTATCTATAAAAACTTTTATATTATTAAAAATATAATATTAATAAATTAATTATAACAATATTAGTATGATTAATCCAAATACTATTATATTAATCCAAATGCTATCTTTAAAGGAAATCTTTTGCATTTTTAGAATGAAAAGAAAATTGTTACAACCTGATTATTATTATTATTATTATTATTATATTTTACTATTATATTTTGGTTCAACTATACAGTATATTAATGTTATATATTTATTATTAATTATAACTATTAATATAATTTATTTATTAACTACTATTATTGTAACGGGGCGAACGAGACGTGAGACGTGCGGATCAATTTGCAGGCTTTATTAAGCACAGATGTGGTCAAAAACACAAGCAGGGTCAAAACATCAGCACACAGGTATGGCACAGACGATATACAAGAATAAAGCAAACCAGGCGTAATAGTGAAATGGCTGCTGGGAAATGTTGTCCGGGGTAATGTGAAACAGTCTGTGCAATGTGAGAGTCAATGTGATGGAGGAGTGACCTCTGGTGGCAAGCGAATGGAAGTCCATGGACCGGATTCATGACAGAACACCCCCCCCCCCCCCAAAAAAAAAGGAGTGTCTTCCAGACGCTCTAAACATTACACAATCCAGGAGGGCAGTGGAGCAGAGGCGGAACAGGGGGAGGGACGGAGGGCCAGGTCCATGTAAAGGTGTAAGACCTTAGGACTGAGGCAGGACCGGCAAAACAGGGGACCATGATGGAGCCGGCAGAACGGGTGGAGCTGAGGACCACCATAGCAGAGCAGACGGGTCCGAGGATCCCCACGGCGGAGCAGAAGAGCACCAGAGCAGGACCGAAGACCGCCAACCTCCACGGCAGAGCAGATGGAGCAGGAGCCCACCAGTGCGGAGCAGACAGGGCAGAAGACCTCCACGGCAGAGCAGACGGAGCAGGAGCCCACCAGTGCGGAGCAGACAGGGCAGAAGACCTCCACGGCAGAGCAGACGGAGCAGGAGCCCACCAGTGCAGAGCAGACAGGGCAGAAGACCTCCACGGCAGAGCAGGACGGAGCAGGAGCCCACCAGTGCGGAGCAGACAGGGCAGAAGACCTCCACGGCAGAGCAGGACGGAGCAGGAGCCCACCAGTGCGGAGCAGACAGGGCAGAAGACCTCTGACGGCAGAGCAGGCGGAGCAGGAGCCCACCAGTGCGGAGCAGACAGGGCAGAAGACCTCCACGGCAGAGCAGACGGAGCAGGAGCCCACCAGTGCGGAGCAGACAGGGCAGAAGACCTCTACGGCAGAGCAGACGGAGCAGGAGCCCACCAGTGCGGAGCAGACAGGGCAGAAGACCTCCACGGCAGAGCAGACGGAGCAGGAGCCCACCAGTGCGGAGCAGACAGGGCAGAAGAGCACCACGACTGATCAGAGGAGCACCACGGAGGATCAGGAGAGCACCACAACGGATCAGGAACCCACAGCAGAGATTAGAGACTGGAGCCTAGGGAAAACTGAGACGCAAGAGACAGACGTGGCATTCACGGTCTCAAGGACCGAGGTAGGGAAGAAGTTCATCAACAGTTTCCTTGGAGCCCACTGAACAAGCAGACAGTTCACAAACAGGCTCACTGACTGAGACTTGACAGGTAGACAGTTCATGATCAGGTCCATTGACTGAAACCGAACAGGCAGACAATTCAAAATCAGGTTCATAGACTGAAACTAGACAGATTGACACTTCACATTCAGGCTCCTTAAAAGAGACTGGACAAACAGATAATTCAGCATCAGATTTGACTGCAAAATTTAAACCAACAGACAGTTCACAATTGGATGCATTGACTGGTACTAAATTGGTAGACAGTTCAGTGATAGAAACTGGCAAGACAGACAGTTTAAAATCAGACTCATTGACTGGAACTGAACAGGAAGACAGTTCAACAACAGGCTGACTGACTGAGACTGGACAGATAGGCAGTTCATAATTAGGCTCATTCATAGAAACTTAACAGATGGATGGTTCAACAACAGACTCAATGACTAAATCAGGACCGACAGATTCAGTTCAAATTCAGACTCAACAACAGCATTAAGACAGGCAGATAGCTCAAGTTTAGATTCCCTGATGGAAACAGGCAAGGCAGACAGTTCAAAACCAGAAGCATTGGCAGGTACTGGATAGACAGACAGTTCACCAGTGGTCTCTTTGGCAAAGACAGAAGTAATGGGGCAAATAGAGATTTCATTCATGATTTCAGAGTTCATAGCAGGCAGGATTAAGTGTTCAAAGGTTATCTTTTTGGCTGTGCCAAGGTTACTAGGGCACATAGCAAGTTCATTAGTAACAGGACGAGGATTTACAGACAGCCTCCATAGCTGTGACAGGGCAGGACGAGGATTCATAGAGGGTTACCACTGACACCTCTGGAGGTTCTGCAGCAGACGCCGCCACCTCTGGAGGTTCTACAGTGGTAACATCAGGAAACAGGTAGAGTTCATTTACAGGATGGGTACAGTGCTCATCTACGGTTCCTTCGACCGTGACATGATGGGCTGGATGTGCATTGCTGGGCGCCACCACCACGGTTCTGCAGCATGCGCTGCCACCTCTGGAGAAACTGCAGCGAGCACCGCTCTGGGAGGTTCTGTGGTGGTGTATGCAGCCCAAACACACCAAAAAGTGATCCACATCATGGGAAACGCTTTCGACAGAAGAATTAGTTCAGGAACAGGAGGGGTTGAGAGCGCTGGTTTAGGGATACCAGTTGCACGGATTGACACCAGCGGTAGGTCCTCCACGCTGGATGCCAGTCTGGGAGCTTGAAGAACTGACCTCGATGATCTAGGTGCAATAGACAGAGAGTGACAGGAATCTGGCTGAACAGCTGTGACATGACGAGACTCTAGAAGATCAGCTGAGACATGACGAGACTCTGGACGATCAGCGAAGACATGACGAGACTCTGGACGATCAGTGAAGACATGGCGAGACTCTAGAAGATCAGCTGAGACATGACGAGACTCTGGACGATCAGCGAAGACATGGCGAGACTCTAGAAGATCAGCGCAGACATGATGAGACTCTGGACAATCAGCGAAGACATGGCGAGACTGGGAGATCAGCTAAGACATGATGAGACTCTGGAAGATTAACTGTGACTTGACTGGATTCATGAAG
The DNA here is from genome assembly GCF_012432095.1 of Onychostoma macrolepis. Taxonomy (NCBI): domain Eukaryota; kingdom Metazoa; phylum Chordata; class Actinopteri; order Cypriniformes; family Cyprinidae; genus Onychostoma; species Onychostoma macrolepis. The sequence goes on along the minus strand of NC_081169.1, from coordinate 29,629,099 downwards.
ATCAGCTGAGACTTGACTGAACTCTGGCAGATCATACGAGACATACACAGGTTCTGATGCAGCAGCCGCAATGTTAATGGGTTCTGAGGCGGCAGCCGCGGGATGAATGGAGTCTGAAATAACAACCGCGACATGTTTAGGATCAGGAACGACGGTAGTGTCAACACAGTACTTTGTTGTCGCCCCCATTTTGTGAGTTTGCTCCGTGGGTGCCATTACACGAGCGGACGCGGAGTCGCGATCCTCCGCGACACCCACAGTGAACGCTGAACCAACAGTCAACAAAGCATAGTCCATAAACTGAGCGAGCGATGAACGCGGACCCTCGTGTCTAAGCTTAGACCGAAGAGGCTGATTTATGCCATTTATTTGATAAAATCTCTATCAAAATAATGTCCGGTAAATCTGAATAGGGAGCAATGGCTAAAAATTCTCGAATATGGATTTCCAACGATCTTGTGCCTTGCTTAATGGCGAATAATATTCTGGTAGTGTCCATACCTAGCCAGTGTCCACTGGAACAACTGCTGGATCCTTGTGTGGCCGAGTATTCTGTAACGCGGCGAAAGACACGTGAGACGTGCGGATCCATGTGCAGGCTTTATTAAACAAAGACGTGGTCAAAAACACAAGCAGGGTCAAAACATCAGCACACAGGTATGGCACAGACGAGATACAAGAATAATGCAAAACCAGGCGTGAGTCAGTCGACAGCGAACGTTATCCAGGGGGCTTGACAAGAGGGGTAATCCAGAAACATGAGCAATAGTCCAGGCAAGGCATAAACAGAGTCCGAACGGCGAGACAAGGGTAAATCCAGGAAACGCAGACCGTAATTGCAGCTAAAACTAGGAGAGTAATAAACACAGAACAATACTGGAACTAAACAGGAACACGGAATGGCTCGGTAAGGCAGCTAACACTAGCAGAGTGCTATACGCAGAACAATACTCGGCGATCTGAACAAGGAAGTCCATGTAGGGTGTGTGATTGTGTGATAGTTCTCAGGTGTGAGCGTATGATAGTGAAATGGCTGCTGGGAAATGTAGTCCGGGGTAATGTGAAACAGTCTGTGCAATGTGAGAGTCAATGTGATGGAGTGAACTCTGGTGGCGAGCGAATGGAAGTCCATGGACCGGATTCATGACAATTATATTTTATGCATTGAGTTTTGAGGACATAACATTGACTTGAGCTGTTTTATGTAAAGCCAATTACAAATACTAGATTAATTTCTGTAGTAGATTAATTATTATTATTACATATTATATTATATTATAATACATTATATTACATTTTTATATTTTAGTTTAGCTGTGTAGTATATTAATGTTATATATTTATTATTAATTATAACAGTACCAATATAATTTAACTATTCATTATTTTATTTATGAATTGATGATTTTTGAGGACATGTCATTGACTTCAGTTGTTTATTATTATATTATAGTTTAGCTGTTTTTGAATTCAAAATATTTATTATTAATTATAACTGTTTTCATATAATTTATTAATTACTATTTTATTTATTTAGTAATTAAATGGCTTCAACTACATGTTTTGTCATTTATCACTTTGGAGACAAAATTGTCCTCAAATTATAGCTGAGCACACATATATAATATAATATTATATAATATAATATAATATCCAAGTTAAAACGTTTAGTTGAGTTTAAGCTGTATATTAATTATGGCGTGCCAGTGTGTCTCTGACCTCCAGATATACACATGTGATTTAATTAAAAACAAATGATGAATTATTATGAATTAGAGGATTGTTAAAAATGGTCATATGTCATATCAAAAACACAAATTCTGTCATAAAAATACTTGATGCTTTGCTTAGAGAGTGTGTCTCAGTGCGCTGCAGGGAATTCACCCTCGTCGCAGCAGAAAGACAGTAATCCACCTTTTCATGACTCCGTCCATAATGCGCAAATCCCCAGACTCATCCCTCAAACGCGGCAGTCCGCGAGCGTCCCGAAGCGCTCTGATCCGTCAGGAAACTCCTCTGCTGTCTCGGGGGAGATTCATTCAATCAGGACTGCAGCGGCTCTCGGAGCTGATTCTATTAAGCGGCGGCTGACAGAGTTCACGCTCTCGAAAGTGTTGTCCTGGGGATCGAGGGCCGGAAAGAAGATCTAATGTTGTTTTTTTTAAGTGCAAAGGGTCCGAACCCTTGGCAGAGTGCTCGAGTCTCAGCGGTGAGGGTTAACACTGCTGATAATTACAGCATCTGTGCTGCGATCTGAGAGCTGCTGCTCAGAGTTTGTGGAAACCTTCGAGGCGCTGTTATTTAAAAATGATTCAGTTCTACAGGGTGATGTTTTCACATCTGAACATTAACACACAGTCAGGCCTAAAATAATCGTCTTATTACAGTCCTGTGTCTCAGTCAAACTCTTGGCTTTAATGTTACGCTGAATGTCTCACATAATAAAAACTGAAGTTCTGTTGTAACACATAACAAGTACATTTGTTTTACAATTTAAGATTTAGATTATCAAGCACTAATATGAGCTCTATTCTCCATTAATTAACTAATTAATTTGTTTGTTTGTTTACTTAAATGTATACTTTTATCTATCTACTTTTATCCAACAAATTTTCCAAACAAATATTTATCCATTTTTATACTGTATATTATAATGTTGTGATGCCTAAATTTACTAGCATACAAACTATTTATTTTACTTTTAGTGCATTCTTTTTTAATAGCATATATTTATAATATTGGTTTATATTTTTATATTACTTGTGTATTATGATGTGGTCCTATACAGATATTGTTATTGTGTGGTTAATGTTTTTTTTTAGTACTATAGATTTATAATATTAATTTCTTTTTATATTTATTGGTACATTATAATGATGTGATGTCTTCATTTACTTGTAGTATACAAACAATTTTTATATTAATTTTAGTGCATCTTAGTTTAATTTAATTAGCAGTATAGATTTATAGTATAGATTTATATTTTTATATTCATTTGTACATTATAACAATAATTTTAAATTATTATAGTATCTATTTTTTAATGTTTTAGTTAAATTTAGTTATTATTTTAAGGTGTCCTTGTTACAGTGTAATTACATTTAAGTACGGAGTAATATTAATTAACTACATGTATGGTTAGGGTTTGGCTTAGTGTTACTTGCATGTAATTATGCATAATTTATTGTTATTATAATAGTAAGTACATGTAAGGTGTAACAAAGACACCTTAAAACAGTGTTACCTTAATTTTTTTTACTAATATAGATTTAGAATATCAGTTTATATTTTTATATTATTTGTGTGCTGTAATGCTGTGATGTCTTTATTTGCAGTATAGAAATTTAGTTTAGTTTAATTGTTTTAGTACGATAGATTTATAATATTGATTTACATTTTTATGTTTATTTGTACAAGTTTTTTTTTAAACAAAATTTTACAGATTTATATTCAATTCAATTCAAGTTTATTTGTATAGCGCAGCTTTACAGGAAATTAAGTTTCTACTATATATATGCATACACATATGCACACATGCACATATATATATACACATACACGCAGAAGAAACCCAATATATTTAAGTTATGACAGACTTAACTTGGTAATTGTGTATGTTGTCTGAGGGTTGGCATCCTCCGTGGTCCTCTGAGGTGTTGCCATCTCTCTTCTCAGGTGTTTGGTCATCTTGAATCTTTTTAAGGGTTGGATCCAGACTGACCCTTCAGTAATTCTTAGTTACCACGGGATGTTAATCCCGTGGCAGAATCAGAGAAACAGATAGAGACATAATTAGCGTAGCTGCTGTTCTATTCAAGCAAAAATGATTTGTTCAACCCAATCTAAAGAATTATAATGTACATTTGATCAGATATACAGGTGATGGTCATATAATTTGAATATCATCAAAAAGTTGATTTATTTCATTAATTCCATTCAAAAAGTGAAACTTGTATATTATATTCATTCATTACACACAGACTGATATATTTTAAATGTTTATTTCTTTTAATTTTGATGATTATAACTGACAACTAAAGGAAATCCCAAATTCAGTATCTCTGAAAATTAGAATATTTACATTTGAGTTTCAATAAATGACCATCCCTACAGTATAAATTCCGGGTATCTCTTGTTCTTTGAAACCACATTAATGGAGAAGACTGCTGACTTGGCAATGATCCAGAAGACGAACATTGACACCCTCCACAAAGAGAGTAAGTCACAGAAGGTCATTACTGAAAGGTGTGGCTGTTTACAGAGTGCTGTATCAAAGCATATTAAATGCAAAGTTGACTGGAAGGAAGAATTTGGGTAGGAAAAGGTGCACAAGCAACAGGGATGACCGCAAGCTTGAGAATACAGTCAAGCAAAGCTGATTCAAACACTTGTGAGAGCTTCACAAGGAGTGGAATGAAGCTGGAGTCAGTGCATCAAGAGTCACCACGCTCAGACGTCTTCAGGAAAAGGGCTACCAAGCCACTTCTGAACCAGAGACAACGTCAGAAGCATCTTACTTGGGCTGTGGAGAAAAGAACCGGACTGTTGCTCAGTGGTCCAAAGTCCTCTTTTCAGATGAAAGTAAATTTTACATTTCATTTGGAAATCAAGGTCCCAGAGTCTGAAGGAAGAGTGGAGAGGCACAGAATCCAAGTTGCTTGAAGTCCAGTGTGAAGTTTCCACAGTCAGTGATGGTTTGGGGTGCCATGTCATCTGCTGGTGTTGGTCCACTGTGTTTTCTGAAGTCCACAGTCAACGCAGCCATCTACCAGGAAATTTTAGTGCACTTCATGCTTCCTGCTGCTGACCAACTTTATGGAGATGCAGATTTCATTTTCCAACAGGACTTGGCACCTGCACACAGTGCCAAAGCAACCAGTATCTGGTTTAAGGACCATGGTATCCCTGTTCTTAATTGGCCAGCAAACTCGCCTGACCTTAACCCCATAGAAAATCTATGGGGTATTGTGAAGAGGAAGATGCGATATGCCAGACCCAACAATGCAGAAGAGCTGAAGGCCACTGTTACGCCCCATGGCTCGAAAAGGACGTAACAAAAACGGGGACACAAGAAAGTGCGAATAATATACAAAATTTATTAACAACAGAGAACTATACAGAAAAAAACGGTATAACATGAAATAGTCAGGAATCAGTGGTGTAAAGTTAAGTGAATGCATGAAAATGTAATGGACTGTAGTAATGTTGGATGTATAAAGTAAAACCAAGCTGAACCAAAACCAAACGAAACCAGGTCCAAAGTGCAGACGCCCGGGCCAGTGTCATACAGCTTTTTAAAAGGCAAAACAGGAAACCAACAGCAGGTGTCCTCGATGAACCCATCAGAGAGCAATCAGCTGAGAGGCGGAGAAAACACCCAACTCAACCCAGAGATGAGCACATGGGTCATCACACCCCACCCCTTAAGACAGGGGTCTATCAAGAATCCCTGTAATAAAGAAAACAAAAATTAACAAAATATTTAACTGTACTTCAGTTACCCAGAGGAGCACGTGACAGTGCATCAGCGACGCTATTTTCAGACCCTCTAATGTGTGGAATATCAAGAGTGTAAGCCTGTAAAAACAAAGACCAACGGATGAGCCGTTGATTCGGGCAATGAAAAGAATTCAGAAACGTCAACGGGTTGTGGTCCGTGTAAACAACAATAGGTTGACCCAAACTAACATAAACGTCAAAATGTTGTAACGCCAAAATCAAAGCCAAAGCTTCCTTTTCTACCACAGAATAATTCAGTTGATACGAGTTAAACTTGCGAGAAAAGAAACTGACAGGGCGGACCACACCCTCCTCATCACCCTGTTGGAAGACAGCCCCTGCACCAACTTGGCTTGCATCCACCTGTAATGAAAAAGGTCTGTCAAAGCAAGGGGCAGCAAGGACAGCAGAAGAACACAATAAAGATTTGACATTGTCAAACGCCAGTGCACAATTTGCAGACCAAACAAATTTTTCTTTGGCTTTTAAAAGATCAGTGAGTGGTGCGACAACTGAAGAAAAGTTACGGCAGAAGGAACGGTAGTAACCTACCAATCCTAAAAACCGCATAAGCTCCTTTTTTGTTATAGGAACAGGATACTCACAAATAGCCTGAACTTTGGCACTTAATGGCCGCACCTCTCCGTTCCCCACTACTTTGCCAAGATAAGTTATAGTAGCCTGAGCAAAACTACATTTTGCCAGGTTCACCGTCAACTTGGCCTCTGATAAACGCCTCAAAACAGCACGCAAGCGTTTTAAATGTGAATTCCAACTATCACTGAACACTACAAGATCATCCAAATACACCGCACACCCCTCAAGGCCTGAAACTACTCGGTTCATTAACCGCTGAAAGGTGGCAGGTGCATTTCTTAGCCCAAAACTCATGACCTGATACGAATAAAGACCTGAAGGAATAACGAATGAGGAAATTTCCTGAGCTCTTTGACTCAAAGGCACCTGCCAATACCCTCTAAGCAGGTCAAGCTTGGTTACAAATTTGGCAGAACCAACCTGGTCAATACAATCGTCCACTCGTGGAAGTGGGAAACAATCAGGCTTGGTCACGTTATTAAGTTTACGAAAGTCTGTGCAAAACCTTACAGAACCATCAGACTTTGCAACCAGCAGGCATGGAGATGCCCAGTTTGAGTTAGAAGGAATCGCTATTTCGTTTTCTAACATATATTTGATCTCTGCTTCCATCAGCTTTCGTTTCTCTGGTGACACTCGATAATAACGTTGTTTGATAGGAGAAGCATTACCAACATCAATATCATGTTCAGCCCAGTCAGTTCGCGTTGGTACATCTCCAAACAATTCTGGAAAACTCTGTAACAAAGAAATCAAATCCACAGACTGTGAGGGTGGCAAGTGAACAAGAGCAGTGGCAAGCTTTTCCAAAGAATCAGTGTTGGTTAATCGTCCACGCAAAACACTATCATCAGGTTCATAACCCTCCTTCTCCTCTGAAGGAAAGTTCTTAGCGTCGGACACCGCAAGTAGTACTGAAGGAATGGAACTTTCACTATTTGACTTAAGCCTCTCATAATACGGCTTCAACAAATTCACATGATATAACGGAGTAGATTTCCTCCGATGAGGAATTGCCACTATATAATTTTCATCACTCAGTCTACGTTTTACCACATATGGGCCCTCGAATTTTGCTTCAAAAGGAGAAGACTGCAAAAGACGTGACACAAGAACCTGGTCTCCAGGCTCAAAAACACGGCGTTCAGTTTTACAATCATACAAACGTTTCATATTCTTTTGTTGCTTTTCAAGCTTAACACTGGCCAACTGTCTTGCTTGTATCAACCGCTGACGAAATCCATCAACATACGAAAGCAAATTTTTTGGAGAATCTGAACTTTTAACCGAATTTTGAAGAACTGCCAAAAGGCCACGAACTTTATGACCAAAAATTAAGTCGTTAGGACTAAATCCAGTGCTTTCTTGCACAACCTCACGTGCAGCCAGTAATAACCAGGGCAATCCCTCCTCCCAATCTCTATCCAACTGCACACAATAAGCACGAAGGAGAGATTTCAAAGTTTGATGAAACCTCTCCAACGTTCCTTGGCTTTGTGGATGATATGCACTAGCAAGATTATGCTTAATTCTTAGTTGTTTCAAAACTTGTTGGAAAAGATGAGAAGTAAAGTTAGCACCCTGATCACTCTGAATGATTCTAGGAATGCCAAAAACTGACATAAACTGTGACAAAGCTCTTACAATTGAACGTTATGTAATTGTGCGTAAAGGATAGGCAGAAGGGAAACGGGTAGCTAGACACATCATGGTAAGCAAATATTTGCTTCCTGACTTTGAACAGGGTAGAGGACCCACGCAATCCACAACAACATGTTCGAAGGGTTCACAATTTGCTGGAATTGGATTCAGCGGAACTGGCTTTAAGTTCTGATTTGGCTTACTTGTAACTTGACAAGTGTGACACTTTTTAATGTAAGCTTAAACATCACGCTTTAACCGTGGCCAAAAAAAATAACGCAGGACCCGATCATAGGTTTTCTTGACCCCAGGGTGACCAGATTTTTCATGAGCAACTTCCAAAACAACAGAACGAAACTTTGTGGGAACAACCACTCGAACAATAGGATCACCGACAAAATCCTCACCATGAGGACTCCACTTCCTCAACAAGAGTCAGTCCTGAACAAAATATGCTCTGGCAACATCGGGTACGTCACTGTCAGAAAAAACAAGAGTAAATAATTCAGCCAATGAAGAATCTGAATGTTGTTCCTTACTCCACTCATCTGAGGAGAAAGGAAAAGACAAATCGGACAAGTCAGGTATAGACAGTTTCTCTTTCTTCGATACTCTTTTAGCTTCATCTGTCAACACAAACTCAGCATCTTTAGCCATAGACCGAGTTACAACAGCCACAGGGTCTCCCTTTGTAACTACCTGAATAACATCCGCCTCAGACAAAACCATAGGAGATGAAGGTACATTAGGCCAAACACGACCTCCTGCCAATTTATTACCTAAAATAAGGTGAACACCTTCAATTGGTAAAACAGGACACAGTCCTACCACTACCTCACCGGTCACCAAATCAGAATGAAGCTTCACCGTATGTAAAGGAACTGATAGTGTATTTAAACCCATTCCCCGTACTAATATACTCTCTCCAGTTTCAGATTGCGAGGAAAATGGCAAAATCGACTTCAAAATGAAAGAATCCACTGCTCCAGTGTCACGCAAAATTTTAATGGGAACTTCCACAGATCCATCCAATAACGACACTCGACCTTCTGTAATGAAAGGAGCATAAGTACACAAATAATCATTAGAAGGTTTAATCTCAATCTGAGCATCACGCAAGTGAACAGAATTAGCTATTGCAGCAGGCTTAAATTTATTGGTCTCAGCACGTTTATTTTTACTTTTAAGTATCAAACAGTCCGCTTTCCAGTGTCCTTTTCCTCGACAGTAGTTACACGTTTTCGACGAATCAAATTTATTTGAAAAAATGCGACCAGACTGGGACGTGATATTTGTAAAACGAGAAATGCTCGCGTCCTCCCTTGTCTGACCAACAGCAGAAGTCCTGTGAGTAAGCACAAAGTTATCAGCCAACGAAGCAGCCTCCTCAGGAGACTGAACCTTGTGTTCGTTGACATACGTCGCAATTTGTTCAGAAACAGAAGTTTTAAACTGTTCAACTATCATCAACGCAAGTAAATCATCAAATGTTTCCACATCAAGAGATGCGCACCAACGTGTTACATGTCGCCTTAAATCCCGCACAAACTCCAAATGGGTCTGACCTGGAACCATCTTGCACGACCTAAATCGTTGTCGATAGGTTTCAGGCACACACTCATACACTTTCAACACTGCCGACTTAACAGTATCATAATTTTTGCACTCATCAGTAGTTAAAGCAGAGAAAGCTAACTGTGCCTTACCTACTAACACGCACTGTAACAACAACACACAGTTTGTTTTAGACCAACCCTGTATTTCAGCGACACGTTCAAAGAGAGAGAAAAAAAACATCCGGATCACATTCATTGAATTTAGGAACAAGTTTTAAAGCTTGATGAAGTGGAAAACTCCCACAAGCAGCAGATTCCACTGAACTATCTGTATTCAACTTACTTTCCTGTAACAATTTGAGTTCAAGTACTCCAGCTCCATTCTTGCCTTCTCTAACTCAAGTTTACCTTGTTCAGACTTTTGCTTCATTCTCTCATGATCCATTTGCAATAATAATAACTCTTTTTGTTGGTCAAAAGTTAAAACCGATTGTAAAGCAGATAAGCTTGGTGCCTGCACGTCTTCAGTTTGCTCCATTTCAGTTAGTAAAATTGCTTTTTCCATCAGCTTATTTTTCAACTCAATTTTAATAGTGCTTTCTTTGAATCTCTTGTCACTAATTTTAATTTCATAAAACTCTGCGATTCTCAAAAGTTGCTCTTTTGTGCATTTATTCAACGATACTTGTGATGGCGAATTAACAAACTTTTCAACATCAGCCATAAACACTTCACAGACCGCAAGCAACTAATTGTGCAAACAAACACTCAAAATTTTCCCCCTATCTACCTTTTCCAAATAAACAACCTATCTAACTTACTAAACCCTAATCTTCATGCAGTTACCAGCGGGGGGGAATTAAGCACATAAGCCCAATGGGTGAAATTGCAACCGGTTAACCCAGCGACAATCACAACACCATGGAAGTGCTCCCGAGACAACCGCTACTACCCGCTTTCACCACAACACTACAAAATCAACAAAAACGACATGTCTCAAAGGAAACAAGTCGCTAAACCTAGCCGGGAAAAACTCCAAGTAAAACAAACAAATTTGCACAACAGCCACTTACCTGTCTGTGACTTCAAACAGCGACCAACTGCACAAATCACTTTCAGGTGTCCCTTAACACATGACTAATTTGCGACGTGACGACAAATTATTCAAATAGAATTTCCCTCAAAACATCACGGGCAAACAAATAGTTTCAAACGGTGTTCAAACGAATGAATGAAATCCAAAACAACACACGACGAAACGAACAATTTTAACGAATATTTCAATCATTCTCACACTACCAAACTAATTCTACTGAAGAGGACGAGCCCCCATTTGTTACGCCCCATGGCTCGAAAAGGACGTAACAAAAACGGGGACACAAGAAAGTGCGAATAATATACAAAATTTATTAACAAAAGAGAACTATACAGAAAAAAACAGTATAACATGAAATAGTCAGGAATCAGTGGTGTAAAGTTAAGTGAATGCATGAAAATGTAATGGACTGTAGTAATGTTGGCTGTATAAAGTAAAACCAAGCTGAACCAAAACCAAACGAAACCAGGTCCAAAGTGCAGACGCCCGGGCCAGTGTCATACAGCTTTTTAAAAGGCAAAACAGGAAACCAACAGCAGGTGTCCTCGATGAACCCATCAGAGAGCAATCAGCTGAGAGGCGGAGCAAACACCCAACTCAACCCAGAGATGAGCACATGGGTCATCACAGCCACTATCAGAGCAACCTGGGCTCTCATAACACCTGAGCAGTGCCACAGACTGATCGACTCCATGCCACGCCGCATTGCTGCAGTAATTCAGGCAAAAGGAGCCCCAACTAAGTATTGAGTGCTGTACATACTCATACTTTTCATGTTCATACTTTTCAGTCGGCCAAGATTTCTAAAAATTCTTTCTTTGTATTGGTCTTAAGTAATATTCTAATTTTCTGAGATACTGAATTAGGGATTTTCCTTAGTTATCAGTTATAATCATCAAAATTAAAAGAAATAAACATTTGAAATATATCAGTCTATGTGTAACGAATGAATATAATATACAAGTTTCACTTTTTGAATGGAATTAGTGAAATAAATCAACTTTTTGATGATATTCTAATTATATGACCAGCACCTGTAAATGCAGTACAAGATTATTATGTGAATGCTTGGCTAAAGAGATGTGTCTTTAATCTAGTTTTAAACATATAATACTGGTTTATGTTTTTTATATGTAGATATATTATATTTGTGGTTTCACTTTATTTTGATGGTCCCTTTAACACATTCTATTGACTATAAGTAATGTTGCACCTAAATTTCTACTAACTCTCATTTGAATGCTAATAGTGTATTAGTTGACTGATAGGGTTAGGGGTTGATTAAGTTGACACATTCTTGCAAATTTATTTATAGTCAGTAGAATATCTGTTGGGAGACCAACACAATAAGGAGTTAGTAGATATGAAGCAGACAGTCTACTAATACTCTTATGAGAGTTTGTTGACATGTAGTTGCAACATTACTTAGTGTCAACAGAGTGTTCAAAAGGGACCATCAAAATAAAGTGTTACCATGTTTGTATTTGTTTTTTAATGTAGTATATATTTAATTAATTTTTATGATTACCATTGTTGTTGTTATTATTAATATTAATTATTGTTAATTTGCTGTGAAGCTTTATTTGTAAGAGTGATGGAATGATGGTGATGTAAATCACATTTCTTTATAAGTATTTAGGGCATCATTTGTTCTTTCACAACGTCTCTCATTACACCGTCATGAGTTCATCATTCAGTGTGAAGTGTGTTGTCAGATATTCATCTATAGGCTGGTTTTGAAGAGTATGTGTTCTCTGGGATTCTTATAGGAGAATCTACAGGCCTGAGGTCAGATCTCTCTGTGTGTGTGTGTGTGTGTTCATAAATTGGAGCGAACACTGGACCCATCGCAGCGAGTTTTCTTCTGCTAACTGGCTGGCTGGAGATAAGCTGATATTCTTCCATTTTTGATCGATATCTCTATGAGTCTGAGGTGTCTCATGAATTTAATTAACCTTGCTCGTTTTCCAGCCCGACCGAATCTCTGCAGTAAACAAACACACATCCAGCCCGTGAAGAAGAAACATTTATCAGAGGAAGAGCGAGCGAGCGGTGCATTTGGCTCCCGGGTGGCGGCGTGTTCATTACTGCGGTGGGTTTGGAGGAGGCAGCTCTTCCATCCAGATAAAAGATAAAGCTGAATTTAAAGCAAACAAACAAACAAACAAAGGAAAGGCAGATGGAGGGAACAAACGAAGGCTTTGGGTCGTGAGAGGTCAGTTTTTGAGGCGAATGCAGTAGTTCAGCTAAAAATAAAAGTTCTGTCATCATTTTCTGTCTCAACTGACCTTCTGTCTTCTTCTTTATAGCACAAATTTGATTTTAAAAAAGTAAATAAAAAATAAACATTTCTTAAATAAATAAATAAATAAATACATTTGAGATTAATTATCTGAAACACTGGCTTTTTGTCCACAGCCTGCTGTAACGGAGCCTGCAATCAAGTGTGATAATTTGTTATTATTTATTTATTTTTACCAATTGTATTAAAAAGTTTGGAAATCTCTGGTTTATATCATCACAAAATGTAACTTCATTATCGTCTAGCTCTATTTGCATATATACTGTATGTATATTATTGTTATAAAGTTAGATATATAACCATATAATTACACAACTCTGTGTATAATGTTGGATATATAACTATATTATCTCACAGCTGTATATTTAAAGTTGAATATATAACTATATTATTGTCCAGCTTTATATATAAAGGTGGATATATATTAACGTCTGGCTCTGTACGTAAAGTTATCGCACAGCTCTCTATATAATGTTGGTTATATATTTTCTTCCATCTCTCAATATAAAGTTGGATATATAACGATATAATCACACAACTCTTTATATAAAGTTTGATAACTTATCACACAGCTCTAATAATGTTGGTTATATATTATCCATCTCTCAATATGAAGTTGTATGTGTGTGTGTGTGTGTGTGTGTGTGTATATATATATAATCAAACAACTCTATATATATAAATTTGGATATATAACTGTTAATGAACAGCACTCTACATAAAGTTGGTTATATGTTATCATCCATCTCTCAATATAAAGTTGCATATATAACTATATTACTGTCCAACTCAATATGTAAAGCTGTATATATAACTATATAATTGCACAGCTCTATATATAAAGTTATATAACTATATTATTGTGCAGCTCTATATAGAATGTTGGATATACAGTATATAGGTACATCAGACTTTATCCGCATACATACAGTACACTCATGTAAAGCAATATATACTATATATGATTGTTTATATTGTTGCATAATGGAAACTGTTTATTTTATGCTATAATGTAATTATATATCCAATTTGCTAAATGCGATTTGTAAATCATGAAGATATTTAGATATAAACATTAACATGATGATTTTCTGTAAAGTTGTTCTAAAACTTTCACACAAAAGAATGATGCGTTAATGATGACAGATGTCTTTTCTTCAGGTGGACTATGCCTTTAAACTCAGGTCACTGAAGTAAAGGACAGTTTGATCAATTGGTGTTGTGGACACACACACACACACACAAACTCTCTCTCTCTCTCAATGACTTTGTGTGTCCGCGAGCTGGATGTGTGTAATGTTTACAGAGCGGCTGCGATTAGTGCAGGAGTGAGGGGAATCTTGACAAAGATTGATCTCATCCATCAGAAAAAAACAAGCAAACTCCCGACTGACGCACTGACACGTGTCTCAGCTGGAAGAGACTGACTGACGTCGCGTCGACTTAAACTGGAGAAGAGCTGAAGCTGCATGTCACCTCGGATCTCTAAACACTGATCAGTCAGCTGAGACTCTGAGACTCCACTGCTGGAAACTATACAGGCCTAGAAAACACAAGTGTCTATCTATCTATCTGGATGGTAATATAGATATAAATCCAACTTTATATAGAGCTGGACGATATTATACTGTAGTTATATATCCAACTTTATGCATAACAATGGATGATAATATAGTTATATATCCAACTTTATAGAGCTGAATGACAATATAGTTATATATCCAACTTATACTATCTATCTATATACAGAGAGAGAGAGAGAGAGAGAGAGCAACCTGGATGACAATATAGTTATACTGTATATCCAACTTCATGTATAAAGATGCATGATAATAGTTACATGTCCAACTTTAAATATATAGAGCTGGATGATAATCCAACTTCATCTATCATCTATCATCATATAAATCTTTGCCATTTACAAAATCTTGACAAACTTTGCTTTCTTAATTAAAACTACAGAATTAATTTGAATTGGAAAATTATTTTCCCTGACAATTAAATTCAGTTCAGGCACTGAATTGGAAGTTTGCTTCAGAATGACGCACAGCTCTGCTGCAGACTAACCCAAAGTCCTAAAACAAAACAGAGCGTTAGATTTTTATATGAATCATTTTTCCGAGTGTGAGGGCGTCACCTCAGGGAGGATTTGTCAGATTGAGTCCCAAAACTACACACTCTCCCTCTCTCCTTACTTTCTGTCCCTCTGTTTCTCACAGAAACAGAGACAATTTCAAATGAGTTTGCGTTGATAATCCCAGCAGAAATCACGCGTCTGGCAGAAGTGTCCGCTGTGACGCAACAGATGCAACAATGTTTTTCTGTGCCGTGGTCCAGATAACAACTGCTCTGCGTGTGTGTGTGTGTGTGTGTGTGTGGAGCAATCAGGCTTGCTTGCTCATGCAGTTCAGGTAACAAATTGTCTTCCTTGTCATCCCTTTCTCTCTCTCTCTCTCTCTCTCTCTCTCTCTCCTGATCGCTCATCAAAATTCTTTGGAATGCTCCGTTGCCATGGCAGCAGTGTGAATGTATCGCTGCGATGATTCCCTCTGATAAGAATTGCGATTTCTCCTCTCTGTCTCTCGCTGTGGTAACACAATTTTTAGATAACCTGCTAGATGAGTGTAATCCTCTCACAGCGTCCTGAGCTGCTGAGACTTTACACTCAAACACACACACACACACGCACACACACACAAAGAAAGTATTTATATCATTCATACAAACACAAATCACGAATGTAACTGAGAATGTCTCAATTGTTTGTAAATGGAAAGACTCAGGTGTTTCTCCTGAGAAAAGACACGTGTCTCCTGAGTTTCACAGGAGAGTTCAGCTCATTTCAGTCTGTTTCTAATTTTAGGAACATCTGAGACTGTGTTGATATGTAATTAATATCTTAGTTTGTTTACTAAGCTATGAAAGAGCAACATCTTAGCAGTTAAAATATACTTACTAACTGAACATATAAATAAATAGCCTAAAGGTTTATACTATTAATTGCATATACATTTTATTTGATTTGGATTACACAATTTTAACATTGACAAACTTAATCTGACACATATTTTTCAGTCACATATAAATATTACAAGAATGAAATGTATGTATTAGTACTAATAAACCAAATTAACAATAACCAGATTCATGTTTATCATCAATAAATACAATTTGTATCTCAAATATTTCCAATTTAGCCATATTTTGACAGATTTAAGTTATTAATTTTTTTTTATTATCATTATATTATTAGTTAATTTTTTTTCATTTACCAAATTAATGCTGATTCTAAGCAATTTCAATAAATACATGTTTAAAATATGATTATTTGAATAGATTAAAATACGATAATATTATTAAAGAAAATTATTAGAAATACTATTAAAATATTATTATATTATTAGTTTAAGAAATATACTTAATAAATATTAATAACAAAAATTATTAACTATACTGTGATTTAATATTTTAGGTAACACTTTAAAAAAGGTTCCATTTGTTAACATGAACTAACAATGTAAAATACTTCTAAAGCATTTATTGTTCTTAGTTAATGATAATTTCAACATTTACTAATACATTAAAATCAAAAGTTATGTCTGTTACTATTATTTAATGTAGCTAATATGAACTAAGAATGAGCAGTTGTAAGTTTATTAACTAAAATGAACAAAGATTAATAAATACTGTAACAAATATATTGATCATTATTAGTTAATGCATTAACTAATGGGACCTTTTTGTAACATGCTATATTTTTTTTTTTGTAAGTAAGTTTCCTCATACAGGTATGACAGTAAATTTACCACATATCGAGGATTTCTACACAACTAATGAGCTGTTCATGGACACAACAGCTGCTCTGGACAGTGTGATGGGCGACACAGAGTAGTTCAGACCAGAAATCTGTAAAGCTCCCACTATTAAACTACCTAGAAGAACTGAATAAGGTTGTTATTTGAGGGATTTTAAGGAATACTATCAACTTGTGCTCTATTGTCCATGTTGTCTGTAGTAAGGTCTCAAGTCTTTGCTTGAGAAATGAACCAGTGCTGTGAAGTCTTATTTATGCTTTTGCATTTTCAAACTTTAATCAAGAAACGTGTAAAAACCAATGACATTCAGCATCAAAATATGACCAGATTCTTGTGCATGTAAATGCATCTGAACTGTTAGCAGTGAAATTTAAAGATGAAGTGTGTCATTATTTGTCTCCCGTCTCACTTTAATGCAGACTTCACCTTTAAAGCTTTTTAAATCTCCTTTGACAGTAGAAAATTCATATTCCCAGGATTTATGCAGGTCTTAAAAAATCTTGATTCAGTAAGTAAATGCCTTAAATCAGAGCAGAAAATCTTATATTCATAAAGTCATGGCATTAAATGTTGCATGCACTTCAAAACATGAATATCTTCCTCTGTTTGTCTCATTTTCAATTACAAATATCTAAACATCTATAAATCAAGAAACGGGTGCAAAATAATTCAAATAAATAGTTAAATTTTCTGAGAAATTGAACAAAATGAAGTGTGTTTGTGTTTGTTTAAAACAAGAGCAAATATCTGTCAATGGGGAATGAAAACAGTTTTCCATTTGAATTAAGTTGTTTTTCTGAACCCACTGGCAGATATTATTTCTCGCTTTTATCATAAATCCATTTCATTTCGATCAGTTTTTCAGAAAACAAGACTTATTATCTTAAGTATCTTTGCTTCTCAAGTGAATGTGTCTTGATTTAAGAATGTTTAGATATTTGTACTGGGAAAACAAGACAAAAATACTGACAAAGAACACTTAAAAAGATAAACAAAAAATTGTTTGTATAAGACAATGTTGTGTTTGAGAGCAAATCTTAAGGGGTTAAGCTGTAAAATGAATTTAAAAGTAATGGAGATCTGTAAGACTCCTTAGACATTTACATTTGAGAACATATAGACGTATTGTGTTCCCTTCAATGTATTGCTTATATTTTCTTGACTTTGTTGTAAGGTCTTAAACCTTCAGAAAACTTGCAGAAACCCTGTATTTACCAGATAAAACTACTTGGAAAAACCATGCAATCTTTGCTGTTTGTACACTGCATCGGCCATTCAATTAAATGGCAAAATGCAGCTGCAACAGGAAACATGTTTGTCACAAATGTGAAAGTATTATCAGGAAACTAGGCTGTTGCAAGGTGTGTGGTTTTGTTTTACTTCAGATGATTCAGCATCAGTTGCTGCATTTCTCAGTTTTGAATGACAGGCAACTTGTTTTTAAAAGAAACATGCCAGTTTTCCTTAGCAGCACCAGTCTGGAGCCGAGCAGCCACTCGTATATATACAAACACACAGATTCCCTTCAGGGCTTCACTCTTTTTGAGGTGTGCTATAAATAAATAAATAAATAAGAAAGAGAAGTGAAATGTTGCTTTTTTTTAATTATGAAGAGTTGGACCTGAGGAACTGACATACGGTGCAATCAAGTGAATGTTAATCTGTGCCACCAGGCTCTGCATTCACACAGTGACTTAATTAAAAGGCATCTTCATTATGGATTGGATGCAGGTGCAGAACCAGCGCTGTTTTTCTTTTCTGATAGATACAGAAACCCTGCAGGAACTCTTCACCTTTTCGGCAATTGAAAACAGTTGCTCTCCAGAGCAATTCAGGATTCAGGACAACATGGAGCCATTTTAAACAGTGCAGTGTAATGCGGCATCTGTAATCAAAGTACTAATTTACTTTTACTATTAATTTTTAGTTTACTTTTTTTTTTTTTTGCACAACTCAATTTTGCCAACTGAGCACATTTATACTTTTATGTCTTTTAGATTTATTATTTTTAATTAACATTAGCTTGATTTAAATTTAGTACAAGTCAGTGTTGTTTTAGTATCATTGATATATTATTGGAGGGTTTTTTTATATTTAGTTTTTTAGTACATCAAGTTGAGCTATTTGAGCATTTATAAATGAGCATTTCTCATTTAAAATAAAATGAGTTTAAGTTTTTAATATTTCATTTTAGTTAACAGTTATTTTATTTTATTTATTTTGAGTAATGCAAGTATACAGGTGCTGGTCATATAATTAGAATATCATCAAAAAGTTGATTTATTTCACTAATTCCATTCAAAAAGTGAAACTTGTATATTATATTCATTCATTACACACAGACTGACATATTTCAAATGTTTATTTCTTTTAATTTTGATGATTAGAGCTTACAGCTCATGAAAGTCAAAAATCAGTATCTCAAAATATAAGAATATTACTTAAGACCAATACAAAGAAAGGATTTTTAGAAATCTTGGCCAACTGAAAAGTATGAACATGAAAAGTATGAGCATGTACAGCACTCAATACTTAGTTGGGGCTCCTTTTGCCTGAATTACTGCAGCAATGCGGCGTGGCATGGAGTCGATCAGTCTGTGGCACTGCTCAGGTGTTATGAGAGCCCAGGTTGCTCTGATAGTGGCCTTCAGCTCATCTGCATTGTTGGGTCTGGCATATCGCATCTTCCTCTTCACAATACCCCATAGATTCTCTCTGGGGTTCAGGTCAGGCGAGTTTGCTGACCAATCAAGCACAGTAACACTATGGTCATTGAACCAGCTTTTGGTACCTTTGGCAGTGTGGGCAGGTGCCAAGTCCTGTTAGAAAATGAAATCAGCATCTCCATAAAG
This sequence comes from Onychostoma macrolepis, assembly GCF_012432095.1. Classification (NCBI taxonomy): domain Eukaryota; kingdom Metazoa; phylum Chordata; class Actinopteri; order Cypriniformes; family Cyprinidae; genus Onychostoma; species Onychostoma macrolepis. Next base: position 29,609,741 of record NC_081169.1, on the reverse strand, counting down.
CTTGTCAACAGAAGGAAGCATGAAGTGCTCTAAAATCTCCTGGTAGATGGCTGCGTTGACTGTGGACTTCAGAAAACACAGTGGACCAACACCAGCAGATGACATGGCAACCCAAATCATCACTGACTGTGGAAACTTCATACTGGACTTCAAGCAACATGGATTCTGTGCCTCTCTACTCTTCCTTCAGACTCTGGGACCTTGATTTCCAAATGAAATGTAAAATTTACTTTCATCTGAAAAGAGGACTTTGGACCACTGAGCAACAGTCCAGTTCTTTTTCTCCACAGCCCAGTTAAGACGCTTCTGACGTTGTCTCTGGTTCAGAAGTGGCTTGGTAGCCCTTTTCCTGAAGACGTCTGAGCGTGGTGACTCTTGATGCACTGACTCCAGCTTCAGTTCTCTCCTTGTGAAGCTCTCACAAGTGTTTGAATCAGCTTTGCTTGACTGTATTCTCAAACTTGCTGTCATCCCTGTTGCTTGTGCACCTTTTCCTACCCAAATTCTTCCTTCCAGTCAACTTTGCATTTAATATGCTTTGATACAGCACTCTGTAAACAGCCACACCTTTCAGTAATGACCTTCTGTGACTTACCCTCTTTGTGGAGGGTGTCAATGTCCGTCTTCTGGATCATTGCCAAGTCAGCAGTCTTCCCCATTATTGTGGTTTCAAAGAACAAGAGATACCCAGAATTTATACTGTAGGGATGGTCATTTATTCAAACTCAAATGTAAATATTCTAATATTTTGAGATACTGATTTTTGACTTTCATGAGCTGTAAGCTCTAATCATCAAAATTAAAAGAAATAAACATTTGAAATATATCAGTCTGTGTGTAATGAATGAATATAATATACAAGTTTCACTTTTTGAATGGAATTAGTGAAATAAATCAACTTTTTGATGATATTCTAATTATATGACCAGCACCTGTATATACAGTCATGGCCAAAAATATCGGCACCCTTGGTAAATACGATCAAAGAAGGCTGTGAAAATTAATCTGCATTGTTAATCCTTTTGATCTTTTATTAAAAAAATTCACAAAAATCTAACGTTTCTTTGGATAATAAGAATTTAAAATGGGGGAAATATCATTATGAAATAAATGTTTTTCTCAAATACACGTTGGACACAATTATTGGCCCCCCTAGAAATTCTTATAAGTGAAATATCTCTGAAGTATATTCCCATTCATATTCACAATTTTGAGCACTCCAGGGTGATTATGAACATGAAATTATCCAGCCATGGCTTCCTGTTTCACAGCAATATAAATAGGAGGGAAAACAAAGCCCAAATTCCCTTAATCATCCATCACAATGAGAAAAACCAAAGAATATATTTCTGATGTGCAGCAAAAGATAATTGAGCTTCACAAATTAGTGAAGTGGCTTTAAGAAAAGAGCTAGAGCAGCACCATCAGGACAATAATTAAGAATTTCCAATCAACATAAAATGTTAGGAAACTGCCTGGAAGAGGACGTGTGTCTATATCGTCCTAATGCACGGTGAGAAGGAGAGTTTGAGCGGCTAAAGACTCTCCAAGGACCACAAAAATAGTTGAGTCTCGGGGTCAGAAAACCTTAAAAAACAATAGTCAAACAGCACCTACATCAGCACATGTTGTTTGGGAGGGTTTCAAGAAAAATTCTCCTCGCTCATCCAAAAACAAACTCCAGCATATTCAGTTATCAGACACGACTGGAACTTCAAATGGGACTGGCTTCTATGGTCAGATTAAACTAAAAAATGAGCTTTTTAGCAGCAAACACTCAAGATGGGTTTGGTGAACACAGGGATTAAAAGTACCCCATGTGTACAATGAAATATACTGCTGTATTTTTGATGTTGTGGGCCTATATTTCTGCTGGAGCTCCTGGACATCTTGTTTAGACAAAAATCAATAAGTGACTGACTGTTATAAATCTTTTAATGGGCCATGTTTGGATCTTCCAACCGTACAATAATCCAAACACAAACCTCAAAAACAACACAAAAATGGGTCACTGAGCACAAAACCAAGCGTCTGCTGGCCATTCCAGTCCTGTGACCTGAACCCTGTAGAACATGAGTGACCTGAAGAGAAGAAGCTGTGAATCTAAAGGGTCTGGAGTGATTCTGGATGAAGGAATGGTCTCTGATCTCTTGTCAGGTGTCTCTAACCTCATCAGGCATTATAGGAGAACATTTAGAGCTGTTAAACTGGCAAATGGAGGTTTCAAAAAGTATTGAATAAAAGGGTGCCGTTAATTATGTCCAATGTGTATTTGAGAAAAACATTTATTTCATAATGATATTTGCCCCCATTTTAAATTCTTATTCTCCAACGAAAGGTTAGATTTTTGTGAATTTTTTTAATAAAAGATCAAAAGGATTAACAATGCAGATACATTTTTACAGCCTTCTTTGATCATATTTACCAAGGACGCCAATATTTTTGGCCATTACTATATATATACTGTATATATATTGCCATTAATTGTAATAATCCAGTGAGATTTTTGTGCTCCACACAGAGATCTGATCATCATCAGTCTGTCTGGAATGACAAGAAGAAACAGAACAAACTGAGACAGACTAAATCCAGAAGAAATGAGGATGCTGTCAAAAATAATGCCGTAAATAGATTTCTTTATCAATTAACTTCTATTAACTAAATTAAATCAACATTTGGTGTGAGCATCCTTTGTGTTTAAAGCAGCTTTTGCCCTCGGTGCACTTGAGCAGAGTTTCTCAGGAGCTTTGCAGGAAGGTCTCGTAAAGCATCTTGAAGACGTTGGGTGGGTTGCATCAATGATTCAATTAAGCAAAGTTTAGAGCTAATCAATGACTTGTTGATCTGGGTTTTATTTTAAATCGAGTTGTGTTGCACCACTTAATTTTAAACTTAGATTAACAAATCGGAGATTAGAATTATAACCTGTGATTAAAACCTCCATCTACAATTAATTTTCTCCGCCATGATGGATTCGTCATGTAATTAAACAGCAACAATGTTAATATCCTCTGTCTCTGACATGAGTTGCTTTTGTCGATAAAGGAAATAAACTTGTAAAAGGTCCGCCGTCTTTATAAACTGCTACGTAGAGAGACCGTTGATCAAACGGCTGATCAAGCAAGCAATGAAAACTTTGAGGCAGTGCATGCGGATTTCATAATCTTGGAAATATATTTATTCGCTGAGATAAGTGACGGATTCACATCCTGGATTCGATAGCAGACGCAGGAATAAATTACATTTTAAGATATATTCACATAGAAAACCTTATATTAAACTGTAATAATGTTTCACAATTTTTACTCTATTATTTTACCAAATAAATGCAGCCTTGCTGAGTAGAGGAGACATTCATTCAAAAACATTAAAAAAAAAGGCTTACAGATCCTAAACTTTTGACCAGTAGTATATATGCACAAGTTTTGCTCATGTCTAAGCAGCTGAGTGCATGCCTGCAATCATTTTTTAAGTCTTTAAAGAAGGATGTTACTATACTAAACTGTTATTGAGTAGAATCTGCCATTGATGTGAATGTATTGTCTGTCTATTAAGCCGATGCTGTCCAAGGTCCTGAATGTGGCAGAACAGGAGCTCTCCATGGTGCTGACTTCATAAAACAGCCTCAGAAAGGCTTCTACTGCTAGTTATGCTGAATCCTCTGCGGCTTTGATAAAATTAAGTTAGCTAAGACCTTGAGCATTTGTGGAGTGTGTTTAAATATAGTGGAGTCCAAACATTTGGGACCACTTGAAAAATTTAATTCCCCCCCTAAACCCCTCAAGAAGGCCCAGTTCGATGCTGGATTTGCACATCGTTTGATACTGAAAGATGGAGCAGTCCCAGCTATAAAAGATCTTGGTCATGATTCAGAACTGCAGATGGTAGGTGAAATGGCATCAAACGTCTCTGTTTTGTTGGCGATCGGCGCAAGTGCTCGTCACTCTTTAGCTCTGCTTTTTTCGGAGAGAATCGTAAAGCTGTACCTTTCTTTTATAAATATGATAAAACTAAAGACTTTTTGGAGAAATGAAGGATGAAGTACTACTCTATAGGTACTCAAGATTAACATGAGATTGGGTGAAACTGTGTGTGTTATGTAGCCTGACTACGTCAGACTTCGTACTTCTGCTCAATTTCATTTCGCTTCTGTACTCGGTCTGATATAGCAGACCATCTCTCAGTTTATCTCCGACTCCGTAGCAGCCGGGCCAATCAACGAACAGAGGGCGGGCTGAGAGCCGTGACGTAGACGCTAAGCGCCGAATTTAAGATTGTAGTTTAGGTGAGGGAAATCTAAAACGACAGCGGACATGGAGACACAGGATGCTATTCGCTCTGTTGTGGAGAAACTGAAGCCCAAACAAGAAGAGTGTTTGGTTCACATTTTGAATGGAGGTGATGTTGTGGCCCTACTCCCGACAGGGTTTGGGAAAAGTTTATCAACTGTTACAGATCGTCAGCGAGAAACTGGGGAGGCCAAAGTCCGGCAAGGCGATAATTGTCGATGCGTAGATTTACTTCACATAATCTGCAAAAGTCGTTCACAGCCATCTTCACTCCGGTATTTTGCTCGATGGTTTTGTTTTCGCCGCATACCTGTGTTTACAGCGGAAGTTTGAGGCGGCTGAGCCGGCGAATAACATACGTCATAACCAACCGTTATGTGATTGGCTTACGGGTACACCAATGATTTTAAACTTCAGACAAGCGCCCGCCCACGAGAAAGTAAACGCTTGCCAATTATGCCCTTCCAGACTCTGTCTACGAAGCAAAGCGAAGTAGCAGAGTTTGGTATTACCAGGCTATGTGTTATGCCCCCTTTAATTGAAATTAATTGAATTGAGTTTTTCAGACTTCCTTTGCTTTCCAGATGTTTCAGATAGGGTATTGTGTATTTGGTGTCCTTTTTTATTTAATTTTTAGTTTAAAATAATTTATTAATAATTGTATTTATTTATTTAAGATTTGGTTATTTTAGTTTTTTAGGTTCCTGAGAATATATAATTAATTAGTTAATTTATAATTAATTAAAATACAATTTTTCTATTATTTGACTAAAAATGTATTATTAAAATTTTGATATTACATTTGGGGCTGAAATTGATCAAGAAATGTATTTTGGATAAACAATTAGCATGCAACATGCTGTGCTTTTAAAAAAAGCAATGATAATGAATTACTAAACACTGTTATGAATTGAATTTCAATCGTCAGTTCAATGCATTGTTGAATGCTCAATGCATTGTGATGCATGGTTGCATTATACTCCCTTATTGTGAGCGATATATAAATGATGTTCATTGTGACCCAGCTGTGACCTATTCACATATTTCTTTAACTATACTTCTGCAAAGAGTCTTGGCATCAGCCTGAACATTTCAGCAGATGCAAACTACTGCATGCTCCTTTTCTTTCTATTTCTCTCCCATGCACATTCTCCCTCTATCAGCTCATCTCTTTCCCACTCTCCAGCCCTGTGTGAGGCCTAGATATGTCTCCACATCTGTGAATCCCTGCTGCGCTGCTGTGGCGTTTGAGTGACGGGAGAACAGCGCGTTTCTGCATTAGCCACAAAACTCAGCAAAATCTCTCATTCCTCCTCCGTCTGGAGGAAACGGCGTCCTGTTCTTCCGCACTCGTATTCTGCACACGCAACAGGCAGCGGTCTGTCCTCAACACGTCAATGCAATTTTCAGCTTCTTACCTGATTTCAGCGCCGCAGGATTTGAGAAACAACCAAAGATATGGGTGTGAAATGCATGCATGCTTCACAATACATGGAACCGGCAATGACAATTCAGTGCATTACAGAATTTAGTAACTGATTATCATTGCTATAATAAAACACAGCATGTTGCATGATAATTGTTTATCCAAAGTACATTTCTTGAAAAAGTTCAATCTACTTCTGATCCAAACCTGTTGGAGCAGTGACAGAGAGTGTTATTTTAGTATCATGCATAGACAGTACTATTAAAGTTTTAATGTAATATATTTTTTATATTTTTACATTTAAAATATTTATAATTTTTCAAGTAATTAGAATGTTTTATAGTTTTCCTTTTAGTTAAAGATAACGTTGGATAATAATAATAATAATAATAAGTACTATAGCAATAGTAGTAAAATACAAATAATAGTATAACCAAATCATCAACATATTTCATGATGCATCTTGGTAATTTGCATTTAATTATTAAGGAAACCCTGGTAAACTGTAATGTTTTACAGAACCAGAATTAAACCATAGCTTGCATATACATTTTAATACGTTTTAACTTCAGCTCATCGTGTGCATGGCCTTAACTATCCATACGATGTTGATGTAATATTAACCAGCAACCTAAAATGACTTTGTTACAGCTTGAGTGGCAGTTGATGTCGGACTTTACTGGAAAGCCATTACAACTGGCTATTTATTTAATGGGAGACTCTCATTTTGACAACTTGCCCCAGTGGTAGGGAGAGTTGTTCAAATATATGGGGCATGTGGTCACACATGTTTTCTCTTGACCAATAAAGGTAGAAATGTCCAGTAGCTTTCCTATTGACTAGACTTAAAGATTAATACCTAAAATGACTTTGTTACAGCTTGGATGACCGTTGATGTCCAAGTTGACTGTAAAGCCATTACAAAAGGCTATTTAACAGCAGGCTCCCCGTGTGACAACTTGCCCCAGTCGTGTAAAAAATATATTTTCTCCTGGCCAATAAAGGTAGAAACGTTCAGTAGCTTTCCTATTGACAAGACTTATAGGTTAATAACTATAAAAAAACGCAATCCTAAAACAGAGAAGTGACAACTAGCCGTGTTACCCTTTTTTTAAAGTAAAGGGTGAGTGATAATGCACTGCAATTAAAAAGAACATGGTGTATTTGTGCTGATATCGTTGTAAGGATCATACCTGATGAATTTCAAAGCAGAAATTTGGTTATGTTAGGCAGGTGAAGTTGTAGGTTATGTTGGTGGTGAAATTCCGCTATTGGCACGTGTGCAAATCCATCTCTCGCGCTCTCGCGCACTACAGACAGAGCAGTGTTGTCTCGAGCTCGCCGTGAGCGGACTGTTACCGAGGCTCCTGACGGCGGAGGGAGGGACACACAGTCCGGATGCTCCTTCATGAGGAGTAAAGCAATACATCAGCGACTCCAATGCGGTGCCAAATGTTTCTAATTCGGTTTCTGCGTCCGTTTCCCGCAGGATACCGTTTGGTAAAAAATGCGCATATGAAATAAACGTGGGTGGGATCCCTTCTGCATTGGCCACTGGATCTACTGCCGTTAAAACGCGGATCTGCGTTTGGAGAAACGCTGGAAAATTGATCTGTATGCCGAGCAAACTGGATGGAGATTTCTGAGGGAGATTTCCGCGCCGGTGTGAATAGACGCTTTGTCCTTTGCGTCTTTTTTCACGTCTTCTGAGAGGATTGTATCCGTGTTTCTCCTCAAATGGTCTTATTTTCGTGTTTATCCACTAAACACGACGATATCGTACTGTTTTTTTTCCTCACAGTGCCATGTTTTCTCTGAGGCGATCCGACGTGAGGCGAAAAGTCTGACTGGACCTCCTTCAGAAGTAAACCATCAACATTTCTGGATCCTTCGACCGTTTTTCATTCTAACTCTGTTTTGGAAGCTATAATTCACGTTTTGGATTAAATATATCCTAAACGGAAAGTCTGTTTTGGGATTTCAAAAGGTCGCTTGAATCGAGTCAGCCGTTTGGAATGAAGAACCGTTAAGAGTAGCCGTTAAATATTTCGCGGCATATTTGGATTCGAATTCCTGGTCTATATTCATACGTTTATCGTTTTATACATACCACACAATACATTTATCCAAGTGAGCATTTTGTGTCGAGACTCTGGACCCAGAGGAGGTGATTTAGACATCATCTATCTGAAGATCCCGGACATTTCTGTGCTGCTCTGAACTTGAGGCGTTTGGATGCTCCAGGACGGAGGTAACGCAGTTGTTTCTTTCATTTTGAAGGATTTAAAACGCCAACAAAACACACTGCGATTCAATACCTTGCTTATTTGCATTCAGTTTGCATACTGTGATTAGCTTACACTCAATCGCCAATTTGGTGTTTAATAAATCAAACGTTAGAGGTCAAATAACAAGCTATTGTTTGATTGTGATGCGATACCTTGACATAATTATACAATCTTGAAGACAAATTCGTGTTTTGTTGGATTTGCTTTGGTTATTCAGTGCGCATTGCAATACTTGGTCACATTTACGGAAGAGCGACATTTTGATGAAAATAACTTATGGGATTTGGCATTACTGCTGTTGCTAGTCAGAAAATGTTGATTGATCTTCCTCTTGAAGGACCTTCTGGCAGACGTTTGGAGATCCCTCTAGTCATTAAAGTTTCCCGTTACCGTTTCTTTCGCATTTAAATGTCAGTGTTTGGAAATGGGACGCCATAGGTTATGTAAAGGTTTGCTCGAGAGCCCAAGTTGCGCTTTTGAACGGTTCCTTCAGTTGCACAGAGGAGGATTGTTGGGTTTATCGGTAGCACGGAGCGCAATGAAATCACAATAAGACAGATTTGGGTGATGAGATAAACGCAGCGGGTCCGGTACCGCAGTCCGGATTGAGTCCCGGAGCTCGTGGTGCTGTTGTTGGGGTGTGTCTGTCTGCGGCTGGGAACGCGAATGGAGCAGCGGCCGCTGGGGGCCACTGGCACATAACTCACTCACACACACTCACAGCTTACACAAACTACACCTAAATAACGAATAGAATTAGTATTCTGTTATAGTATTTGGGCGCTTGAAATGTTTGAATGTCAATGCATTAGATGACAAAATGCCAAATCAAGTCATTAATTAGCCTGCTGATTCCATAAGTTTACACTCTCAAGCATAATAGTTCCAAATGTCGGTTTTTTTTTTTTTTTTTTTTTTCATAGTGATTCAATAGAAGAACCATTTTTGGTTCCGCAAATAACCTTTCAGTGAGCACTTCTTAAAATAATTTTTTTTTTCTTAGTCTGAATAATCTTTTTCCACTATAAAGAACCTTTCAATGTTCCATGGATGTTAAAAGTTCTTCATGGAGCCATAAATGCCAGTAAAGAAGCTTTATTTTTATGAGTGATAGGACTCATGTTTGGTTCCTCAAAGAATCTTTCAGTTTACAGTTCTTAAAAGAACCATTTTTAATAATCTGAAGATCCTTCTCCATTATAAAGAGCCTTTTGTGCAATTGAAATATTCCAAATGTGTGAATGTCAATGCATTAGATGACAAAATGCCAAACCAAGTCATTAATTACTGCTTCTATAAGTTCACACTCTCAATCATTATAGTTTCAAATGTTTTTTTTTATAGTGATTCAACAGAATAACGATTTTTGGCTCCCCAAAGAACCTTTCAGTGAGCAGTTCTTAAAATAACCATTTTTTTCTTAGTCTGAAGAACTTTTTTTCCCGCTATAAAGAACCTTTCGATGTTAATTGGATGTTAAAAGTTCTTCACGGAGCCATAAATGCCAGTAAAGAAGCTTTAGACTAATTTTTGGTTCCTCAAAGAATCTTTCAATTAACAGTTCTTAAAAGAACCATTTTTAATAATCTGAAGATCCTTCTCCATTATATAAAGAGCCTTTTGTGCAATTGAAATATTCCAAATGTGTGAATGTCAATGCATTAGATGATAACATGGCAAACCAAGTCATTAATACTGCTTCCATAAGTTTGCACTATCAAGCATAACAGTTCCAAATGTTTTTTTCTCATTATTTTTTTCCCATAGTGAATCAATAGAAGAACCATTTTTTGGTTCCGCAAAGAACCTTTCAGTGAGCAGTTCTTAAAAGAACCATTTTTTCTTAGTCTGAAAAACCTTTTTCCACTATATAGTACCTGCCAATGTTCCATGGATGTTAAAAGTTCTTCATGGAGCCAGAAATGCTAGTAAAGAAGCTTTATTTTTAAAAGTGATATGACTCCTGTTTGGTTCCTCAAAGAATCTTTCAGTTTACAGTTCTTAAAAGAACCATTTTTAATCATCTTAAGATCCTTCTCCATTATAAAGAGCCTTTTGTGCAATGGAAATATTCCACGGGGTTCTTCAAGGAACTGTAAATGCCAATAAAGCTCTAGAGTGTACCATGGTATGCCAAGTCTTTATTGAGCTGAAATTAATTTTGGATGCAATATCTCTGCTGTTTTGTGTAGTTTAGCTGTGTTTCTTTGCTCGACTCGATGTCTGTGAACTATTAAAAGGTGTCCAATAGATTGACTGTTCATTTCTGTAGTTTGGTCTTCAAATCAGAATTCATATAGAGCCCAGCAGGTACTGCAAGTAAAAACCCAATTTATTTTCTCCACAGATACTGTAAATTGATTTTTGAACCAACCATGAGTTCTGAGGTTGTGAAGATGTATGTTTCTGTAGATGCCACAAAGTAGAGTGAGTTCAGCCTGTTTAATAGCCAAACTCTAGATGAATAACTACACTACTAGTAATCATGAAGAGAGATCATCCAATGAACAAAACAATGTTACCATGTGAGTCGGCCTTCATTCACCCTTAAACTACTGTATGATTTTGAATATTTTGCAGTTAACTTACAGTAATTTTAACTTTTTACAATAAGATGCCATTATAGATACATTAGAGAAGTTCATGTTAACTAATATTAACAAAGGCAACTTTATTGTAAAGTGTTATCAACTTTGTTTTTATACTTCTAATCAGTGACTATATATCAGCAGTTTTACATTTTTCTGTCCTTTTTTCATTTGATTACATCATTTGCAGTGCATCATGGGATACCTGTTCATTAAATCATAAAAGTGCACAGTCTAGCTTTAGTATTTTTCCCAATTTTCATATAATTCTGCTTCAAGTCAAACATTGTATTAATGTTGTGATTCATCTCACAGCCAGTTGGTTCAAGGCTTAGATCTCGTTAAGATCTTTCAAAATCCCTTTGGAGATAATGAATGTGAAGAATACTTTAGTAACCAAGGCCACTGAAAAAGTCAGAGCTTATCGATAAACCAATTAAAATGTCCAATTCTCCAAATAAAAGGCTTTGTCCACAACAAAATAGCTTTGGGAAAAAACAACAACAACAAAAAGACTGAATAAGCAGTGCATGCATGTTTTTTTGTTGTTTTTTTTTGCTTTATTCATTTTATTTTTATTATATTATTTTCATTGTGTATGCATATATACCTGTTAGGGTTAAGGAAGATTATTCTCTATTAATTGGCTTTATATGAACAACAATGTAAGTTTATAGTATGTGTGCATTTATATTGTGAATGTTTGTGTTGGTCATTGGGCAGCAGTCGCTCAGGTCTCATCAGTCAGTCTTTCTTCCCACCAGTTTCCAGTTTGTCTTTACAAATAACACGCCTGACTCAGTATTACTCACCCGGCAGCAGCACACGTCCGCTCTCTGATGACTCTTTCCTGTAACCCAGCATGAGGAATGATGTGTGAGGGCTCTATTATTGTAATACTATAATTACCGTGTAAACAGAAGCCTGATGAAATGTGCCATTTGTTCAGCCGCCGCCAAACTGCACTGAGCAGCGATCATATGACGTAGTACCTGATTGTGATTGGTTGCCAGTTCAGAACCGAAACAGATGGATTTGGCGGTTCTGCAGCTGCGGCGCGAGATTTAGCAAGATCTCCTGCGGATCAAACTAAGCTATCATGATGCACTAAATGCAACACATATATGTGATGAGCGACAGCTGGATTATTTAAGCGATCAACACAAGCTTTGGTCCCCATCCTGTTGCCAGATCCTCACGGGATGGGTGACGCTCTGCAGGTAGTAAATGGTTTATGCTGATGATATGGATTATCCCGTTCACAGGCGTGCATATTAGATTTAGTTTTAATGATAAGTAGACCGCTCTGGGCTGGTTTCGGAAAAGGATAATTTTATTCCGCTTGCATTACGCAAACAGCCCCTGGGCTTAATAACGCCGATTGTGTTCCCATCATGTTTAATTCAGACACGGCATGTTTTTGCCATGTCTCCTGGTCTACCGCTCGTCTAAGTGTGTGTGTGTGGAGTTTAACCGAGCATTAACGTATCATAGAGACTGTCGGCGCCACTAATGGAGTCGCTGGTTGGTTTGCATCATTTCTTTCAGGTTTGGGCCTAATTAAGCCATTCCTGCTTTCGTGTCAGACGCTGGGTAGAGAGGCTGATGTTATAGCACGTCTTAATGAGCACCTGAATCATTACAGGCTGTGTACTGATGATTTGAAGTGAAAATTCACACAAATATAGAAACTTTTCTCTCATGTCTCATATGCAGTGAACTGAATACATTAGAATTGAACAGAACTCAATTACCAAGACTTTCCATCCCGCAGTAAAATGTATATTTCAGCCCAAAATCGAGAGAAAATACATTTTACAGAAAAAAATGAAGCCAGGTGATAAAGTTTTTGTGACTTTATTTGCATAGCAATTAAAAGGTAAAAAGGTAATTGCAACTTTTTATCTCACAATTTTAACTTTTTCCACACAAATTCCAAACTCAGAAACTCAGAATTGCGAGATATCAATGCAGAATTACACAATATAAACTCAGAAATGCATATATAATCTCAGAATTTGGAGATATAAACACAGAATTGCAAGATATACAGTAAACACTAAATTGCGAGATATAAATGCAAAATTGCACAATATAAACTCAGAATTGCGAGATATAAATGCAGAATTATGAGTTAAAAATGTGCAATTCTGAAAAGAAAAGTCAAAACTGTGAGATTTTTGCAACTGCAAGGGAAAAAGTCAGAATTGTGAGAGAAAAAGTCGCAATATTTATTTTTTATTCCGTGGCAGGGAGAAAAAACAGAATTGCAAGATGTAAACTCAGAGTTCTGAAGGAAAAAAGTTGCAGTTGTGAGAGAGAAATTCAGAATTGTGAGAAAAGAAGTCCAGATTGTGAGAAAAAGAAATTTCAATTACCTTCCAATTTCACAATTTCTCAACTAAATAAAAATACTGACATAATGCAACATTAAAATAAAATATTGGTAAAATATGTTTTTCCTTTTAATTTTAGGATGAAATATGACTATCTTGACAGTTTTTGTAAGATTCAGATTATTTGACTTCTCTAATGTGATGCATTTCTGTGTAAAACAGAGTATTTAGTGGGAAATAATCAAAGGTGAAACTATTTAATCTGGTGATAGGATTGTGAAAAGTGTGCTATGAACTTTTTATATTTGTCGTACATTATTTTTCCCTGTAGATGCAGCTTCAAGAACATCAGCCAAAAAGAAAAGTCATTTCAGAAGTGCAGAATTGTTTAAATTATTTATTTATTATTATTAGAAAGGCAAGTAGTGATAAATTGTGCAAAATAAAATCAGGGACATTTATTAAGAAAGTAGATAGGGTCAGTTTTGACTACAAGCTTAAAAACTGTACAGTTGACCATGTAGCAAATGTAGTTTGTTGAATATTTTTTAAGAGTCAATTTAAAAAAAAAAAAATTATTCTGTCTTCTGTCTTTTATTCTATAGTCTTGCACCCTAGCTCTTAAATATACCGTATGGGCTGGTAAATGAAACAGAGCATTTTCAAACTACACGAAGTGTAAAAGTTGCTAAAAATACTACATGTTTATGGTTTCTGGAGAAAATGTGAGTGGTTTTTGAGTATATAAAAGTGTGAAAATGTTGGTGGTTGCCAGGGTGTTGCTTTGCAGTTGCTTGGATGCTCTGAATGAATGTCTTGCTGTTTCTAGTGTGTTTCTAGGTCGCTATAATGTTGTGGATGGTTACTAAAGTATCTGTGATATTTTGGCCTTTCTAGATTTGGTTTGAGTTGCTTCTTCAATGTTATTGCAAACCATCAGTGACAAGATTCATGCTAAACGTGGGGTTTGCTGAAGAGTGACCCCTCGACGATCATCTCTCCAGGTCTGGTTTAAGGTAGAGGTCATAATTCTGCGATTAGAGTCTTTTGTATTCACTTTGTAGATTTCTGCTGCTGTCTGAAGGGGAGGCGTTTATCTTTGTTGGTTATTGGCTGATGAGGCATCAGAGAACGCTCTAAGCTTCTTTGTGTAAGAGCGAAAATCGCTTTTAGCGGCGGATAAGAGGGAGATAATATCAGATAAATCCTGCGGCCTGCGTTAGCATGCAGCATTAGCCGTGTAATAGCATATGGAGTGCAGTTTGACAGAGAGGGATCAGATGGCCGCCAGCCGTTTACCGCAGTTCCGTCTTAATCGCGGAGGGTTAACAGTTGTTTCAGATGCATGCAGAGACAGATAGCCGAGGCCTTTTAGATATTCCGAGCGCATGCTTTTAAAATTCCCCCATGGCTGCAACAGAAGTCTGCAATGGCTTGATAACTCGCGTGCTGTCAGTTGCTGTCGCCGATGCCGAGGGAAGCTACATGTTCTGCTTCAGAGCTTCTTCTCTTCAGGAATAATTTAAAAGTTCTGTGGGACACGTTTGCATTTTTCCTGCAGCGATGGCAGGGCAGACGTCTAATTAAGATGAAGAAAAAGACACAAAAATTGACTAGCTGTTTGTAGATGAACACTTCTGAAAAGGCCTTGTGACACGGGTGCCAGTTTCACCTCTGACTGCAGAGAATGTGACAGATCGGTCATGCGTCACTCAGCTGAGTCCCTCAGTCTGACAGATGTCCTGTGATTGGCTCAGAGGTTGTGGTGGGCGTGTCTCATGTCACCGAGTAATTTAATACAATACATGCTATATATAGTTGCTGTAAATTTAATTTAAAAACGATTTAGATGTTTTAATAATCAACTGGTAATGTCTATTTATGGATACTTATTTATTATGATGATTATTTATATTTATATGTATAAGCAATATTGCAACTTCAGTAGGGTTGGGTATCGTTTGGGTTTTTTTCGATACCGGTGCCAAATCGATACTTTTAAAACAGTACCGGTGCCTAAACGGTGTCTGAACCGATACTTAAAAATAATCAAAAATAAATAAAAATGACCAATTAATAACTGGATTGGCCATTAGCACTAAACACATGATGTCTTTTTCATTCATACTGGATGCCAGAGGGCGCCCTCGCACAAAAAATCCACATATCCAGTCACAGAAGTAGCGGAACTCATGAAGCTCCAGGAAATCCCCAATATGGACAAATGCATTGCTATGGATGTAACTGAGTAAACAAGATATAAACGTTTTGAATGATGAAACAAATACAATAAACACTCGACTACAACAATGTATAGTTTATCTGTGTTATTCAAGCCATCTCTGGTATTTCCATAATAATTAAGTATATTTATAATCCATTGCCAATCGATGTATTAGTAGCCTATGGATCATTTTCTGCCTCATTCTGTGACAAGAAGCTACATCAGATCACAAAAGGAAGCATTTAACTGGTGCTGTGGACTAAAAAGGTAATGCTCTCTTTTGTTGGACAACAGGTTTAAAAACATGAATACAAGAGAATTTTAGCTTTAGGCATTTTAATTTAAGAATGTTTAGCTTAGCTAGTTAATGGAAGGTTACCTGCTGCAGTCAGAGCAAGTGTAATCTCTGCATTCACGCGATATTACAACTTGTTGCATCCATTGTTATTTTAGTATAATTGATGTACCATTATAGTTTTTATTTTGAATAAAAAAATTTTCACATTTTGATTTTAGCTAAAGTTTTAGTAATTTTGTGTGTTTGTCATTTTTATTAGCTTTTTTTTGTCTATATATATTTCTTAGGAATTATTATTTTTAATTTATGCATTTTTAATTAATTTAGTACTTCAGGTTTAAGTACATGGAAATGAGAAATGTTGCCTTATTTTTTATTTTATTTCAGTAAATGTTTATTTCAAGTGACAAAAATATTTTTTATTGTTTTAGTTAATTATACAAACCCTGGTTATATTAAAATATAATTTTATATATACACACACACACACACATATATATATATATATATCGCAAAATCTCTACTGGTTGACATGTATACTGTTAAACAACATATATGCTGTCATATCACCCAGCACTACTTGGAGAGAGCAAGGGAGGGAATGGTAGGGAGCTACAGGAGGCCAGTAAGGAGATATTGAGGTGCTGAATAAATGTGATGGAGTCACGTGTGTGTCGAGCTGTTGAGCTGTCAGGGCAGGCGGTTTACAGAGAGAGTCAATCTGTCCATGAGCCTCACCAAGCCGCAGGGTGTGTCACGCCCGTCAAAGATGCTATTCATGTGGAAATCAGCGTGAAGGGATGAAAAACAGCTTCGCCTTGACACACGTCTATTTCCTAAAGCAAAACCTGAAGCCCGAGGGGCGACAAAGAGAGAGAGATTCCCTATGACCACCAACAGGATGCCAGAGCTGGTTCCTGGTTCGGTGTTTCCTCGTGGTGGCATTAAAATACTGAGTGCAGTGGTAAAATATATACTCACATCCTTCAGGTGCTAGATTTGTGAGCAGGTCATTTAGAAATTAGGTCTGTCAAACTGAAAGCATCAATTAATATGTTCACATTGCCACAATGGACTCCAGTAAGCATGTACTGAATTTAATGGCCAACATTAGAAGGTTGGAGTTGATTGGCCTTGTTTGGTGCTGTAGGTGTTGGTTGGCATTAGTTCCAGTGGCCAGCATTTGAAGGTTGGGTTGGTTGGAGTTAATTGAAGTTCGTTGGTGTCTGTCCATGTTGGTTGGTATTGGTTTTTGCAGCTTGGTTCCAGTGACCAACAATAGAAGGTTGGGTTGGTTGGAGTCAACTGAAGTTGGTTGGTGTTAGCTGGCATTGGTTGGTGCTGTTTGGTGTTGCATACCAGAGCTTGGTTCCAATGGCCAACATTAGAAGATTGGAATTGATCGGACTTGGTTGGTGTTGGCACTGGTTGGCATTAGATACCAGAGCTTGGTTCCAATGGCCAACATTTGAAGGTTGGAGTTGAATGGAATTGATTGGAGTTGGATGGAGTTAGCTGGTGTTGGTTGGCACTAGTTGGTGCTGGATGGCATTGGATACCAGAGCTCGGTTCCAATGGCCAACATTAGAAGGTTGGAGTTGAATGGAATTGATTGGAGTTGATTGGAGTTGGCTGGTGTTGGTTGGCACTAGTTGGTGCTGGATGGCGTTGGATACCAGAGCTTGGTTCCAATGGCCAACATTAGAAGGTTGGAGTTTAATGGAATTGATTGGAGTTGGCTCGAGTTGGCTGGTGTTGGTTGGCGCTAGTTGGTGCTGGATGGCGTTGGATACCAGAGCTTGGTTCCAATGGCCAACATTAGAAGGTTGGAGTTTAATGGAATTGATTGGAGTTGGATGGAGTTGGCTCGAGTTGGCTGGTGTTGGTTGGCGCTAGTTGGTGCTGGATGGCGCTGGATACCAGAGCTTGGTTCCAATGGCCAACATTAGAAGGTTGGAGTTTAATGGAATTGATTGGAGTTGGATGGAGTTGGCTCGAGTTGGCTGGTGTTGGTTGGCGCTAGTTGGTGCTGGATGGCGTTGGATACCAGAGCTTGGTTCCAATGGCCAACATTAGAAGGTTGGAGTTTAATGGAATTGATTGGAGTTGGATGGAGTTGATTGGAGTTGGCTTGAGTTGGCTGGTGTTAGTTGGCGCTAGTTGGTGCTGGATGGCGTTGGATACCAGAGCTTGGTTCCAATGGCCAACATTAGAAAGTTGGGTTTGTTGAAGCTGGTTGGACTTAGTTTGCATTAGTTAGTGTTTGTTGGCATTTGTTGGGAATGTGAATTGACCTTTTAACACCATCAACACATTTAATCCATTACATTTTAACCGCTGAAAACTGTAAAGTCTGATTAGAACATTTGGAGCTGATTGAATCTAATCAAAGCTGTAGTGTTGTCACGGTACCAAAATTTCAGTATTCGGTACCGATACCAGTGAAAATCCATGGTTCTCGGTACCAATTTCGGTACCACATGCTAATTAAAAACGCACTATTTTTAATAATAGTCAAACAAAAATAAAATTTACAAAAATCAATGCCATTCTTCATACTTATTTAAATTGTGTTTTAAGTTTTTCCGCAAGTAATAAAAGTATGAAAAACAGTAAACAGTAAAGTTTCACCCAAATTTAATTAGTCTTTTAATTAATGAAATTTAAACAAAATATTGTGTGATTATTTCTTTAAATATATATATATATATTTTATCAACAGTAGTAATAGTATCACATACATTCTACTAAATAATAGTAATATATTTTTGGCACAATGTCTTTAAGATAAACTTTTATCTTGACAGGTTGCCGTGAATACCTTTAAATTTCTGTGTGTAGCTATATGATATGAAGCTGGTTTTACTCAAATGGAACGGTAGAATACTCGTGAAGGGACTCTCAGAGCAGTTCTGTAGATGTTGTTTATGTATTTATGTCTTCATTGAGACGGCAGATGCTGAAATCACCGCGAGCATCGCGCTTCAGTGTAAAAAAAACAAAAAAAAAACGCGTGTCTCTGCCATTCATTCATACATTCACACACACAGAGACTCGCAGAACATGCGGGATTCATATCTGAATCGACTTTTGCGGCTTAATATTTACAGATACTAGTCCATGTCGCGATTTGATTAAAGTGCAATGACCTACTTTTGATTAATTCATCCAAACTTTGACAAATTCCGTGACATTCCGTGCTAAACTGTAAACTCCGTTTTTATAACTGGATTCCGAGATTCTGCATCGCGGAAATCATAGGTCTGTACGCGTCAAGAACCGGGTTGACCGGGTACTCGGTACCACCGGTACTTAAAAAAACCTGGTACCGTGACGTTCATTTTTTTAGTACCAACTTGGTACCGAAGTACCGGGTCTTTTGACAACACTACAAAGCTGCAGCATAAGCTTCTCTTTCACACTCACACCAAAGGTCCCTGGTCGACCAGCCATTTATCAGTAAATGATGGAGAAAGACCCTCTTAATGGGTCATTTATTTATAAATCAATCTGAGATGGGACGTTTGACAAAAGCAGAGGTCATTTGCCTTATTGAAGGTCAGGTGAAATGAACGAGTGAAACACTGTATTTCAATAAAATGCTGATGCCAGTAAGGTTGTGCTCTTAAAGTGTGTGGAAGGTTGTTTTATTATGGTGTGTTTGTATATTCTTTTGTGTTTTATAGACTATATACACTGGCTGTCAAAAGTTTTGAATAATTGGTGAGCTATTCTGCACTGTTGTATTAATTTGCAATGTATTTTTCACTCGAATTACCAAACTTCTTTTCTCAGCTGTCCAAATTCATTGTCTCAGAATCATTGCAGGCTTACTGTAGTAAATTGGGGGAAGGCAAGAAGTTTATGTACTTGTTCGTGTTTGCGTGTTGTATAGGGTTGGTTATCATTTGAATTTTAGCAATTTCGATTCTACTTATCGATTCCGGTTCTTTTCGATTCCAATGTGATTAAATAATGATATCAAGCGTTTATCCTGTGTCTCTTTTTTTTTTTGCAAACCATTTATTTGCAGCTGAATACAATGAACAAAAGAGCTGTTTGTGTGCAAAATAGAACTGCATGATTCTGGATAAATTGAGTTTTTTCTTTTCTTTTTTTTCCCAATGGAAGTTGTGGTTCTCTCATGATTCTGAAGAAAAAACATTAGACAACTAAACAAAATCACATGCAATTTATGAATGAATGATTCAATGACTCACTCAAGATTTACTTGTTTCATTACTGGATGAATCCGCATTCTTGAACGAATCTCTTGTATGATTCAATACATTTTAACAGCCCCTTTTCACCACCTACTGGCGTAACAATGTAATCGATAAGTCTTCATTTGAAGTGTCAAATTACTTTCAGAAGGTGATTTACTCTATTTTAATCGCTACTGTACATATCAGAGTTTATATCTGAACTATAAACTTTTATCCCAGTACTTCTGTTTTTTGAATGTTTGTAACACAGAAATAATAATACTGTGTGGTTGAAAAGACTGTGAAGCTGTTTCATTCATGACAGATGACAGCTGCTGTCTTTAGGTCAACGGCAGCACGAACGCAAATTTAAATGTTCAAATCACACTGAATGGAGCGCTTAGATTAGCGAGCAAGGTCCTGGCAGACCGCTAGGTTGGGTCCTCACAGATGAAGAAAAAAAAGCGCACACAGGAATCGATAGACAGAATCTAAATTTTAATTTGACAACGAGTATCCGATGCTTGACCTTAGGTATCCGATTCTGGAATTGGAATCGATTTTCGATTCCAAACCCTAATGATGAATACAAAAAATTTAATATTCAAATTGATTGACATCCAAGTCAGTGGAGAAACAGACTTGGTTTTGGTGGAAATAGGGTAAAAGAGAGAGAAAGAGTGACAGGAACAGAGAACACAGAGTGTGAAGGGCCGTTTAATGCCATTAGATGATAGAGGACAAACCCCTAATGAAGTAATGAACCAGGACCATTAACATCTCACACGGACCGAATAACATCATAAACTCACATCTGCACTGAAACCGAGAGCCGAACCTGCCTGGTAATGAGACTGATGGAAAACATTAAGACCAACAGAAGTAATGAATAGAAAATGACATTTCTCCAGGCCTGGAGTTTAGTCATTTTCACTTCACTGTTATTGTTTTCAACACACTGGTTTGGGGTCAGTTCAGGTTCAGTCTCAGAAGATGAGAGACCTCCACCTCTTCAGGCAGAAAATACTCATTTAATTTCATTCCTCAATCTTTCATTCATTCCTTCAGCCTTTCATCGTCTCATTTCCCAAGCACACGAGAAGCAAATTAGCAGCAGATCCTTGATTTAATTCCCATGAAACCCAAATTATTGCTCAAGAGCTCTTGTTTTAAGAAATATTAATTACATTCCACATTTGCATCAGAAGCTTCTGAACTCAGTAACATCTCTAAATTTAAGTCATTTGGAGATGAAAACGACCATCGTATCAGTGGCAGATGACATGCATATAAAATGTGGCCTACATGCAGACGGTTCTCTCACGGGTCCATGTTTGGCGAGTGTTGCTGGCTGTGAAAGTCTGGCTCAACCTCCATCTGTCCCTGACACCTCACGGGCTCCACCAGAATCAATCCGGCTCAAACTGGCAGAACTTTACTATCAGACCGACTGATATTATAGCAGCTCTGAGGGCGCTTTCACACTAGAGCTGCTGTCCGGGTGGTTTCGTACCTGTGAACCGCACGCACATCTGCTTCAAATGGCAGTCTGGAGTGAGAGACACTATAGTTCACAAGATTAATACTTTCATTCAGCAAGGATACATTAAATTAATCAAAAGTGACAGTAAAGACTTGTAGAATGTAAATAAATGTTGTTCTTTTTCATTTTACCCATTTTCAGTGATCAGTAACCAAATGTGGTACTTTGCATGCAGCTAATATTTAATGCTTTTAAAGAGGAATGTCTGAAGAACGTTTATGCTTCTTCATGTATTCATGATTATGTAATTTCAACACTATTGGTTATTTAGACTTTCCTCTTTAAATACAGTAAGTATCAGCTGTTTGCAAAGTGATCTACATTTGGTTTGTGACCACTAAAAATGGGTAGAATTCAATATTTTGCACAAAAAGCCATATTGAAATCCCCCTATCTCTGGCAATGAACCATATAGAGCATTAAAAATGATAAAAACAAAAGAAAAGTTTGTTAATATTTAAAATTTAAAATAATATTGAGATGTATTCAATACTTCTTGAGTTGGACGAATGCAAACGTTGAAAATATAATATATTTGACATATGTTCTATGCAAATGTTTTGGTAGAGGGAAAAGAGATACATTTTCAGTTTCAACATTATTTGTTCTTCAGATGTTGCATTTTAATAGAAAAAAGTACCAGCTGCATGCTAACGCCTATACTTTTGACCACTAAAACATTTGTACAATTTAACAATTTACTCCTGAAGCCAAGTTGAAATCCCAGTATCTCTAGAAATTAACCTTACCAGGCCTTAAAAATGAAGATACTAAAAGAATAGTTTGTTAAGAATCAAAATATAAAAGGATATTAAGATATCTTTAATACTTGTTGAGTTGCAAGTATGCAGACTTCAGGAAAAAAACCAAAAAGTGTTTTTTCCCCATTTTTGAATGGTCGTCATTGGCATACAATGCAACAAAGATTGCTAACGTCAACAGATTTTACTAATAGAGCTACCAATCTCTTTTTAAAATAACAACAAGGATGCAGCCATCTTTCTAAAGTCAATTTACCCCCTGTAGTTTACTCAATAAATATTCATGCATGTCATTTTAATATTTTCACTATATCTATATCACTATATCTATCTATCTATCTATCTATCTATCTATATAGCTATATAGCTATCTATATATATGTATATATATATACAATCAGAAAATAAAAATATAATATATATATTATATTTTTATTTTCTGATTGATTTGACACAGAATAACCCAATATTTCACAATATTACCATTTTACTGTATTTTTGATCAAATAAATGCAGCCTTGGTGAGCAAAAGAGACTTCTGTGAAATATATACAGCGGGTAGAATAAGTATTGAACACATCACCATTTTTCCCAGTAAATATATTTCTAAAAGGTGCTGTTGACATTACATTTTCACCAGATGTCGGTAACAACCAAAGTAATCCATACATACAAAGAAAATAAAACAAATAGAAATTAAGAAATGAAGTAACGTGTAATAAAATGGAATGACACAAGTAAAAGGTATTGAACTGCTGAAATTTATTTGATACTTTGTACAAAAGCCTTTGTTGGTAATGACAGCTTCAAGACACCTCCTGTAGGAGAAACTAGTGGCATGCATTGCTCAGGTGTGATTTTGGCCCATTCTTCCACACAGTCTTCAGATCTTGAAGGTTCTGTGGCCTCTTCTATGAGCTCTGATCTTTACTTCTTATTTTCTATTGGATTGAAGTCAGGTGATTAGCTGGCCATTCTAGCTGCTTAACTTTCTTTCTCTGAAACCAGTCGAGAGTTTCCTTGGCTGTGTTTGGGATCATTGTCACCCTTGTTTCATCTTCATCGTCCTGGTACTGTAGGTGTTGGGACTGAAGCTAATATTAATTTCCACTGACGAGGGGCAGGATTGTTTTCCAATTACTGATTGATTTCAGCTGGTGTCTTGGCTTTCCATGCCTTTTTGCACGTCCCTTTCTTCACATGTTCCATACTTCTTCCCTGTGTCATTCCACTTTATTACACATAACTTCATTTCTGAACTTTTTTGTTTTGTTTTGTTTTCTTTGTATGTATGGATTACTTTGGTTGTTACCGACATCTGGTGAAAATGTCAAGTCAACAGCACCTTTAGAAATATATTTACTGAGAAAAATGGTGATGTGTTCAATACTTATTTTACCCGCTGTACGTAGATAAAAAAGCCACAACGTTGCAATTGGTATGAACACAATCTGGTCTAAACTGCGTAAATGAACTGATATTGATGACATAAAATGTGCCTGTTGTTGTATAAATCATTTCTTCATTTTGTCTCCCCAGTAATTGCCTTTAGCGAGCAGCTTGCATTCTTCACATCTCCTAGAATTAATCCACAGCAAAAGACGAGTGCTGTTGTGAATGTATTAAGGTTTGGTAGTAAAACCAAATGAGCCTCGAATCAGCAGAAGCTCTGAATTAAATTGACCCGTGCTGGTTTAGCATCCATATAAAACAGACCAATCCTTGCAGAACCTCTAAATCAAATTCAGCAATCCTGGCTTAACGTTTATATCACAAAAAACAGTCCTGGCAGAACCTGCATGTCAAATTGAAAAATCCTGGATTAGAATTCATATCCGAATGAACCTCTATATCAAATTGACCAATCCTGGCAAAGCTAATTCTGCTTTAATCCGTCTTTCAAGCCGGAGTTGGACTCTAATGGGGTTTGGATCTTATGAACTCTATTGAATGAGATGGAAGGTCAAATGAAATCACAATAATCACTAAATCACTTTTCGTGACCTTACATGTTAGCATAATTGGTGCAAGATCAAGCATGTAGAAGCATTTAATGTAATCTGAAAGAAAACCAAATGCATTGATTCTACAACAACAGTGCCTTTGATTCAAGCAAATAATCAATTACTTTTGCCGTAGCTGAACATTTCCCAGCATTCTCATTCATCAGGACTGGCGTTTGTATCCAGCGCTCCAGCTGCGGTTCGCTAGCTGATTTAGCATTTCCACTCTGCCACGTTCCTCCAACAATCTGGGCGATTTTTCAGCGCTGCTGCCGCGGCACAAAGGCACTACCCTTTTGTTTTTATTGTTTCCTAACAACTTTTTAAACACATTGTAGATCTTGTAAGGCTAAACTAATCGTTGAGGTGATTATGTTCGCCCACTATCTTCCAGGCGAAGTAGACAATTTATCAGCCTGTGACAAAATCCAAGGTGCTTCTGTTTGATTAATAACTTTTTAATGTTCACTAGTGCTGAGCCATTTAGATGTGGCCTGTAGTACAGAAGCGCCAGCCCTCTCACACCTGACTAAACACGTCTAGACTCTAATCGATGCTAGTTTTAGACCTGAGAGCACCTGTCAGAAAATTCAATATCAAGGCTCTGGCTGAGTCCACATTTGTAAAATGTCACACTGTGGACTTGTTTGGGTGAAATTCAGAATTTAAATTCAACTCTTTTATTTATGAGATTAAATTTGAATTTAAAGGCACAGTTCACCCTGAAAATGTGCTCACCCTCAGGTCATCCAAGATGTAGATGACTTTGTTTCTTCAGCAGATTTGGAGAAATGTAGCATTGCATCAGTGTCTCAGCAATGGATGTTCTGTAGTGAATGGGTGCCGTCAGAATGAGAGTCCAAACAGCTGATAAAAACATCACAATAATCCACACCACTCCAGTCCATCAGTTAACATCTGGAGAAGACAAAAGCTCCAAAAAAATCCATCAAGATGTTTTTAACTAAAATATGAGTCCATAATCCATAATAATGCTTCCTCCAGTGAAAAAGTGTTCTGGTCTGAAACAGGGAGAAATCTGCACAGATCAAGCGGCGTTTACAAGCCAAAACAGCTCTGAACAAATATGTGGCTGGATTTTGATGCAAGAGACAACAGGAAATGGACTTTCTCACAATAATAATAATAATTAATAATAATTCCTTACATTTATATAGCACTTTTCTAGGCACTCAAAGCGCTTTACATTGTGGAGGGGGGGGGGGGGGTCTCCTCACCCATCATTATGGATTATGGCCTCACATTTTAGTTGTAAGCAACAGTTTGTAGTTAAAAATGACTTAATGGATTTGTTCCTTACAAATATGCAGCTTTTGTCTTCTCAAGATGTTAACTGATGGACTGGAGTGGTGTGGATCATTGTGATGTTTTATCAGCTGTTTGGACTCTCATTCTGACGGCACCCATTCACTGCAGAGCATCCATTGCTGAGACACTGATGCAATGCTACATTTCTCCAAATCTGATGAAGAAACAAACTCATCTACATCTTGGATGGCCTGAGGAAAAGGACATTTTCAGCTAATTTTAATTTTTGGATGAACTATTCCTCAGTCTGCATGCAATAATCAGTATTTGGACCAGGGTCTTTAGTTGCCAGCACAACCCAGAATGTTCCTCATGTCTGGATGGTACGGAGGCAGTGATGTTGTCGTGGTGATACGGGAGGTGTTATGTCATTATGCTGTGTTGAGAACGTCATGTTGCTATGCAGAGATGGGATTGTCATGGTGATGTAACAGAAGTAATGGTGTTATGAGAGATGATGGGTTCATGTTGTGCTGTAGTATCGATTTGAGGTCATTGTAATGGATTACAGTTAGATTACAACTCAGAAAACTGACCGTAAACCCTAAAGAACTTAAACAGCATCATTCTTTGAAATGTCTTGAATGCTTTTATTTTAGTTACCTGCCACACGTTTTTCCCTGTAAGCATCTGAAGAAAGTTAAGAGGATTTTTCTATGAAAAGCAGACAAACGACAATGACTTCTAGACAGTAAAGAGATTACACAGAGACTTTGGCTGACATCTCCTGATACTCGGATTTCCTCCCGCGAAGAAGTAATCTCGCCCCTGTCCCCTGTAGAGTTTCAGGGTAAATCTCAACAATGTCTCAAACTGTGCTCAGATTCACCAAAATACCAAAGTCTTAAGTATAAAGAAAATAAAAAAAATATTTAGCTCTATATTCTAGCTTTACATTAGTATTATTTCTATACTATTATAATATTCGGTAATATTTTGAATGCACTTTTAGTTTTAGTTTCAGTAATTTATGTGTATTTGTTATTTTATTAGTTTTCTAGAGATTAAAAAAATTATATATAAATTATATTTATTTTAGTAATTTTAGTTCTTAAACTTATATTTCAGTTTCTTGCCAAGGCAGCATTTAAAATTAAAATTTTTCATTTAATATTTCTTTTAATTTTTTATCATTTAATTTAATTTTATATTTTAATTAATACATTTTATTTAGTTTTTTATTATTAATATGTTTTAACTGATCTTCATTTCAGTTAACAAAAATGATTTTAATAGTTTATATGTAAACTTCTGACTCATTTGTCTTTTTGTATTACGTTTGGAATTTTAGGAGAAACATTTGATGCAAAGTTGATACATCAGTGTAACAAATTGGAACTTTGAACTCAACTTGACAGCACTGGCGTCTGTAATCTGACATGAAGCAGAATATTCAATGAGAAATTAATGTTGGGGCTTGATTTAATCAATGAAGATTTGATTGGATTGTGTATTTGACAGGTGGTTGAAAAATATGAGCGCTCGGTGGCGTCAAATGAAAAGGAAAGTAATTTCAGAGGCGGAGCAAGTTATTATGTTATGATGAAAGATTATGGAGGTAAACCTTTTTTTTCTTTCCTTTTGTAATAACATACAGTGATGA
The DNA here is from genome assembly GCF_012432095.1 of Onychostoma macrolepis. Taxonomy (NCBI): domain Eukaryota; kingdom Metazoa; phylum Chordata; class Actinopteri; order Cypriniformes; family Cyprinidae; genus Onychostoma; species Onychostoma macrolepis. Next base: position 29,582,848 of record NC_081169.1, on the reverse strand, counting down.
ATTGTTGACAGTATTAGTAGTTGTTTTCATTCTGAGTCTGTCCTTCCTATCTGGTTCTGGTGGTTTCATATAGAAAGCCACTTTGAGATTCTTTCCAAGTGCTATTAAGTTTCCACTCACAACTTGCATGATGTGAGAAGATCACCAAAGATTTAGATGTGCCACAGCTTCCATGCCAATCTAATCTGACATAATCATTTCAAAAGCGTCCTAATATACGGCGCAAACCGCTTAAGCGCTACTTTCTGGAAAGCACAGCTTGAAAGGTTTGGAGAGCATTAGCATAGAGCAGCTCGACTTAAAAGCCAGAAATCCATTTATAGGGCAAATGGCACTGAAAGAGAAAGGACGGAAACAGACAGACACCAAATAATGAAATAAAAACGTCCAATGCACACACAGTCCCGCGAGACGCAGATTAGCTATCAGCGAGGGAAGGAGATGTGCATTTCAGTAGCCGTAAGCTCTTGTTTGCAGGCTGAAACCCGCCGTTGAGTGGAGGATCTGACAGCAGACAGCATGTCCGCGATGATGGAGAGCTCCAAACAGCTATTTGTTGGTACGCCTCCGCGGCAGACAGCGTGATTGATGAGGATATGTGTTCGCTGCCATTAGCATGGGGGCTAAATCAGTGGTCTGTGTTGGACCTCTGCCACTCTCGCTGTTCGCGCTCCATGTTCATTAGCTTCTGCAAGGCTTTTTTTTTTTTTATCACCTAAAGACTTTGATTTATTATCTTAGAGTTCGGGAACGCAATTGAAACTACCTGAATGTGCCCTTGAGAATCAATAAAGCACGTCTGTCTGTATCTCCTATAGCTTTCAATCTATAACCACCAATCCAGGCCTTCACACTGGTCTGACTTGAGTTGCTGTATCATTTCTAACTGATCAGACTTATAATTTTTGTTAAATGGAAGATCAGAAGTACAAAAAGTCCCATACTTTCATTGAGGGGGTCAACATTTTTGTACAGTAAGACTTAAGAGTGTTTAACTGTCTATCGCGAGAAAAGCTTAATGACTATCCTAGTATAAAACATGTTAAATCATGCTAGTAACATACTAAAACATGATAGCATTTTGCTAATCATGCTAACAACATGCTAGTCATGTTAAAAACATGCCAACAACATGTTAATCATGTTAAAACATGTTACCAAATGCTAATCACATTAAAAACATGTTAGCAAAATATGCTAATAATGCTAAAAACATGTTAACAACATGTTTACCATGCTAACAATAGGCTAATCATGTTAGAAACATGTTAGCAAACCTGTTAATCTTGCTAACAACATGCTAATCCTGTTAAAAACTTGCTACCGACATGCTAATCATGCTAACAACATACTAGCAATATGCTTATCATGTTAGAAACATGCTAACAGTATGCTAATCATGTTAAAATCATTCTAACAACATGCTACCAACATGTTAAAAAACATATTAGCCAACACGCTAACATGTTAGTCTTGTTAACAACTATGCTAATCCTGTTAAAAACATGCTAGCAATATTCCAATCATGCTCAAGTCTTGTTCGCAACATGTTAGCAACATGTTAATCTTGCTAGCGACATGCTTATCATACTAGAAACTTGTTAACAACATAATCATGCTAACAAAATGCTTGCAACATGCTAAAAAAATGCTAGCGGCAAGCTAACATGTTAAATCATGTTAGCAATGTGCTAAATAATCCTATCAACATCTATCTGATCTGTCCATCTAAGCTTTCAAACATCAAGCTTTTACAACTGCTTCAAACGTTCAGAATAGGCTTTCTCCAGCCAACTTCACAAGCTTTACCCATCTAGATTTGATTGGGATTGTTTTGTTGTCAGTGTCCAATAGTAATAGTAAAATTCCTCTTATAACAGCAGGTGGATTTCATTCTAAAACAATGAAAAGTTCAGCGCTTGTGTTTGCAGTAGATGTCTTTGAACTTCCCCACATAAACTGTTCTGCCGGCCTCTATTTACGTCTCAAACCGGGATCTGGTTTCACATCACTATAGATCTGCAGTTCTCAGCTGCTTAAACACAAACGCTCTCGTCAGCGTTTCTGCTGCCTCTCGTATTGATCGGTTGCTCTGGATGCAGAAGGAATGTTGCCTTTACTATGGAGAGATTCAAGGGAAATGTGGCACCAACTGGAAACCTGAGCTCTGAAAGTATTGCAGATAAATCTCATCATAGCTCGAGCAGGATAATGTGTGTTGCGATGGTTTCTTAAAACGTCTTCCTGATCTTATTGTGAACGATTCATCAGTGCATGTTATTCTAAATGAAAAACGATGCTTTGTTCTGTTGTTAAACAGCGTCCAGTTGATTCACAGTGGTCTAAATCAAGTCCCACTCTGCATAGTTTTTTTCATTAGATATCTGTTTGACTCTTAAAATACGTCACATTACAGAAGTAGAATAGGTGATGTCAGTATTTTGCTCTTAGAAATGTTAAGTCCAGAGAAAACTGGAAAATGCAAAAATAAAAGCCTCCTTTGCTGGAGACAGTAGTGATATTTAACACTGTAAATCCTCATGTATGAAATAATAGTCAGAAAAATCGATGTTTTTGAAATTGAACAGTTTATTGAAACTATAGACAGAATAAAAAAAAAAAAAAAAATGTTTGCATATGTGTTTTTGTTGAGTATTGTATTTGATCCATCAGGCTTTTATGGCTAATGCAATATTATATATTGAGAATATGGAAGGAAGTAAAATATTCAGAGACCCTAACTGAGCAAAAATATGTAATTTGCTGCAGATGCTGATATTTATATGGACAAAAAGCGATGAAATTGTGAGGCTTATAATGTAAATCAATGATAACAGTATAGCAGATACTTACATAAAATGATATAAATATCAGTCATCATTGATAATTTAGAGGCCTCACAAATTAGCGAATAGGCTTATAGGCTTAAAGGGATATTTCGCTCAAAAATGACAATTCTGTCATCATTTACTCACTCATAAGATGTTCCAAACCTATATGGCTATTTTATTCTGCAAAGGATAAAAAGAAGATATTTTCAAGAACATTGGAGACTGAACAAATATCTTCTGTCTTGTTTCACAGAATAAAGTCATTTCAGGTAAGCAACTGATGACAAAATGGGTGTATTTTCTCTTCAAGACCTGATCTGACACAGGTTTATCTGGGGACGCGGTGACATCTGCATTTAGAACAACACTTAAATGTCACGGTGGCAAGCCGCTATCATCCGCTATCAGCTCTGCTGAGCTCGGAGCAAGACTTTCTCGCCTGGTTGACTTTAGAGCAGGTCTGAAGTGGCCCGGCCTCACAAGGTGAAAACAGGTTTTCAGCAGCTCACTGAAGCGGTTTTCTCCCTCCGGGGGTTCTTGCAAGTGCAGGCTAAGAGAATTTAAATGTCAGGAGCTTATTATGTCAACAAAATTTAGCGTCAGTCGGGTCCACTTTAACGCATCCCTGAGTCTGTTGCTATAAGCTGGAAATTGTGATGCATTATTGATTTAAAGCGTGTCACAGAAAGGCAGCCAGAGGAAGAGCATGAAGCATTTCCACCGTCGGATGACCAGCAGTGGAAGAGAAGGTGTGAGGTGTGTATCACTTCGAGATGATGGAGGACCAGCTTGGGTTTACAGTTACAGCTGCGGACGGACGAGTGATTGCTCAGATCATCTGTGTTTTTGAGGAGAGCTATCCTATCTATCGATCGTTCGTTCATTCATTCAGTTTATCTATCTATCCATCTGTCTGTCTATTGTTCTATTGTTCATTCATTCGGTCTATCTATTGTTCTATCTATCATTCTATCATGTTATCTATCGTTCTTTCTGTCATTCAGTCTGTCTGTAAATTTTCCAGCTTTTCAAGCTCCCATTTTTGGTTTTATAGGTAAACGTGATATCTGATGTTTAATTATTTATTTATTTATTTATTTTTTTTAATAGTACTTCATTCACATTTGCAGTTCTGCATCTGTTTGCTCCGTTCAGATGCTGTAGTGCTGTTGTAGTGCGTGTATCAGATAATGCACCCAGAGAGAGCGTCTCAATGGGTCCAGCACTGGTTTTTGAGGCTGGTTTGATGCTAGCTGAATGTTAATTAAATTCTAATTACGCTTTGCAAATGAGCAATCAAGATGAGCAAATTAGGGTCAACTTCAGGCTTCAATATCTGACAGGCTGCCAGGACTCAGAGGAAGGAGCTTTTAAATGGAGTGCTAACCAGCGTCCAAAGCTGAGATGGGCCAAGGACGGGAAATAGATCCGATACTGAGCGTGTCCATGAGACAAAGAGGGAAGACAGACTTATTCCCGAGCCCCCGAGACTTTGGCCCCATTCCCATTTAAAGACGTCTAGTTTTCCGAACCATTACCCGTGAGAGATGGCTGCATGTCTAGAGGCGAAATAACCGGTTAAAGGCATGTTTAACACTCAGCAGAAGGTGGCCCAGTTTTATTGTAACTGTATCGGCGCTGACCATATTCAGTCAGCCAGTGAAAGTACCAGCGGTTCACAGCGTTCAGGTGGATTTGTGTTTTATTTGTACTTACTGTATGCTGTTCTCTCTTCTTTTTGTTTAGTCAGGTTTTCTTCTCTTGCTTTATTCCATCTTCAGTGTTCACAGAGAACTTTTACCGCACTTTGGTCCACTGTACTCTTGACATAAAATCGAGACTAATCTCATTGACGAGTGTGCAATGCAGTTCAATAGCTCTAAGCTAATAATCCTAGCCGATGCCCAGAAATAGAAAGCAGTCCATAAAAGCTTTTCAGCGTGCTTGGACTGCATCGAAGGAATCTAAAGGGACATTAGGAGTTTGGGAAAGCTTAACTTTGTTGCAGGTTTGTTAATTTAATAATGTTTCACATTAGCTGTATAATGCTATATAATTCATTCAGTTATTTTTGTTAATTCAAAGTATGCAAATTTTTTGTTTGTTTGTTATTTTGGAGCATGCAAAACAATTCATTAAATATTTTTTTGTTAATTTAGAACATGCAACAAAATTCATTAAATTATGATTGGTTAATTATTAATACATAAATTATTTTATGTTAATTAGGTGTATGCAACCTTATATATATATATATATATATATACATATATATATATATATATATATATATATATATATATATATATATATATATATATATAATAATTCTTTTTGTTTGTTTAGAAGGAGCATGCAACAATTCATTAAATCATTTTTGGTTTATTTGCAGCATTCAACATAATGCATTAAAATGCTATATTTGCTACTTCAGAGCATGTAATACAGTACATGTGCAGTTTAAAACAACTGAGGTTATGTAATTTTATATTTTCTATAAGTGAATGGGTAGCTAATGTAATTTACTTTTAGAAATGATGGTTGTCTTTAATATTTAATGTAATAATACTACATGATGGAAATGAATGCTGAAATCATGACTGGCTGATTGTACGTTTTCTTTTTTTTACCACACGGCTACTTCCCAAATAAATAAATAATTGGATATGAAATATTGATTTGAGCTGAAATTATTTTATTATGTGAGAAGAAAGAGAGTGCGGAGAGAAAACGAACATCATGTAGGAAAATCGATTGACAGCGTTCAGTTTAACAGATTAGAGCTCATTATACTGCAGAATGCTGTGATCCACCAATCAGAATCCAGTATTCCAGAGCACTGTCATCAATTATGATATTTTAAATGATAGTGATATAACAGTACTGCGTATTGTATGTCATATATCATTATGTTTTATTACTAAACACTCTTTATTATTCCAGCAGACACAGACAAATGAAGGCTCTGTCAAGTGTTAATGATTCTATTAATGGGATTTCATTTCCAACAGCTATAAGCCATATGAAAAACATATGCCGCTCATCGACAGCGACGCCAGAGGTATGTTTCCACATTTGAAGAGACAAGCTTTTTATAATTTGGCATAAAAGACAAGATTTTAAATAGTTTCTTGTTAGCAAGCCATATGTTAGAAACAAGGAGTATATTTTGCTGGTAAAAACAAGATGTCAGAAATCATATTTCTTCAGCAGTAGATTATATTTATGGAAAAGCTCTTTAAACACTTGAGATTTTGTCTTAAAATAAGTTTGATAGGTTTATAATGAAAGTAGATCTTTAAATCCTTAAAATCAGTCTGTTTGAATGCTAAAGGGTTTTATTTAAATAAAACTCACGTCACATCCAGACCTCTCATCATCTGTAGGTTTATAGATGGTATGTAAACATGTTTTGTATGTCCGCTCTTTACTCGAGTGTGTTAATCGCTGACATGCTAATGTTAGAGTAGCTGTCAAGCTAGCAGCGCCGCTCTTCGTCCTAAAGAGCGTATTCATCATTTACCATCTCAAAGGACCGAGCACCAAGACACGTCCACGCTTTTCACACGCAGTATTAAATATGAATCCCAGATGGGATCAAGTATTCTTAGATCAAATGTTAGCAGATAAACAGACTTAGCCGAGCCCTCGCTAATGCTATCCTTAGCAAAGGACCTTTGTGTTCCTGTCAGTGCCAACAAGCTGTTTAAAATCCAACATATGAACATCTCGTTGAGATAGCGGAAGAATTTTATAATTAGCATCAGTGTCTGTTCACTTACATTAAAGTATACAGGTTATTATTAAAACCATAAGAAAACATACATTGAGACAAAATATAAATTTAATTTATTCTTTCATTGCTTAAAATAAAACCAACATTCCTTGAATAAAATAAAATAAATATATTTTTATTTTATTTCAGCTGTTAACATTTCTAATTTTCGATAGTTTAGTTTAAGCACAAAAAATGAAGCAAACAAACTAAAAACTAAAGCTATTCAAATTATAGACAAAAAATTGATTATAGACAAAAAACCTAATAAAAATGACATTGTTGAAGTTGTATAATTTTATATTTTCTATATGGGAGTTTTTAGCTAAAATAATTTACTGTTTGAATGATAATTGACTTTATTTTATATAATAATATGGTGTGATGGAAAAGTACATTCAGCCAGTCATTAATGCCAAAATCATAATTATGAAAGCTGAAGTGCTATAATAACTAAAACTAAAACTTAAAAAATTAAAATATATATAAGCATTTAAAAAAATAATAATAATAAAAGCACATAAAATTACTTAATAGCATTAAATAACTTTAAAAATATTTTTAAAAATAAAAACTAACTTTAAATGCTTACAATTAAAATGAAAACAGAAAACTATTGAATATAATTCAAAATGTTAATGAAAATTATAGTAGTATCTCGATGCTAAAATGGCATTGATACTGTAGTATTGCCATTAAAATGACTTAATAACTTTAAGTAACATAATTAACTTGATAACTTCAAAATTAAGAAGAAAAAAATCAAATCTAATTCAAAATATTAACAAAAACTATAATAAAATAGCTAAAATAATACTGATGCTGTCTATTTAGTGTGTGTGTGGAGAAGATTATCTCAAAATGCATTGTGACAAATGAGAAAAAATCTGTTCATGATGGTTGGTTATGTAAGGGAAATATTAATTAACTAATTAAAAATAGATGATATTGTTCTAGATTTGTGCGATGCATTTGTATGCTAATTAGAGTACTGCATCATTAGCTTAGCAACACACTTGGAGTCAGATGTGAGCTGCGTCTCCTGTGTGCTTCACATGTGCTATTTTTGGGCTGTATGTAGAGCGTTCCAGATCAGTCACGTATGTGCCTCTGATTTAGTTTGCTGAGCTGGTGATGTTTGGAGCAGAACCAGCCCGAGCACGTGTGAAGCAGCGGACGCGTGCCAGAGATGTGCCACCGCTGCTTGTTTTGTGGGTCTGAAGATAATCTGCGTTGTCACAGATGAGTTAGTGTAGTACTAGAGCCGCTGAGCTCCAGGAATGACACTGAGACGTCACTGATACCTGGAGAAAATACAACAGCTTCAGGAGGCGAGTACACGAGCGCCAAACGCTGCTTTACATGAGAGCATGTGAGAACTGTGTGTTACGAACAAGTTACAATTATGTGAAATCATCCTTGCATTAGTTATGACGAGTTAATGATGCATATCTCAATCACTTCACACCTTGAGATGTTGCATTGAAGTGTTGCATTAGTAGAAATCTGTTTTTTAAAATACAATCATCTTTCTAGTCTTTCAGATAGATTACAGCAATGAAGACACTTCCAAAAATTAATAAACTGATATTATTATGTGATTTAAACTAATTTTGTAGCGTAAAATATTATGCATGATTACAATTTAAAATAACTTTTCTATTTGAAAAAATATATACACAAAATGATAATAATATTTTTTGTATTTATTTTAATTTAATTTAAATAAATTAAGCCATTTTATGACAATTGCACTCACAAAGAGCAGTTTCTAGCTATTAAAATATATTAGAGCATAATAGTGTGTTATGTAATAAATATATCTAAAAAAAAATTCTTGCACATGATTGATTAACATATGTTTTAAATATTTTATGAATTTTTTTAATTGCAATAATATTTAACAATTGCATAGTTTTTAAAAATTTTTTTTTTTTTTTGATCAATTAAATGCAGCCTTGGTGAGCAGAAGAGACTTTTAAAACATTAATAAAGCTTAATTATTCCGAACTTTTGAATAGTAGTGTATGCATTTTCCTGGTTAGAAGATATCTAAATGTATTAGTAAGTGAAATTATTATTATTTTTTATAATATTCAGTGACTTGAAAGAGGGGATTCATTAACTTTTGATGTCGTGTATACGTGTCTCTTTACGCAGTAACTTGAAATCAAATATATGAATTATGTTTTATGTACAAATACTCATGAGATCATGCTCCTGAGGCAAAATGATTGATTTCGGATCTGATAATGAGATTATGGCAGAACATTAGTCAAGCTTGTCAGGCTGAATTATGGTGCTTTATACATGCTTTTATTTCGTTTTCTTTATCTCTGCTTGTACACTGGCATATAGTTGAGCTTAGAGCTCCAGAAATAAACTGAAAAGACAAAAACACCCATATATTTCACAGAATCTGTATGTGTTTCATATATTGTGTGAGTGGGTCACATATAGTGGCGTGAAAGACAGAAGAAGAGCAGAACTAATATGAATTCTTTATTTGGCCGTGTGACCAATCACTTAATGACGTGTGTGTGTGTGTGTGTGTGTGTGTTAGAGGACAGGTCACAGGAACGAGACGTCTGAGTTCCTGCTGTTAATGTGGAAGTTAATTTTCCAGCAGTAATGTGAATATATTCAGGCGTGTGTGTGTTTCCTCTAAACAAACCCGGCCTCTAATTACAGTGTTTATATTGCGCTACAGGAGAGACGTGACTTTATATCAAAGGTTGGGCACTAGGGCTGGACAATGACACTTAAAATATCTCTTTGATATTATTCAGTGTGTGTGAATGTTGATATTAATGTATGTGCTTTGAAATGGCATTAAGATCATCTTGAAATCTCCAACAAGATGTAATATCATTCATATTCACTGTATCGTTTAGAAAACCCAGGTTAATTGTGTAATACTGACTCATTTTCTCACTTTTTTTGTTTTGAGATACATCAGTGGCACATTAATATCTCATAAAATCATACCTCGCCCATATTTCATCACAAATTAATGCAGCCTTGGTGAGCAGAAGAGGCTTTCAAAAACATTTTTAAAAATCATAGTTTTTCCAAACTTTTGAACAGTAGTGTGCATATTTTTCCATGTTTGAAGACACCTAAATGTATTAAGTAAAATGTATTAAATATAATATTTACTGATTTTATTAGCAGTTACAGTAATAGGATTTTGGCAGTAAAATGTGTTTATTTGTCTTGAATATACTGATGCAGTGCACAGAATCTTACATTTAGTTTCATAATCTTAGTGCAAAATATAATTTCTTAGTTTTATTTATTTATTTATTGTTCTGTTTTAGGGTGAAATATGACTTGGACATGTTCTTGACAGTTGCATGTTCTTTAACCTATATGTCTGTGTTTTCAGAAGTGATGCTGTTACAACCAACCATATAAATGCCATTCAAGCTGGGAACTGAACACACAAACAACACACACACACACACACACACACACACACAAACAAACACACTATCTCTCTCTCTCACACACACACAAACACAAACACACACTCTCACACACACACACACACACACACACACACACACACACACACACAAACAAACACACTATCTCTCTCTCTCACACACAAACACACACACACACACACACACACACACACTCTCTCTCTCTTTCTCTCTCTTAAACACACTCACACTCACACACACACACACACACACTCTCTCTCTCTCACACACACACACACACACACACACACACTCACACAATCCCACACTCTCACACACACACACACACACACACACACAAACAAACAAACACACTATCTCACTCTCTCACTCACACACACACACACACACACACACACACACACACACACACACACACACACACACACACACACGTTCGTTTTTGTGAAAGTGGGGACATCCCATAGGCGTAATGGTTTTTATACTGTACTTACTGTATGTGCTATTGTCCTACACCAACCCTACACCTAAACCTACCCCTTACAGGAGACTGTGCATTTCAACTTTCCCCAAAAAAACCTCATTCTGAGTGATTTATAAGCGTTTTGAAAAGTGGGGACATGGGTCAATGTCCTGAGATGTCACCTTCACCTTGTAATACCTGACATACCCTCGTCATTATACACATCTATGTCCTGACTTTTCACAAAAACACACACACACACACACACTCTCTCTCTCTCTCTCTCTCTCTCACACACACACACACACACACACACACACACACACACACACACTCTCTCTCACACACACACACACACACACACACACACACACACACAAACAAACACACTATCTCTCTCTCTCACACACACACACACACACACACACACACACTCTCTCTCTCTCTCTCTCTCACACACACACACACACAAACACGCAGTGCTGTATGACTCTTTGCCCTCACTGTATCCGAATGCTTTCAGTCAAATCACTCAAGACCCTTTTTAGCTCTTCAGGAGATGGAAATTCTCCATCCAAGAAATTGCAGCCGTTCCCTGAGCCTCCCGAAAGCTCTTAGCAGCGCTGCGTTGATGCACTCACAAGAAGAGCAAGAAATAAACAAGCATGAAACATTTCTCTCAGAATGCATGTTAATGATTTATATGTTAATTACGAATGTGTATTGTTTTTGAATGAAGACATTAAGGCTGCATTTATTTGATCAAAAATAGAGTAAAATAGTGAAATCGTATTACAGTTTAAAATAGCTGTTTTCTATGTAAAATGTAATTTATTTCTGTGATCAAAGCTGAATTTTCAGTCTTCAGTGTCACATGATCCTTCATAAATCATTCTAATATGCTGATTTGCTGCTCAAGAAACATTTCTGATTATTATCAATGTTGAAAACAGTCGTGCCGCACAATATTTTTGTGGAAACTGTGATACATTTGATGTAAAATACAGCTGTGCATCACAGAAATAAATTATGTTTTTACATAGATTTAAATAGTAAACACTTATTTTAAGTTGTAATAAATAATGTATTTTAAATGCAATAATTAATGCAGCCTTGAGGAGCAAACAATCCAATTATTCCAAACTTTTGACCAATAGTGCACAAATTTTTGAAGACAGATGTCTAAATGTACTAATTTAATATATGTATATACTATATGTATATATACATATATATATATATTTAATATCCAGAGACATAAAAGACATAATTCATGAACATTTGTTGTAGAATCTTCAAATGTTGATGTTGTTTGCAGTAACTTCAAATCAAATATCTGGATGATGCTTTATGTACAAATACTCTTGAGATGGTGTTTCTGAGGCAAAAAGATTGATTTTGGATCGATAATGAGATTATGACGTTACATTGTTCAAATAACAAACTGATTTATAGTGCTTCACGTATACTTTTATTTAATTTTCTTCATCTCTGCTTGCCTGTCTTATCACTTTCCCTGCTGCAAATGAAATAAAGCGAGCAGAGACCGAGCTGCTGTGAACGTCTTTGTGCGGATTGATTTATTTAAGGGTCAGAGAGGAGCGCGGCGCTTCTTCATCAGTGACGGCTTATAAAGTGAAGTTAATCTGCACCTTGGCGTGTTGAAGGATCGACGCTGGCCGCCGCTGCTCACGCCACCTTTGAATCCGTCTGTGAAATTGATTTTCTTTAGGCAAGTGTAATGGAGCAGTTTTCTACCTTATCAATTTTTAACATGTAAGAAAAGAGCTTAAAGAGAGCTGATGAAGTGCTCGATCTTTGTCTGTCATGGCCTTTTCATTACACAGATCACCTCGTCTTTCGCTCTTCACATCACATCGTTCAGTGTTTGTTATCCTGCGCTTCCCTCTTCCCTGCGTTCTCCTGGTCAGTGTTATTTTAATATTATTCATGTACCCTTATAGTGTTAATATTTTTAAATAGCTTTTGTTTTTATATTTAAAAAAACAATTGTAATAACAAGTGAAATATTTAACAGTCATTTGAAATATTTGTGTATTTTCGCTAAATATATAGGCTTTGTTTGCACTGTAAAATATATGCTGTACACTGTAAAATTATTATTTTTTTAAATAATACAAATATTGTAGATTGTTTTTACAAGAAAATACTATTTCTACTTCAAAATGTCACATTTAATTCAGTGTGCTTGTTCATTTATTTGTGAAATTTCGGAGTGAAAAATTTTTCCTAGCTTTTTTTTAAAGTAAATCCTACTTGTGTTATTAATTTATAAATTTTTTAAATTTAATAAATAATACAAAGACTATAAGACATTTTTACAGGAAAATACTTTAAAATTTCACACTTAATAGCTATTTCTTTTTTTTTCCCTTTTTTTTTATAGAAAGTAAATCCTCTAAATGTTTAGGTCCCTATTTCTAGAAGGGCCTTTAACAGCATGAGACGTTACTATATGTGTTTGAATGCAAGTCGGCTGTAGAGCCGAGTGCCTGTGACCAAAGATGGCAGATTTCAATTTTCTGGTTGGTTATGCTAGATAAAATTAGCCTGGTCTTGTGCGCTGCGGAAAATGACAGTGGTTTGGGAACACTGAGTCAGTGCGGTGCATTTTATTGACACATTACTCCGCGTGAGGCCTGCTAACATGATTACGTCTGAATTGTTGATGGATTACGCCGCGTGTTTCTCTCTGCGAATCGTAAATCCACTCTGTTTCTCACACTCCTCTTGTCGTTTGATCAGTCCTGTATGTTGTTTCTGGGTCAAGAGCAGAGCCGATTCCGACTCGAGAAACCGCAGAACCGGGCCTGTTCCCATGGCAACAGTGTGGCGTTGGATTGTGTTTACCGTTGATGGCGGCAGAAGCCCGGCGTACGGTTTCCCATGAGGCTTTGCCTAAAAGTGGGGCAGTCCCTCCCATCAGGCGCTGCATCGAGCCGAATCCCCTCAGATCAGAGCGCGATCTTTCGCTCAGAATGAACTCCACGCCACGGACAGCATAAAGCTTTTATCTCCGAAACTGCAAACATGCGTGGAAAACAATGTCAGCCGATGGCTTACGGCCGGATTTCTGGAGCGTTTTCAGTGTTTAGTGAGCGTGTGTGTGTGTGGTGTGTGTGTGTGCTGCACATGCTCTTAAAACCCAAGAAAACGCATGCAGTTACTGTAAAAGAGTGCAGGATTATCATTACAGATCAGTCGTGATTCATCAGCAGCATCTGACACATCAGATAGAGGTTAAAGATCAAATAAATCACGTATCATCTCTTCTTACACACTTATCTAATTCGTACACTTACATCAGTCTTACATATTATGAGTGAAAGCAAAAGGTGTTTACTTCACAGGAGTTTTACACTAAAAATTAATTGAAATGTTGGATTTACTCAGAACTTTCACAAATAATTACAAAGAAATGGCAAGTAATACACTAAAATAAATAAATCCAATATTATTTTTACAACTTTAAAAAAACTCATTAACTCGTTTTATAAATTTTTAATTAGGCATTATTCATTTTATTTGTTAATTATTTTTAATGAGCTTAATGAAAATGAGGAATGTTGCCTTGTCAACTAACTAAAATAAAATGTTTAAATTGTTTTATATTATGTTTTATTTAAGTTAAAACGTACTTGATTCCAAGTATTTTTATTTATTCATTTTTTATTTATGATTTTAGCTTTTGTGTAATGGCTCTGGTTCGCTCTCATTTTCCTGGAAGTATTAATTTTGTCTCAGAAAAAGAGAAAGAAAAAAGACGGACAAATTAGTAACAATAATATAAACTAACAATGAAAAATAATTCTAACACATTTATTAATCTTAGTTCTTGTTCATTTCAATATTTCCTGTTGCATTATTAAAATCAAAAGTTGCATCTGTATTATTTAATGGTCCTGAGCTAATATGAACTAACAATGGCCAGTTGTATTTTTATTAACTTATGTTAAGAAAGATGATTAAATACAGTAATAAATGTATTGCCCATTGATAGTTAATGCACTAACTGACATTAACTAATGAAACCTTATTGTAAAGTGTTCAGCAACTGAATATTTGTATAGATCTAGAAAAATAAAGTTGTATCATATTTAGGAGGTGCTCACTGACCTCTGATGACCTCCTACAGACGGACGCCCGTGAAACCAGTGTGCTCTATGATGATGATGATGTCACTTCCTGGCACATTCGATGGCTCAATTACCAACAAACCTCACACTACACTGATTATAGGTGTGTCCAGCTGAGAGGACGGAGCAGATGGTTCTGCAGCTTCCTGGACTGGACTCCTGAGTTATAAAACACCTCAAAATCCAGGCAACACACACAGAGTTTCACGGGGAAATAAGTGCTGATGGATAATCACACTCTGGATTTAAAACTTTTACACGCACATACAGAGCTGCCGGTTTCTGTGGTCCAGAGCCAGGACTTCACCGGCCCAAGATTCGTCTAGAGGGAAATTAATGAGAATAAATAGAAGAAGGCGAGAGTTACTTCCAGTCAGGACTCAACTAATTATAGAAGGAGAAATAAAAAATAAACAGTGCGTCAGTTAACACTGCCATTGACAATTATCAAACAATAACTCTACCACGATGCTACAGTGGTATCAGGTCCGTACACTGGTTTTTATAAATACCAAGGTCCCAAAATGGAGATTGGTCGGGGGGTTCGGGGCATGCTCCCCCGAGAAAATTTTGATTTTCCTGACCTACATGTGTGCTTTTTAAGATGTTTTAATGCTCATAAATTGGATAATAATATAGGTTTAAAACCAAGTCAGTGGGCAGTAGCATAAATAATTTTTCAAGATTTTTCAAAAGGTTCTTAAGCATGAAAATCTGATTAAATGTTGCAATGAATGATCCACACTACACACTGGAAATAGAGAAGATATTGTTTGTTTATGAATTTAATAAAAAGTTATAATTATCCTGGTAGCCTTCAGTAAAATCAGGTGTCTAAAATGATTAAACATTAATATTTTTTTTTTTCCAATAAATTTAAATTGATTTTTACATTTTATGGGCATTTTTACCTTTATATAAAACCATTTTTTCTAAAAGTGTCCATTATCTTTTGAGTCAAATTCTTACATTTAATCAGTTTAGAATAAGAATAAGACATTTGGGCTGATACCAAGCAAATGAAATCAACACAAGGGTCATCTAAAGTGGCATTTAGATGCATTTACACACTGTTTAATGCAGGACAGATGCATTTAACCTGCAATTACAAATGCATAAATAATGTTTTGATATATTGATATTTGAAATGATTTAAAACTTTCGAGAAAGTCGAAATGTGAAATTAAAATCGCCAGTAGGTGGCAGCAAATCACTGTTAATAAGTGAGTCATTGCGATTGAACCGAATCATTTAAACGGTTGATTCATTGAGGAACGAAACACTGTCATGTTGCTCAGAGACACAAAACAGTGCTGTGGCTGTGTTTGGGGTGATTTTTGTTGGCGAAATAGAGCAAAAACAGGCGATATGGTGTCTAAAACTTAAGTCTCTTAATTAACTTAATGTTTAACTTAAAGACTCTTAATGTTTATTGAGCTGTTGTAAAAAATCAATATCACATTTGTAATCATGGTAATTTTTGGAGAAAAATGGCACTCTTCATATGAAATTGATTAACTATGAAGTGGTATAAATATACTTTTTTTCTGCCCCCTTATCTTTAATTTGTGATCATTCTAAATGCATTTTATCAGACTGAGTCACGCAGTGAAAGAACGCACTCTAAATGTGCACTTACTAGACTTCACGTAATGTATGCATGCGCTCTCTCGGGGTGTTTTGAATGGTTTTTACAAAATACTCGATAATGTCAAATCGCACATCATTAAAAAAACAATTACGTTATTATCGCAGACTATATATCGCACACCCCTACCCCTGAGGCATCTCAGATGAGATGATCTGTTATCTTGGCTTTTTATCCTTGTAGCACCAAAGCATAATTAATATAAGGTAATTATTTTACAACTTCTGTTATTGGAAAAATACCGAGGTCCGGACCTCGGGGACCTCAATGGTGGGTACGGCCCTGAGTGGTATGGGTGGTTGCTAGGTGTTGCTAGGGTATTCTTGGCCATTTCTAGGCGGGTTCTTGATGTTCTGATCTCTGTGACTCTGGTTTCTCCTTTAATGTCTGTCTGTTTTCTGGTGCAACAAGTGAAAATAATGCATCCGGTCATCATTCTGGAAACTTTGCAGTTTTCAGAGACTTTTAAAAGTAATGCATTTCAATATCGTGTTACTCCATAAAAAAGTAAACTCAACTTTTATTGTAACTAGTTAAAGTTACTTTTTATGAAGAGTAATACATCGTTACTTTTGTGTTACATTTTGTCACCTGGGCTGGGCTTGCTTATTTGTTTTTAAATAACAAAAAAGTCCGGTTTGTTCATATTTATTCATAAAAATGGAAAATAATAGTACTGTTATAATGCTCATATTTACAGTAGTGCACTAGAGGTTTACTATTATATCATGTTCTTGTTCATCGTTTTATGTAGGATGGATTATTGAGCGCTTGAGGTCACCGTGTGATGAGAAGCCATTCATCCAGCGTTTGACCTTTGCCCTCGTTGCGCCTCGCCATCGTTTCTTCTTCAGCATGACATCAGGATGTTTTATGTCAGTCGGTTAGACCATCAGCGATCCAGCTGCTCATTGAGCTGTCAGCATGTGTTTGTAAACCCGGACAGACGAACCCAAAACTGGCTGTGGCTCGTCCGCTGGCGAGGTCTGGTACGCTTTGATACGTCAGACTAATCGGTTTTGTTTTCTAAATGTCATAAAGCTGACAGCAAACAGCAACTTTCCCATTGCAACAGCAAACATCCGTCCAGTACAGTGACTGTGTTGAATGTTGGGCCGCTGATTAGTTTGGGCTTGAAATCGTGTGGTTTCTCCACACACATACTCTATTTTAAACTGTATGAAAGCACAGGGCATGCTGGGTAATGTCCTCTGGACTTGTTTCGCAAACTTGGTGGCTGTATTTGTGCTGTGGCCGTGATTGAGTTATAGTCTCGTGTCTCAGACCTTTGACTGTTGCCGTAAGGTCTGCTTCTCTTCACAGTTTATTCTGGTCAAATCCACCCACTTACACAGGAAGACTAACATAGTTTACTTTGTGCATTTAGGTCATTTTGAAATAGGAGTGATGTGTCTCTTCTTGTTTGCACGGGGTTTTTTTCTTTTTAATACCACAACATTAATTGCATCAGGCATAGCATTGACCATTGAAGTCACAGCCATAATACAGTATGCCTCATTTGCATTTGAAGAAGGTGTGTTTGCTTTGAAAAGAATGACACTAAAAAAGTGGTGGTTTATTATTATTCATATGCTGTCATAGTATTTATTAATGTTTTGAATGAGTTTTTCTTTTTAATATTAGCTATTTTCAGTTTAATTTGAGTAATTTGGTTGCATTTGTCATTCAGTTTTTATTTAAATTTTTGGTTTAATTCATATGTATTTTAGTTTCAGTTTTAATAATTTTAGTACCTCAGCTTAAACTTAATTTCTAGTTTTTTGTTTGTTTGTTTTAAGTTTTTCAGCTAATATTTATTTTATTTCAGATTGATTTTAATCAACAAAAACTATTTTTAGTGCACATTTAATCTTAAATGGATAGTTCACTCCTCAATAAATAAATCATACGTATATAAAAAATGACAAAAGCACACAACAAAATTACTAAAACTTTAACAAAAGTTAAATGACATGAAAATGACAATAAATATAAAAACTGGTAACACTTTATTTTAAGGTGACAATACAGAGTAATTACCTAATTAAGTACTTAGTAGTAGTTGTTGTACTTACATGAAACAAAATGTACTTACCGTGTAACTAAGTTATGGAACAGTCTGTACTTACAGTTTGTAATTATGTAGATGTAACAGGCAGCTACTGTTACACATATGCATCAGACCGAGTCTGTTACACAGCTACTTGTACACTTAAGTACAATCTTGATACACTTTATTTTAAGTAGCTTATGTCTGTGTACTTACATTTATAATTACGTTGTATAAAGCCTGCAACACATGTAACAATCTTTTGGTTACATAAGTAGCTGTGTAACAGACTCGGTCTGTTACATGTGTAACAGGAGCTGCCTATTACATCGACATAATTACAAACTGTAAGTACAGGCTGTTCCATAACTTAGTTACACGGTAAGTACATTTTATTTCATGTAAGTACAACGGCTACTACTAAGTACTTAATTAGGTAATTAGGTAATACAACTGTATTGTGGACACCTTAAAATAAAGTGTTACCTAAAAACTAATTCAAAATATTAATAAAACTATAATAGTATCTCAGTGATTCTAAAATAAGACTGGTACACCTGAAAATATATATAACCAGTCATAAGGGTAAATTTTTATATTTGGCTGAGATACAACTATTTGAAAATCTGGAATCTGATGGTGCAAAAAAAAATCTAAATATTGAGAAAATCACCTTTAAAGTTGTCCAAATGAAGTTCTTAGCAATGCATATTACTAATCAAAAATGAAGTTTTTATATATATACGGTAGGAAATTTACAAAATATCTTCATGGAACATAATCTTTACTTAATATCCTAATGATTTTTGGCATAAAAGAAAAATGGATCATTTTGACCCATACAATGTATTGTTGGCTATTGCTACAAATATACCTGTGCTGCTTATGACTGCTTTTGTGCTCCAGAATCACACAGGGTATTTTTTTATTCATCATCACTTACTCACCTTCATTTTTTCCCCCTGAAAAACACAAGAGAAGATATTTTGAAGAATGTTGAGTTGCAAACATACATGTTTAGAACCACATGTGGATTAAATGACAACAGAATTATTATTTTTGGGTGAACTGTACCTTTAAGCTGGATTACAGCTGTTTTTGTGTTTAGCGAGATCTTCCTCACCACCTGGTACTCTTTAAACATTCATTTGTTTCCCTGCGGACTGATACAAACCTGTGAGAGGAAGATCTGCGGGAAGAGGGAAAGTTTCAGCTGTCTGTTCCAACATCACTCTAATTAGAAGCATTAATCACGCATCCGATTCATTCCATTAACCTGCTAATCTGAGTCATCTCCTAGATACTTATTTCTGTTTTTGTACTTCATTAGCACTGTTAAGACAAACCCAACCGCATGCGCGCACACACACACAAACGCACACATTAGCAGCTGCCAAACCGCAGCGATGCGTGTCACTCCCAACTCCTGCGTGACCCTCATCTGCGGCGGTAATTTTCCCATCTGGAGGAAACAGATCACCATGCCCCGACACGTCAACACATACAACACACCCGTCCCTCGCTGCTGCACGCCTGACGAGTGTTTGCATACACGCTTTCATGAGAATAGATCAATATTGTAGCTCAGACATGTTTTTTTTTCATTGCATTGGTTTTTAAAGGAATAGTTCAGGCAAAAACCTCACCCTCAGGCCATCCAAGATGTAGATGAGTTTGTTTGTTCATCAGGTTTGGAGAAATGTAGCATTGCATCAGTGTCTCAGCAATGGATGCTCTGCAGTGAATGGGTGCCGTCAGAATGAGAGTCCAAACAGCTGATAAAAACATCACAATAATCCACACCACTCCAGTCCATCAGTTAACATCTGGAGAAGACAAAAGCTGAAACAAATCCAGCATTAAGACGTTTTTAACTAAAATACGAGTCTATAATCCATAATAATGCTTCCTCCGATAAAAAAGTGGTCCGGTCTGAATCGGGAGAGAAATCTGCACAGATCAAGCAGTGTTTACAAGCTCTAAACAGTCCAAAACAGCTCTAAACAAATATGTGGCTGGATTTTGATGCGAGAGACGACAGGAGATGGACTTTTTCACTGGAGGAAGCGTTATTATGGATTATGGACATTTTAAAATGCACTTAATGGTTTTGCCAGAAGTGATGGTTTAAAGGGGTCATCGGATGCAAAACCCAGTGTTTTTTTTTTTTTTTTATCCCTATTTTAAAACCCACTTTCTCAAATCAGGCTGTTCTGAGATTTCTGTCAGAATGACGTAGTTCTGTACAGGCCCCTCCCACGATAGTTGATTGACAAGACCGTTTTACCTTAGCCCCGCCCTGAGTGAGCTGAGAGCTGTCCGCCGACTCCGGTACAGGGGAAGACAAGATGTCTCCGATTAAGCGATTGAAGCGTTTAATTGTTGGATGTAATAATGAATATAGCAGTCGTCATTTACTCCTGACATCTGAGCCGCTGTAGACGCAGAGGATTAACGTTACTTTCATTTTGAAGGTATGCTGGCTGAATGCGTCTATGTTCGCGTGAATCTTTGCAAATCGCCTTTCCTAATAATGTGCTAGTTAGCCAGTTTTGTGGCTGAAGTTTAGTATGCTCCATAGATATATATACCTAGATGCCTCGTTATGGACGGCATATGTTTCTATGGGCCGCGATATGTAAGGATTAATGTAATTTTTGGAACAATCTGCAAATCTTTGATCGCATTGACTGTGTGCGTCTACAGCAGCAAGTCATACGCTTGTATATCTTTGAATAGTCATTGATTATTATGGTAAATGCGAGATGGCTGACGTGTCAATGTATCTGGAGCGGTCGAATAAGGAATCTACAAATATCTATGGTCTGCTCGTCACCCCACGGAAGAGAGGGGCGGAGTCAGCAGAGCTCATTAGCATTTAAAGCAACATGAACTAGAACAGCGTGCTGAAAACAGAGCTGATTTTGACAGGGTAAAGAAGGTGTTTTTTACACTGCCATTGAGAAATTTTAACCAAAGTATGTTATAGACTTTTCATTAAGACCCTAAAGAATCATATCAACTTGTGTAAAATGGGCATCCGATGACCCCTTTAAAGTTAAAAACATCTTAATGCTGGATTTGTTTCAGCTTTTGTCTTCTCCAGATGTTAACTGATGGACTGGAGTGGTGTGGATTATTGTGATGTTTTTACCAGCTGTTTGGACTCTCATTCTGACGGCACCCATTCACTGCAGAGCATCCATTGCTGAGACACTGATGCAATTAGTGTTGTCACGGTACCAAAATTTCAGTATTCGGTACCGATACCAGTGAAAATCCACGGTTCTCGGTACCAATTTCGGTACCACATGCTAATTAAAAACACACTATTTTTAATAATAGTCAAACAAAAATAAAATTTACAAAAATCAATGCCATTTTTTCATACTTATTTAAATTGTGTTTCAAGTTTTTCCGCAAGTAATCAAAGTATGAAAAACAGTAAACAGTAAAGTTTCACCCAAATTTAATTTGTCTTTTAATTAATGAAATTTAAACATTTTATTTTTTGGGTAAATAAAGGGGATTTACTATTAAAATTAAAATATGGAAGAAATATTGTGTGATTATTTCTTTAAAAATATATATTTTTTTATCAACAGTAGTAATAGTATCACATACATTCTACTAAATAATAGTAATATATTTTTGGCACAATGTCTTTAAGATAAACTTTTATCTTGACGGGTTGCCGTGAATACCTTTAAATTTCTGTGTGTAGCTATATGATATGAAGCTGGTTTTACTCAAATGGAACGGTAGAATACTCGTGAAGGGACTCTCAGAGCAGTTCTGTAGATGTTGTTTATGTATTTATGTCTTCATTGAGACGGCAGATGCTGAAATAACCGCGAGCATCGCGCTTCAGTGTAAAAAAAACAAAAAAAAACGCGTCTCTGCCATTCATTCATACATTCACACACACAGAGACTCGCAGAACATGCGGGATTCATATCTGAATCGACTTTTGCGGCTTAATATTTACAGATACTAGTCCATGTCGCGATTTGATTAAAGTGCAATGACCTACTTTTGATTAATTCATCCAAACTTTGACAAATTCCGTGACATTCCGTGCTAAGCTCCGTTTTTATAACTGGATTCCGAGATTCCGTCCGCGTTTTCTGCATCGCGGAAATCATAGGTCCGTACGCGTCAAGAACCGGGTCGACTGGGTACTCGGTACCACCGGTACTTAAAAAAACCTGGTACCGTGACGTTTTCATTTTTTTAGTACCGACTTGGTACCGAAGTACCGGGTCTTTTGACAACACTAGATGCAATGCTACATTTCTCTAAATCTGATGAAGAAACGAACTCATCTACATCTTGGATGACCTGAGGGTGAGGACTTGATCAGGAAATTTAAGTGTTTTGCTGAACTATTTCTTTAAATGCCGTCTAGAGACAGATGTGAGTTTATTAATGTTTTTTTTTTTCTCAAGAGTCTCCATTTGTCCTCCATTTCATCTCATTGCTGTCTTATCTGGGGTGGATTATTTATAAATTTGCTTCCTTTATAGAATAGACATTTTAGAAAAAGTCTGTAACATAATTGCTGATTAGTTTTGTGTTTCCTGTCAGAGAAGCGTTTTAAAAACAGCTTACTAAAGAAGATAATTATCATATGGTGGGTGATAAAAATGTTTTCAACTTATTTCATAACAACATTTATCAAACAGTTACAAAAGGTCAACAATTCCTTCCCTCGTGAATTTCAGGTAATAACCGTCTCAGTGTTGCCGATTCTGTACGTCGCCGTATAAAACACCAAACCTGTTCTGGATCAGCACATTCTGGCAATCAGCGCTCGGCGGGAGATCCATAGAGATCAATCTTTTCTTTTCCTCTCCACAGTTATTATGCAGAACTATAAAGGATGAAAGTGGTTACAGGCAGCTCTGGAAGGAGGTTTTTAAAAATCTTTTTGTGTTTCGTATAATAAGTCATTTAGAAACGCCGCCAATTCCGGGCTGCGGCGAGGAGCCTTATTACCGTGAGATGGAGAACATGGAGACAGACTGCTGAGGTCAAAATACATGATTCATAATGCAAATTTAGATGTAATTCTCTAAGCAGATTTGAGCTGCGTTTGATTTAATTCACTTCGTTCATAAACGTCTCAATAGACAAATGAAGCCGTGATGAAGCTGACTTGTTTTATTCAGAATCATATAGTGTTAATATTTTCATATTCAAATGTGCTCAGTTATAACTACACAATCGATTTATTTATTTTTTTCCCTGTATTTGCAATAAAGAGGGCTTGTGTTATGATCATTGTGAATGATTCTGGGCTCATAATGTGCTGTGATTGCATTTCAGATATGAACTCGACCTTCTAACGCAGGATCTTAGCTGAAATGAAAGCTCGTGTGTGACGGATTTGGACGCTTTGCACAAGCAGCAGCGCAAAATTATGCTCCTCACGTGAAGGTCACAGGAGATTTGGTTCACAATTGGCTCCACTAGAGTTTCAAGTCAGCATGTTTCTAAGGTACCGTCACAATACGCTAGAGAGTATAAAATACATGCATTTTTAGTTTGGGGTGATTAGGGTGTTTTCGAAAAAAGTTCTCTGCTCACCCAGACTGCATTTATTTAAACAAAAATACAGTAAAAATTGTGAAATATTGTTATGATAATATGCTGATTTGCTGCTCAAGAAATATTCGTGCTGCACAATATTTTTGTGAAAACTGACACATTTTTATTTTTTAGGATTCACAGATGAATAGAAAGTTCAAATGAACAGCATTTATTTGAAATAGAGATCTTTTGTAACATTATAAATGTTTGATTAGAAAATTCTTGAAATTGGAAATACTTTTAAGAAATACTTTAAAAAGACATCTCATTTAAAAGGTATGTGTGTGTGTGTGTGTATGAGTACTTTTTGTCTTTTGTTTGAAAAAATACTGAAAAATCATTACTAATTTTAATTGTCTGGAGAGTGCATATGATGTTAAATGCAGTCTTTATAGGCTGCTGATGTCGTTTTAGAACAAAAGCGTTGTATTTTGCTGCAAGAATAGGGTCTAATGTAATTCTTTCAGCACGAAGTGGCAAGTCAGTTTCTGTGCGAGAGCAGAAGTCGTGATGGGAAGCTTCTGTCTCATGCAGCAAAGAGAATCTCATACGCCATTCACACCATGAGACGAGAGATAAAGGGACCCCTGTAAAACTGAAGACGGCAGCACTCAGTTGGACATGACAGTCATTTGACTCCAGCTGGAAGAGGGAAGATCCGAACAGTCACTTTAACACCGGGCCGCAGAAATTGAGTCAGGCGGAAAAAAACGAGAATAATTGAGGCAGTATCTGCACATGGCCAGTCGTGCTGCTTTAGACGAAGATCTGCTGGATGTGACGGTCTGACGGAGAGGACCAGTACTTCTGCAGGGAAGGAAAGAAGTAGAAAGACCAGGCAGTTATTTAGTTATTTAATTATTCAGCACTTAAAGGTGCTTCTCCTAGAAGTACATATTAAAGGATATGAAGAAATGTGTATTTAAAGGTGCTGTATGTAGAATTGACACCCAGTGGTTGAACTAGGTATTGCAGTCCAAATTCAAAATATTGGAGACGTTTTTTTTTCACCTGGCCCATCCTCCTCAGACTTGACGCACACGCAGGTTGCCAGATTAACGACACCAACAAGAACGAGAGCACATGCCGATGAATGAAATTAAATACATTGTGCTTTCCGCCAACTGGCAACCCGCGGTGCTGAAATACAATTGGGTGAACTGGCAGTGGGCGGGTTTCACAAACCATAACAAACAAAGAAATTACGGGCCGGAATGCACATTTTCAAAGGAGAATAACTGACTGTAGCATTGTTTTTCAGATAAACAAGTATGTTAACTTGGCATGTTTCTTAAATATCTGCAAATATATTATGGTATTTTTATGCTTTAGTAAAGTCAAAATCCTACATACTGCACCTTTAATCATCAAAAGTGCATTATGACACATTAACTGCAGGATAATGAAATGGCATTTTTAACTACTCAAATGAAAATGTTTTTGCTTTTTCATAGACTTCATTTAGTTCCCAGTTAATTTGTTGTTTAATTTCAGGATCAGATGTTTCTCTTAATTTTCTTTTGAAAAATAGACACAAATTAGTTAACTGCCACTGATGGGGCTTTTTTACATTTTGATTTCGGAAGAATTTGAGGAGAATGTTTAAGATCTTGACTTGATTGCTGACAAATCTGAGCCAGGGTTATTATAGTTAACTAAAACTAAAACCATTAAAATAATTCATTACTTGGAGAAAAAAAAGAAAGAAATGGTAACTGAAATAACATAACACATATATATATATATAGAGCTACATTTAACTAAAATTAAGTAAAGTAAAACTAATAAATAAAATAAATAAAAAGCAAAATGGTAAAAAAAAACTGAAAATGACAAACAAACAACTAAATAAACGACTAAATCTTAACTTAAAAAATAAAGATTTTAAAATAAAATCTAATTGAAAATATTAACAAAACTATAATAGTTTCAGTGTCAAGTTTCGACATACTAGTTTTTGTTAATATTATAAATTAAATTACATTTTTTATAATTTTGTTAATTTTGGTTTAGTAATTTTGCGTGTTTTTGTCATTTTATTAGTTGTCATTGTTTTTAAACATATCTATATTGCTTTTATTAATTGTTATTTCTTTTATTTTAGTTATTTTATTACATGAAGTTAAACTAAATATAGCTGAATTAAAGTTTTATTTTATTTTATTATTTCAGTTAACATTTTAAGTAACAAATTTGTTCAGATTTTTATAGTTTTAATTTTAGTGAATAGTATATCAGCGATCAATAAACATAATACTGATATTTGCCTGGTTTGCGATTTCTGATGTGGTACAGGTTAAAAAAACTAGATTTGTCTATTAAGTAATGTTTGATATTGTGGCAAATCTGAGCACAGTTTGAGACATTGATCTCGTCTCATTTCATCTCACTCGTGTCTGAGAAAATATCCTCGTATCTCCTCGAGTAGATGTCAGATCTCTTGTCCACATCAATAGCCCATCTCTAAGCCTTTACTGCGTGTTAATTGACATTATGCGATTTAATATTGACTGTTGGTTAATTTTTTATGACCTTCTAATGGAAAAGAGCTTGAGAAATCGCATGCATCCCTTCAGTGTTACTTTTGTAGCCGGTCACAGAGCGAATGTGTTTACTGGCCGAGCTTTAATCCAATTACAGCCTCAGCAAACATGACGGCTAAACACATCCTTATCAGCCGGCCTCTACCGGCGCTCGCTCGCGTGATGGAGGAGAGCTAAAGCCTGCCTTTGTTGTCACGGTCAGAGATTTCCTGAGATGATTATAGGACAATTTTCGTAGAGACGCCGAAACAATCTGTTTCAGTGAGATAACAAGGTGGTGATTATGCACCTACACGCCGGAGATTTGTGTCAAAACAAATCACAGCCGAACCTGATGAATTCAGCGGTCTGGCATTGTAATTCTGCTCAGCGTACCGGCGGGTTTTGAATCTTTAGATCAGTCGAAGACGCAGAGGAACGTCGACCTGCTGGAGTTTGCGCACAATATGGAAGCTAATTGCGGTTCAGTGTTTGTAAACACAGATAAACAGTGAAGCTTCAGAGTCTTTGAGCATCTTTCTCTCTCTGTGTGTGTGTCTGTACTGCTGTTCTGTCTCATGTGAGCTCTTCATTGTGTATTGCATGCAAAATACATCTCTAAATTGATCTGCTTCATGCAATCAATGCAATGCGTTTCTCTGTATTACAACAAATTATGTCTCTAACCATGCAAAGGTCATTGGTTCCATTCAAGTCGCTTTGGATAAAAGTGTTCGCCAAGTAGCTTTGTTTTAGAACAAGATACTTTGTTTTGAGTTTTTGCCTAATTTTGGATTGAAGTGCCACTAAATGTTTTGTTTAAATCTGTAGAAACATGAAATAATAGATCATATTTGATCCATCAGGCTTTTATGGCTCATATGGTCTGATAATGAGAATATGGAGGAAGAAACAGTTGAAACTCAAACTGAGCAAAAAATGCAATTTGGTGCAGATTCTGCTGTTTGTAATGTAAATCAGTGAGATCTTTATAACAGTAGAGCAGAGCCTTGCATAAAATGATCTAAATATCAGTCATCACTTTATATTTTCAATAATATGTCTTATAAGATGAAAAATGATCCAAACATATAATGCAATGCAATGCTGATGAGAGATGAAGAAATAAACGCTCCTCAGAAGTTGTGAGATGTTTTGGAGGCTTTGTTTTGAGAAACAGTGAAAGTAAAGCTTCTGGAAACAAACGCTCCTCAGAAGATCCTGATGATCAGATTTGAGACGCACTGATTTTTCTTAAAACAACGATTGATGGAGAATCAAGTAAAGCTGAGCTGCTTCGGTCCAACAAGTGTTCATCTGGATATATGACTGCAGTTATTCTGATGTTTACTTGATCAAAATCAGTCAAGATTTGACACGAGAAGCAGCAGCTGAAGCTGGACGTTTGTACAATTACGCTAAAAGAGCTTTTACTGGATAAAAAATCTCTAAACTATCAATCAGACGACAGAAGACATGGAGGGGAAACAGGTTTAACAGCAAAGTTTTGATCTTGTTGATCATTTTGAGACCTTAGAAATTGTCAATAATAATTAAATATGATACAGTAGGATTTATAGGGTTAATTTACATGGTGATCAGAATGTTTCTTGGCTGAAATACATGGCAAACTGGTCCCGGCTTAAAGGTTTGGCTGCGTGAGACTAGTATTATCCTGATGAATTAAGGAGAGATTAGAGAGAAAGCAGGCTTCCCTTACTATTGAGCGTATTTAGAGTTGGTGATTTGAGCAATTAAGTATTAAGGTTTTTAAGTACTATGCACATGAATGAGACACAAATCATGTGCTTTTCTTTGAGCAGAAAATGAAAACAGTTAAAAAAACCACAGATTTGCATTGAAGAAGGATCTGAGCCGAAACTAGAGCGCAGAATATCATGTAGACGTGGGGCCGAAAATCTTCTTAAGTTCTTAAGGTAAATTCCAATAAATTCACAATGAAGAATGTGCAATTCTTGAAAAATACTAAAGTCCTCAAATAGTTTCTTATGAAAATCATATCTTATCTTGAGAAGAAAAGGAGAGGTCTTTATGGTGGTTCTTGCTGAAGACTTGCTGATCAACTCCTCAAAAACACACCAAAGACCGTCTTTATGCGCTGCTTGCAGAATATGAAAACATAACAAGCAATATATGTACATAGCATTACTCTGTGATGCTTAATAGTTTGAAATAACCCAATAAGTTCATTAAATACCTTACTTTTTGGTTCTTTAGAATGATTTTTAAGAAGGGTCTTTTGTCTAAAAAACCTAAGAAATCTAAAGAAAACAGATAAGTAACATCAAGTATTTTGGAGAATTTTGCTTTTTTTGGGAGCTCTTTTACTTAATTAATTAATGAATTAGAAGAAAATGGCAGCTAGGATGATTTTTATTTTTAACCCTCTGGTGCTGCTCATGTGGAAGTCAAAAATGTCTTTTTTTTGGTGTTATATTTTAGTTCGATAATGTTTTTATTTAATAATGAGGCAACACCAGTAATATAATGAAACATTTTCTAACAAAACATTCACAATCACAAAAGTACATTATTTGCGTTGTTTTTTTGTTTAAAGCCTTGCCGGTTAAACATTTCATTCGCGTGCTGTTCTGACATCCGCTTTTTCAGAGCGCGTGCACTGAAGCGTGTGTACACTAAAACAGCACATGATTACTTATCTTAGTTATCGTCTGATTGCGCTAATACTGTCAAACACACACAAGGTTTACATATGAACACAGTTATGTCTAAAGTGAAAGTAAACAGTTGAGAGAGAAACAGATGCGTGCAGGTCTTAAAGGGACAGAACTAAACATGCTGCCGATTTTCAATAAAGGGATAGTTCACCCAAAAAATTTAATTCTGTCATTATGTACTCACTGTCATGTTGTACCAAACCTGTATTAATTTTTTTTTTAATTCTTAAAAATAGTAAATGATGTTTATCTGAAAGTGTAACAGTGCAGACAGGTTTTCTGTAAGGGGTAGGTTTAGGGTTAGGGAATAGAAAATATCATTTGGTCAGTATAAAAGTAATAGAAGTCTATGGAATGTCCCCACAATTCACAGAAACAAATGTGTGTGTGTGTGTGTGTGTGTGTGTGTGTTCACATTCTGATGTATTAAGAAATTAAAAAAATAATAATTTTTTTTTTTTGTCAAAAACGACACCAGGGGGTTAAGAATGTTTCCTGAATCCAGCTAGAAACCACCTAGCAACCACCCAAATCACCCTAGCAACCGCATAGCAACACACAGACCAATCAATTACCTCCAGCAGGTGTGGTGAAATCAGCCATATATTTTCTGAATTCCCAACTAGCACAGCGGTGTCAGAGCTCCTGTGATGGAGCGACATCAGCGAACGCTGTTCCAAAGAAACACGACACACTTAAAGCTCCAGGTGTGATTTACTCGGCACCTCCGCCGTTCCTCCAAACCCTGAGCGTTTGGGGTTTTTCTGCAGTCGAGCATGAAACTAGCCCTTTTCTGATGAGTGGAGCGGCCCCGAGTCCCTCCAGCAGGATTTATTGCATAACGGCGCCTGGAGCAAAGGGCTCTTGTGGCGCTCTTATCTGCAGGCGCTGCCGCGTGTTATAGATGAGTGTGAACGCGCACAGGTACCGCAGAGCTGATTAAAACAGTCACACACCGCGCTCTGATAGCCAATGATTCCCTACAATGATTCACAATAACAATCCCACATCCGGACCTGCGTTTATCTCCCAATCTCCTGACAGCTAATTTATTAGCGCTGCTTGGGGTTGGGATAAACCTCTAACCCTGAGCATGAGTTTAGCTGCATATCCTCACGTCGTTTGTGCTGCGATGCTTGAAATCATGTGGTTTGTTGAGGGAAGATGTGCTGTTTCTGTTGTAGCTGATCTAGTTTTGGTGATAAAATGGGCTAAAACATTGAAGGATGGACTCGAGCCGTATCATAGTGACTTTGAGGTCAAGTCTTTTGATTTATTTATGTATGATTTATGTATACTAAATATTTTATGTAGATGAAAATTTCAGCATCACATTCAGTGTTACATTGAAGCCAAAAATATAGGGCATTAATGAAAAATGTATGTATTTTATTTTAATTTTTAAAATACTTTTAGTTAAGTATATTTATCCTGCCTCAAATGGCAACACCAAGTTCATGGGTTTGATTCCCAGGGAAAGCATAAACTGATCAAATATATGTATTTTCTGTAGATATATACCTTAATATACATACATAAATTCTCAAACAAGAAATTAGAACAAATAAATAATTTATTAAGTAATTAATTATTTTAAAAAATGACAAATACACACCGAAAAATACTAAACTTGAACTAAAATTGCAATGAAAATGGAAAATAAATACAAAATTCAAAATATATATAGAAAAAAATGATTAATTTGTTTAATTTGCATATCAAAGTTGATTTAATGAAGTGTTTAATTGATTAACATATCTTATAAAACTGGATAAAGCTATGAAATCCTGACTAGATCCCGAGTTGCGTGTGCAGGAGGACATACGAGGATAGGCAGGAAATGAACGTCCGCCTCGATATTAAAACCGTCTCCTGATGTCGGCGCTCCGTACGCTTCTGACAGACGCCTGTAATAGAATACTGTGGTGATTCAAAGATCACCTCTGCTTTACCTCGTGCTCAACATCTGATTCAATTTAGATCCTTCCTCTGAGAAAAAGCAGGTGAAAGAGCGAGAGAGAAGCAGCCTAACCCTCACGAGAGAGCGATCTGAAGCAGCATCTTCATTAACGCTCACTCATGCGTGATGCACATATAGCACTGCTCACGTGAGGCTCAATTAACGCTCACGCTTGATGCTTATAGGGTCTGACATCTGCCACAACACACCAGACTTACTCTATGTGTCTAGATAGACACTACCATTCAATTTTTTTCAAAGAAATTAATGCATTTATTCATCAAGGATGCAGTAAATTGATCGTAAGTGACAGTAAAGACATTTATAATGGTACAAAAGGTTTTCAACTTTGATAATATTCAGAAAAGTTTCTTGAGCAGCAAATCAGCATATTAGAATGATTTCTGAAGGATCGTGTGACACTGAAGACTGGAGTAATGATGCTGAAAATACAGCTTTGAATCACAGAAATCAATAAAAATTTTCAAGATATTCACATAGAAAACAGTTATTTTAAAATTTAATATTTCTGTTTTTAATCAACATTACTCTTAATATTAGTTTGTAGGTTTTTTATTTTTTTTTTATTTATAATTTTTTTTTTAATTCTTGGTGAGCAGAATAGACTAATGGAAGTTTGTTTCCGGCACTGAATAATAAAAATAATAATTAAAAAGAAATATATATATATATATATTTTTTTTTTTTTAAGGTAATTTTTAATTTATTTAAAGCTTTTTGCAATTTTGTTTATCAATATATGTTTATATCCTTGTTTATATCTCTCTGACACGTAAACTTTTGCATTGAGTTGCATTGCCAGAATTGTAAGGTAAAAAGTTGCAGTTACTATTTTTTTATTCCATGGCAGAAACAAATAAATAAATAAAAATTGAATTGCCAGATTTAAACTCGCAATTTTGAGAATAAAAGTCAAACTTGTCAGATATAAACTCATAATTGCAAAAAAAAATAAAAAATCAGAATTACCCTTTTTATTTATTATTATTATTACTATTATTTTACTTTTTTACAATAAAAAATAGAATTACAAGATGTAAACAAAATTTTGAGGAAAAAAGTCAATTAAGAGATTAAACTCAGAATTACAAGAAATTAAGTCGGAATTATGTTCATTCTGTTTATTCTGTCATGGAATTAAAAAAAAAAAAGTAGGCTAATTGCAGCTTTTAGAAAGAGTTAAAATTGTGAAAAATAAACTCATAAAGAATTATGAGGAAAAAAGTCACAATTATCTTTTTTTTTTTTTTTTAATTCCATGGCAGAAACTGCTTTCCATACAGATGTTTTTTTTTTTCAAAAACATTTTAAAAATTATACTAACTGAACTTTTTGAACATACTTGAAAGTTCCTCATAACTTATATTACTCACAGAAACAGTACAAGCTAACAACAAAAAGTATCTAACTGCACTGAAGCTAATTACTGTATATCAGATGATATCATGTATTTGTGCAATCAGAACAGTATTGCAGCAGTGCATTCTGGGATTGGCTTACACCTACTCTGGAATCAAGTAGCGTATCCTGACACAATAAAGCTAGATTTCTCCCACTTTATTCAACCAATCCAATATCCAGTGTCTGATTATAATAGGACTCATTTAGTTTAGAATCGTGGCTCGTTTCTAGTTTTGGGATGTTATTTGCTTATCGCAGTTTGAAGTGTCTTTAAAACAACCAAAAAGTGCTGCTCTTGTTGTTTTTGTTGAAGTCATTCTGACACACAGTTCCTGCGTCGCAGGCCCGTATCCCTGCAGAAATAGAGGCGAACACAAGCTGTCACGCACGTGATAAGAGCTGCAGACGACGTTTAAAGCAGCTGAATGAATGCTGAAACAGCAGCCGCGCGCTCGATCAATAGAGTCTGAGATGAAGGCTTGGTTGGGGTCTTTTACAAACCAATAACAGCCCACGATGAGTTCACTGCACTGTGAGAGAGACAAAGTATCAAAGAGCAGAAAATCAAAAACATGAGCCGCTTTAGCAGCGTTAACCGTGAGATCACTGAAGAATTAAGTCGTTTAACATCCACGGCCGCAGAGAAAGTGACAGGAGGAACATACGGCTGTAGCTTTAAAATATCCACCTAAACAAGGTCATAGTAAGTTCATTCTAATTTTAGCACTTTAACTTAAATTAATCTTAAATTCTTTACATTAAAAGAATTTTAAAAATTTTAACATAAAATTGAAGGAATTTAAAATATTAATTCCAAAAATATGAAAAAAAAAAAAAAAGAAATGTAAAAAATATAAACTTGTGCTCTTAACCTATAATGTCTTTAGTATTTTCTTTATTCTAATGTTTTAGAGTGGCAAACCAACTAAGAACAAAAAATTAACATTTACAGCTGGAATAATTCTGAATAAATGATCAGTTTTTCAGGAGTTATTGCAGCACCTGGAAACACGGCAAACAGCAAATGAACATGATTCATTTTGAACATGATTCAAAATTCACATCTTTCACTCTGTATTGTGATATTGTGATAAAAGAATCTAATATGACTTGCATCTAAAATTGTACTTTGAATATTTGATCCACTATATTGAGACGCATGTGACGTATTGCACAGGAATCATCTGTCTTATTTTAATAGTGTAGGAAAAGCTCAGCCGATCTGGATCTCATTGCTGGTTTTACAGACTCATGTTTCTAGATCAGACTTTATTCACAATGTTCAAAAGCTTGGAATAATTATGATTAAAAAATTTTTTTGAAGTCTCCTCTATCAGCAAGGCTGCATTTATTTGGTTAAAAATGCAGTAAAAACTGTGAAATATTACAATTTATAATAACCGTTTTCTATGTGAATATATAGTACGATGTAATTTATTTCTGTGATGTGCAGCTGTATTTTCAGCATCATTACTGCAGTCTTCAGCGTCACATGATCTTCAGAAATCATTCTAATATGCTGATTTGCTGCTCAACAAACATTTCTGATTATTAGCAACTTTGAAAACAGTCGTGCTGCACAATATTTTTATTCCAAACACATAATTGCAAATATATTTACTCCAGACTTTCTCTTTCTGTCTGTTTTGATTGTTGACTGAAAACAGTATGTTGCTGTGAGTTGCAGTATGTGTGTGTGTTGTCTGCATTACAGTATAACACACACGCGCACACACACACACACACACACACACACAGAATATCAGCCGCTCTGCCGCTTCCTCAGTATTCATCTGACATCAGCACAAAGCCTTTCATCAGAGAGACAGAGAGAGCGAGACAGACAGGAGAGGATGAGAACAGAAAGAGAGAGAGAGAGAGAGAGAGACAGACAGGAGAGGATGAGAACAGAAAGAGAGAGAGAGAGAGAGAGAGACAGACAGGAGAGGATGAGAACAGAGAGAGAGAGAGAGACAGACAGGAGAGGATGAGAACAGAGAGAGAGAGAGAGAGAGAGACAGACAGGAGAGGATGAGAACAGAAAGAGAGAGAGAGAGAGACAGACAGACAGGAGAGGATGAGAACAGAAAGAGAGAGAGAGAGAGAGAGAGAGACAGGAGGATGAGAACAGAAAGAGAGAGAGAGAGACAGACAGACAGGAGAGGATGAGAACAGAAAGAGAGAGAGAGAGAGAGAGAGAGACAGACAGGAGAGGATGAGAACAGAAAGAGAGAGAGAGAGAGAGAGAGAGAGGGAGGAAGGAAGGTCTAAGTGAACACATTTAATGTCCGGTTAATGTTTGATGTGTGAAATTCTGAAGGATAGAGTGAGAGTTAGAGAGAGAGAGAGAGAGAGAGTTCTACATTCTCTCCTGATTAAATATGTACTGCAGTGAAAGTGCTGAATGCAGACAGTGAGTAAAAATAGACCATCATGCAACACTACAGTTCAACAGATCCATGAAGCTGCTGCAGTCTTCACACAAACAGCTGACAGTATGAAGCACACGACACTCGTCTGTAGTTCTGAAGAACATGTGAGGAATGTGTTTCTAGAGCGACACAGCGATGATACACCGATGCTGAGTGGTTGTTGGTATGTTGCTATGCGGTTGCTAGGGTGTTCTGGGTAGTTCCTAGGTAACCTTCAAGTTTCAATAATATTCTGCTCTTGCTGTAAAAAGTCACATCCTTAAAAAACATTATCTGTCTATCTATCTATCTATCTATCTATCTGATCGTTGATGATCCGTACGGACCAGACGCCACGGTTCGGCACGCATGTGATTCGCGGATTAACTGTTAAGTTCAAACAGTATAGACTGAAAGTTATCATTTGCACGTGTTTACCACTTTACACATTCAAGCAATTTCAGACCATTCAGATGAAGGAGAAATCGAAGCGGGACTCGCTCAGCCGCTGCCGCACACACCCAAAGTGTGCAGAGAGAGAGAGAGAGAGCGGCACGATTCAGACAACGCCTCAACGGATGGATACATACACACAAAGTTATGTGAAAATACACAGTAGGTTATGTCCATGTCTTAAGTTAACGTATACAGCTGACAAAAAAAACAAAGTTAAGTTGTGACCCATACTCGAAATTGGTGCTCTGCATTTAACCCATCCAAGTGCACACACACAGCAGTGAGTAGTGAACAAATGCACACACACGCACACGGAGCAGTGGGCAGCCTTGCTCCAGCACCCGGGGAGCAATTAGGGGTTCAGTGCCTTGCTCAAGGGCACCTTAGTCATGGTACTGAAGGTGGAGAGAGTGCTGTTCATTCACAATCCCCACTGGCGCAAGAATCAAACCAGCAACCTTCAGGTTACAAGCCTGACTCCCTAACCATTAGGCCACAACTACCCCTTTTGTGTTATTGTTATTGTTGCCTATAATTTATTAAATTAATAAATATATAAATAATTAAATTAAATTAAATTAAATATATTGGGAAGTCGTGGCCTAATAGTTAGAGAGTCGGACACGTAACTCAAAGATCGTGGGTTCAAGTCTCCGGTCCGGCAGGGATTGTAGGTGGGGGGGAGTGAATGTACAGTGCTCTCTCCACCTTCAATACCACGACTGAGGTTCCCTTGAGCAAGGCCCTGGACCCCCAACTGCTCCCCGGGCTCCGCAGGAAAAAAATGGCTGCCCACTGCTGTGTGTGTGTGTTCACTGCTGTGTGTGTGTGTGTGTGTGTGTGTGTGTTCACTGCTGTGTGTGTGTGTGTGTGTGTGTTCACTGCTGTGTGTGTGTGTGTGTGTGTGTGTTCACTGCTGTGTGTGTGTGTGTGTGTGTGTGTTCACTGCTGTGTGTGTGCACCTAGGATGGGATGAATGCAGAACACTAAGGCTGTACATCTATGCTTGGAATGTGTGCAATTGTTCTTGTTGTATTACTGACTTTAGTAGTTAAGCTAGTAGTTTCTGCTGGTCTATAGAAGTACTTAAAGTAAGCTTTTAGTAATAAATGAAAAGCAAACTTTTTTCTTTTTTTTTTGCCGATCCGAAAAATGATCCGATCAGTGACTCAAAATCCATAGTATGATCCGAACCGTGAGTTTTGTGATCCGTTGCACTAGAACTAACTATCTATCTATAGATCTATCTATCTATCTATCTATCTATCTATCTATCTATCTATCTATCTATCTATCTATCTATCTATCTATCTATCTATCTATCTATCTGTCTATCTGTCTGTCTGTCTGTCTGTCTGTCTGTCTATCTATCCATCTATCGTTCTATTGTTCTATCCATTTAAATTTAATTCAAATTTCAACTTCCAGTGTGTTGGCACCAATTCATGTTCACACTTGTGAATTTAGAGAGAATCTTCAGTTCTGAACTCGGTTCAATCCTGATATCTATCCAGCTGTCTCTCCGTCCATCCGTGCAGCTCTGGAGGGTGAGTGATCGGCTCTGACATCACAGGACAGATATTTGCTTGATGTTTGTTTGAAGAATGAATCCGTAACGGCTCGCCACTCTTTGACAGAGGTCACACCCTGCGAGCCGTCACACACACAGGGCTGTGACTCTGGCCTGGAGCTGCTGGGGCATGCTGGGAAAACCATATGTCACATGCTAGCTTCAGTGAAGGCCACGGCGCCATCCGCCTGCACACACACACACACACACACACACAGAGGTCTAATTATCAGAGCTCTCTGACAGTTTAAGCGAGCGACGCAGCATGCCTTTAGATGCGAACAGAGGAAAAGAAAGAAAGAAAATTCTCCGCCTGCAGCACACCTCATCCTGTTTCATTATTCCTCATGTTTCATTATTCATGTGAAGGATGTAACAATGAAAAACAACCACTGCAGTGCCACCTGGAGCTGTTTATTTATTACATTTTGGATTTTTATTTTAACCGATTGACAGGCTTGCAAAAAAGATTTCTTTAATAACTCCTAGATGGCAATAAGATTAAATGGAGCACAAATGAAGACTATGCACTCTGCATATCAGATGTTTCTCCTGAATAAAAGACCCCAGTAACCTCACCTTTAGAGTTTCAAAAGTGATCTCAATAAAGTCTCTAACTGTGCTCAGAGATTGCCTGCATATTAACCCACAGGAAGGATAAATGCGATCTCTTTAATATCTCGGTCGCAATTAAGGTTAAATGATGATCAAATGTTTAAGCTCATATCTCAAATTATTATCTTATTATTAACTCATTTGTTTGTCTTTTTTTATCAAATCAGACAAAGTTGGGTAGCACTTTATTTTACAGTCCTGTTACTCATGTGTATAACTAGGTAATAACTATATACTAACCCTGAACCTAACCCTACCCCATGTGTTTACCTTATATTACCAGTACTTTTTAGGTAGGTACACTGTAAGTACATGTAAGTGCACGTACTGTAAAATGAAGTGCAACCCAAAGTTGATACTTAAAAAATAGAAAACAAATGTGAAGGAGTCGGCACACTAGTGCTCGTAAAACATTTAATGAGCTCGTCAAAACAGACTATTGGTGAAAAGCATATAGCTCGAATCCTCACATCTGTTTTGATGAGCCTATTAAATGTTTTCTGGATTTATTTTTTGATTGTGCATCTGATTTTTGTTGTGTTTTTTTTATTATTGTTTTGTTTATTTGAAAATGCAAATGCATGCATTATATGATTGTTTGAAAGTTGATACTTAAGCCGAAATGAACTAAGAACTCCATTAAGCCTTCTGTGCTCTGAAAAGAGCAATCACTGAGCAATAACCTCTTCCTCTGGGAGAGACTGAGAGAGCATCTGTGTATATGGAGGGAAACAAAGAGCGATGCCATCTTGGATTCTTGATTAGGTGCTTTAAGTGTGTGTGTTTGTCCATTGGCAGAGCATCTAAATGGCCGCAGAGCTGTTTTGCTCTCTGTAGCGTCTGTCGTGGCAAAGTGCCTTGTCTGGGTATCACCATTTTCCTGCTCCAGAAAGGAAGTAACGGCAGACACCCACCGTCATCAAACGTTTCGTCTGGCTAACGCAATGACTCATCGACACATCCAGCCTAAAGGCATTCCAGCTCTGGAAACACTCCGTAAGCAGCCAATACTTGAAATCATCCAGTGGGAATAGTTGGAAAACTGTCCAATGGAATAATTGGCAAAACGCTATTGGGAATAGCTGGATAACTGCTTTTGGGGGATCTGGCAGAAGGGAGGGTTCTCATCATGAGAATGTGTGTGTGACCGCTTTCACCTTCGGCTGTTGAGCTTATTATCCATCACTGTTGTCTGCCAGCGCTGTGGACCAACCCCAGTAAGGGTTATTTCCTGTGGCTTCTGAATAGCGAGAGTCGGACAGCTAACTGTGCATGTTCTTTATGCTAATATTACCCACAAGCAGCCTTGTTTATGACTGATATCTTTTGACATTTTTTTGAGAGAAATTAGAAATGCATTGCAATGGCAGCTTTTAAATGTATAATGAATTTTAAGGTGATTCATTTAGTTCAATCCTGTTGGTATTGCTGTGGTTATGATTAGACTGACTTTCTCAGTTGGTGGTGTGTCACAAATTGGGACTAAAGTGGTTAAAGAATCATGGCTGGGCAAAAAGGGTTAAAGAACCATGACGGAAGCAAAAAAGGGGGTTAAAAACCAGATGTAAGGAAAAAAGGGGTTAAAGGATCATGATGGAAGCTAAGGTGGGGTAAAAGATATAAAGGGGTGAAAGAATTATGATGGAAGCAAAAAAGAGGTTAAACAGTCACAACAGAAGCAAAAAAGTGGGGTAATCAATCATGATAGAAGGAAAAATGGGGTTAAAGAATCAAAGATGTCAAAAAATATGATTTAAGCAAAAAGGGGTTAAATAATTATGAATAAAGGGGGATAAAGCAAAAACATGGCTTAAAGAATCATGAGGAAACAAAAAGGGGTTAAGAACCAGATGTAAGGAAAAAGGGGTTAAAGGATCACGATGGAAGCAAAAGTGAGGTAAAAGATATAAAGGGGTTAAAGAATTATGATGGAAGCAAAAAAGAGGTTAAAGAGTCACAACAGAAGCAAAAAAGTGGGGTAATCAATCATGATAGAAGCGAAAATTCGGTTAATGAATCAAAGGGGTTAAAAATATGATTGAAGCAAAAAAAAAAAAGATTAAAGAATCAAAGGGTAATTGATAATTATCACCAAAGGGGGGCAAAACAGGGCTTAAATAATTATGACGGAAACAAAAAAAGTGGCTTAGAAATCAAAAGTATAATGACAAAAATAAGGGGGTTAAAGAACATTATGGGACCAAAAAAGGGCTTAAGGAATCATTACAGAAGCAAAACAACAACAACAAAAACGGGTTAACGAATCAGGATGGAAGCAAAAAACAGGCATTAGAGAATCAGGACAGAAGAAGGGGACTTAAAGAATTATGACAGGCAAAAAAGGGATTGAAGAATCGTAATGGAAACAAAAAGGGGGTTAAAAATCTTAACAGAAGCAGATTAGCATTGATCAGTTAAATTTGATGCAGCAAAATTACATTTCCCATCATTCTCTGTGACAGTTAAAGAAAGCTAAAATATTCAGACATAGCATCATTCACACACCTAATGCCCATCATGTGCTCTTCATTTTGTCGTACCAGTACTATAATAAAACCTTCCTCTCAGGAATTGAAAAAGAGAAAATGAAAAATGAAATTGCCCAATGTGTCAGTTTTTTTTTTTTTTTTTCAGGCTAAAATGACTTCAGTCATAATAGCGACTCATGAATTTGTACATCAGAACATCCCGGGAGGACTTGAATGAGTTCTTATTATCGGCCCCCTGTGCTAACACTCGCTTCTCGAGTCTGACATCATCAGTGCGCTGCTAATGTCGAACGCCACTGTCACTTTGCATAGTCACTTTAAATAATTTTTTTTTCTTATTGAATATTTTTTTTTTTTGTAGATTCAGTTGCATGGTCATAATTTAGTACGGCATCACAACCTTTGTAGTCTGAGTTTTAAAAGCGAATTCTCACTTACTGGTTGACATGGCAACCCATTGATTGACAGATACTGCTATTATGATAAACAGACCACCATCTGTTCTCCCCTGAGTATTTCTAAATGCCTCTATCTTAATTAGCACCTACTGGTGGCAAATCATAAAAAATAAAAAATAAACTATTTCTTTTAATTAAAAAATAAATGAATAAAAGAATGGAATAAACACTTTGTATTGTAAGACAGGAACATTGGGGCAAGTATCTCAAGCAATTTAAGTAAAGAAAAGTATTAAATACCTTTATTCCAGTGAGATTTGCTGTGACAGTGAGCGTATAATTACTTGCCAGCATGTGTTGTATAGTTATTGTTTTCATATTGAATGAGTATGAGATGGGATATTGTTATAACCATGACAACGATATCATGTTGTCATGTATAGCTAAATCCTTACAGTTTACTGCAGCACTGAGAGCGTTTTATCTGTTTTAGTCCGTTCTGTTTCATGCATCAGCTTTATATGAGAAGTTCTCCTAAAATACCTTATGAGAAAACAGACAAACGAGTCAGTAGTTGGCATTTTTTTACTTCAGATTGCTGCCTCTGGTATCTTGGCAACCTTGAGCACAGTTTGAGAAATTATTGAGATATCTCATAAAACTCTTGAGAAGACATGTGTGAGATTACTAAGTTGCTTTTTTCAGAAGAAGCATTTGAGAAGCACGAGCTATGAAGCCTATGGGCTAATTGAAATGTGTATAGCTAAATAAAAATGAACTAATTAGCATGTTGACATGTTTTGTGATTTTGTTTTTAGAAAGGAACAACAGAGGGCAGATGAATGCTGCTGTCAGTATACTGACGTTTGGCATTCAGTAATGTGAATACTTTTGAGCTAATGTTCAGACTGACCTTTCCTTTATCTGTGTTCAAAACGAGAGTTATAGGAATATTTGAATGCTGTTTATTACTGTTAGTGATTTTGCAGACTCTTTTTAAAGCATAGCTAGTAGGAGGCATTTATACTTATCAAAAAAGGGGGGTAAAAAAAATCTTTAAAATATCCTGATGCAAGCAAAAAAAAAAGGGGGTTAAAGAATAATGACCAAGGAAAAACGTGATTAAAGAATCCTGATAGAAGCAAAAAGGCATTAAAGGATTATAATGGAAGCAAAAAAGGGTTCAAGGATAATAACAGAAGGAAAAAAGGAGTTAAACAATTACTACAGAAGCAAAAAGGTTAAAGAGTCATGAGTGATTTAAAGAATCCTGAAAAACAAGAATCATTTGATTTGCGTTTCTATGAAGTTGTGCTGAGTAGCTCCGCCCACGGTGAAATCTCATTGGTCCACAGTCCCACAGCTGTCATTTAAACATCACCTTTGTTCTGATTGGCTGTGATTGGCCCATGACTTTTCTCTTGTTCCTGTCTTACTTTACTTTCATGAAGAAGAGCGTAGCACATGAATTCACAGCAGCGGACCAAATGCATATTTTAGTGAGTTCTCCTAAAATACAATCCCAGTCTCAGAGGGGCAGAGACTCTTAAAGAGTTTCACTCAGAAATTATTTATCTTTGCTGGGGTGATGCTGAATATTTTAGGCCGTAAAGTGCACATTAAAACTTTGTAATATCCAATCAAATGTAATTATAGTGATTTGGCAGCACTTAAAGCGAGATTTTAGATGAGACTTTGATACTTGGGCTCAAACTACATACAGCAGTTGGTCTGTCTGCTGCAGTGTTATTTCAGCATTGAAATACTATTATTGTTTTTATTAGTATTGTGATGTGAATTAGTTTTTATTTTCATATTTTCCCATACACAAGTGTAATAAGAAATATTTTGGCCTACAGTATATCAAGAGTGATGTTGGCACATGTTACCTACAGTATAAGGCATATATATTTTTCACAAACTGTAAGATATAAGTTTATAACATATATATATATATAAAATCCCCATAGTAATAAGTTAATAATGTCTATGGTGATTTTTGTTACATGGCATTAAATGTGACAATCATATGTCAACAATATATATTTTATTTTTACAGGGAATTTTTGTTAAAAAAAAATTATGTATATACACACAAAAATCCATGTTTTTTTGGTAATATATATTTTTTTTAAATACATGTCTTTCTTTTATATGTGCAGTTTTTAGGATATTATGTTTAGGATATTTGTATGGGTTTTATATATATATATATATATATATATATATAATGTTTTTATTATTATTATTTACCTTAATAATAATCCTGATCTGTCTGTGTCTAAAAATTAGGTTTATTTATGACTCCATTCATTTAAAGTTTATATTTAAGCAATATTTTAGGGATCTGAAGGGCGCTGGCTAGAAACATAAAAGACAGAATCAGAAATTATCGGATCTGAAAACTTAGATAACAACCTCTACAACTAAACCCTGCCATCTGCACACTTCATGACTCTCATTACACCATCATTATGAAAATTGCAATAAAACGATTAGCATTGCAGAACAGGAAATTATTGCATGCAGAAAGTGTGACAGAATTACTCAGATTCTATCAGCAGACTGAAGTCAAGCCGACCTCTTGTTGTTGTTTTTCAGGTTTAAAAAAGAAAAAAAACAAAGCGCTTGCTGGGATTTTTACGCAGTATGAGACTAAAAATACATAAAAGTGAAGATTTCATGCATGAAACATTATCTGGAGACTCCAGAAAGCCATAGATGCCACAATCACGAGAATATTTTGAGACTATTGATCAGCTCACAGAGTCCTGCCTTTGATATGTTGATATTACCTGTAACTTTAACCTCATGCAGGATGCATGGAGTCTAGCATATCATAAAATGTTGAATATTTCTTCAGCCTGCAATATTTCTTCAGCTTAGAAGCATGAAAGCAGGGTGGGATCAGATGATATTCTTCAGGCTGAAAACTGAGCAACAGTGAGTAAAGACGGCAGATTTCACGTCACCAGACGCTAATGGAGAACTCCAGGCATTATAGATCTTCTTGTTCAGCGTTGTTTATAAATTAGAGATGAATTAACGATGCTGGGTTTTGTTCTTCAAGATGCAGGATTATTCAGGGCGCTTGTTTGTGCTTCAGCTCGTCTACGGTTAATTGAACACACACAGCTCTCTCATTAATGCCATGCATGCTAACCTGAATCACACCAGCAGACAACAGCATTTATTAACCAGCAGCAAAAGCATATTTCCATGTTTTTCAGGGCTTTAAGTGCTTGTTTGCCAGTTCTGTGCAAACTTTAGCAGAGAGGTCGATATGTAGAGTGTGATTAGTGTGTAATGCTCACCGGAGCTGCTCCACATTGAACCACAACAACAACAAACACTGCAAGGAAATACCGCTTTTGAGAAATATTGCAATGCTTTCAATGGAAAGTGTAGAAAACTAGTTTTTTGGATGGCATGCTACAGCACTACGATTTGTCTGTGTGCATTGAATAACTTTGAATTACTTTTTTGGTAGCCAGTATAAGTGTTATTTTTGTATTATTTATATGCTATTATTTATTTGGGATATTTTAAATTATTTTTTATTTTTACATTTTCAGCTTTCATTTTAATATTACATTAAAATAAACTTTCAGTCATTTTATGTGCTTGTCATTTAAAAAAAAAAAAAAAAAAAATAGTTGAATTAACTTTAATTGTATTTACATTCCGTAGTTTTATTGTTCTATTAGAGCATTTATTAATATTCGGGATTCACTTTTATATTTTGAACTAATTGTAATTTTTGAGTGCTTTAGTTATTTTTCATGCTTTTGTCATTTTATTAGTTTGAACATATTATTATTATTATTATTATTATTATTATTACATATATTTAATAGTATTTGTACATTTACATTTTTTTTAATTAGCTTTTTTTTTAATCCTTGATTTTAATTTTAGTTTTAGTAATTTTATGTGCATTTGTCAATTTATTAGTTTTTGAACTTGAAAAAGTTTTATTTATACATGTTTTTAATTAGCTTTTATTTTTGTATTTTCAGCTTTTATTTTAAATTCGAGATTTTGTAAATCTATGTGCTTTTGTCATTTTTATAATCTTTTTTTTTTTGTATTTAAAATATTTCTATATAACTTTAATTTAATTTATTAAATTTATTTTTACATTTTAGCTGTCATTTTAATTAGTTTAGAAAGTTTTAGTAATTTCATGTACTTTTTGTCATTGTAATTTTAATACTTCGGCTTCAAATTATTTATCCCAGCTAGCTGCCAAAACAACATGTCTAATTTAAATTTAAATCTAATTTCTAGTTTTGTCAGTTTATTTATTTTTATATTTATTTTATTTTTAGAAAATGATTTTTATTGATTTATTTTAGCACTGGACAGTGTACAGTATATATAGTGCAGTGTAAAGTAAACAGTACGTGAATATTTTCTATGAATCACTCTGTGTATACATGCTAAGCTGGTTTTTGCTGCACTAATGATGATTTAGT
The DNA here is from genome assembly GCF_012432095.1 of Onychostoma macrolepis. NCBI lineage: Eukaryota > Metazoa > Chordata > Actinopteri > Cypriniformes > Cyprinidae > Onychostoma > Onychostoma macrolepis. Next base: position 29,537,863 of record NC_081169.1, on the reverse strand, counting down.
GGTGTATTTCCAGCTGTAATGGTGCCGAGTCGGTGGACGTTTATTTGAATAATTTGACACGATGGTGTGCTTTCATCCGCTCGACCCAGCTCTGTGCTGCTGTTATCACATAATATTTTGACTATTTCTGCTTATAGGCTTTGATACAATTAGAGTGAGAAATGAGAAATGAAAGTGAACCACACAGTAGATACTCCGCTAATTAATGACATGGAGTCTAATCGCTCGATTCTGCAGTTTCTTTCAACAGAGGGACTTCCTTCAAACTTTTTGAAGCAATAGTTTAGCCAAAAACTCTTTCCAAATCCATATGCTGTTATTTTTTCTGACTGCATTTTCATTTGGAGAACTATAGCTTCAACAGTTGAAAGCTGACAGAATCATCACAGCTGTCGTTTTTCACTAATTAAAGTGTCGTTAGTATAAAGGCTGATTTGGCAGACAAGTGTGAGACTGGAAAACACTCCCACACACACGCGTTTACTTCCAGGGCTTCATTATTCAATATTCAAGGTTAGCGGATTCTCTTTCCTGTACGACCAGCCCGCCGTCCTCCACTTCATAATTAGTCTAATAAAACAGGTTGTCATAACAACGCAAGGTCACTAATGCATCGTATAATTTCAGACGGAAATGTTTCAGATTTTCTGCAGTCAGAGACAAAAATACTCACGAAACAAAATGCTGGATATATTCCTGTAACTACACAAATCCATTTCTATCTGTTCTCCATCGTCAGATCTTGATCCATTTTTAATATTTGGGTGATATTTTTTGCAGCTGAACTCCTCTGATCTTCTTCTAACTCGGTACTTTAGCAGAGTCGTAGTCATTCTGTGGTTTGATATCAGAGTTTTCGAAGCACTTTTGAGGCCGTTTATCCTGATCCATTCCATTGTCAATCTGTGTCTTTCTCTGTGTTTTATTATTATTATCATTAATATTAATAGTATTATTGTTGTTGTTGCTGTACAATAGTAACATTTGTAAAATTTCATTTTTAAATGTTAGCCAGGATCAGTGTTACTTTAGTATTATTTATATAACTGTAGTATTAGTAGCGTTTCATTCTGAGGGTTTCTGTTGTTATGGAATTCTGAGGGATTGCTAGGTGGTTTCTAGGGTGTTGCTATGGTATTCTGAGGAGTTTCTATGGCATTACCATGACGATCTAGGGGGTTTCTGTTGCAATGGCATTCTGAAGGGTTTCTACGTGCTTTCTATGGCATTCTAAGTGTTGCTAGGTGGTTTCTAGGGTGTTTCTATGGCATTCTGAGGGGATTCTAGGTGCCTTCTAGGGCGTAGCCATGGCGTTCTGAAGGTTTCTAGGGTGTTGCCATGACGATCTAGGGGGTTTCTGTTGCAATGGCATTCTGAAGGGTTTCTACGTGCTTTCTATGGCATTCTAAGTGTTGCTAGGTGGTTTCTAGGGTGTTTCTATGTCATTCTGAGGAGATTCTAGGTGCCTTCTAGGGCGTAGCCATGGTGTTCTGAAGGGTTTCTAGGGTGTTGCCATGGCGATCTAGGGAGTTTCTGTTGCTATGGTATTCTGAAGGATTTCTAGGTGGTTTCTAGGGCTTTGCTCTGGTGTTCTGAAAGATTGCTAGGTTTTCTGAAAGAATTTACGAAGGAACATTCCCAGGGCATTTCTGGTTGCTTTGGAAATTTGGTGTTCTGAAGGATTTCTAAGTGGTTTCTAGGGAGTTGCTATGGTGTTCTGAAGGGTTACTCTGGTTTTAGGGCATTTTTAAAGTTTTCTGAGGGGTTTCAAATGAGTGTCTAGGGCATTGCTATGGTGTTCTGAGGGGTTGCCAGGTGCTTTTTATGGTGTTCTGAGGGGTTGCAAGGTGGTTTTATGGTTGCTAGCTGGTTTCTGGGGTGTTGCTGTAGTGTTTTGAAGGGTTGCTTGGTAATTAATAGCTAGAAGACACACACTGAAGTTGAATGGTTTTAGGAGAGTGTTCAGATCACTAACCCTGAGCATTAGTGAAAGCACTGGTTAGTGTCTAAAGGCAGTGCTGTTTGCTCATTGATGTTGAGGTTTCAGAGCTGGTTTCAGATGGCTGGTTATCCAGCAGAGCATTGTTCCCGTATGGCCTGTTATCTCTGCAACCTCCCACAACCCCCTGCGGATTTCCCAGCATGCCCTGCTCCTGATGCTATAATTTTTCTGGGCTCTGCTGGGAACTCAGGGTCGTAGTTACGGTCTCTCTCTCTCTCTCTAATGGACGAGAGACACTGAAGGACAGAGCTCAGTCCTCGCGGTTGGAGGTTTTCTTGAGAAATAATAGTTGTAGATGATGAGCGCTGCTTAGCGGTAATCCAGCGGCCCGTGTTGGTCGTTGATGACACACTGAAGGCGTAAAGAGCCGTCGGAGCAGTGGTTTGGCTCTTGTTGTTCATGCCAGTGATGAGCCAGACGGGCTTTGTGTTATTGATCGCCGGGGACTGATGAGGGAGGATTACGGAGCTCTGCTCGTCTCCAGTCCTCCTCAAGTGCTGCTCTCAAACAGCAGGCCTGTCGTTCACTTCCTGTCATTCACACACACTCGTGATGCTCCAATCCACTTTCACTGTGTGTAAATCAACGGATCAGATCATGTGAATTGGGTAGATGCAAGAAAAAAATCATTTTTATCATTGCTCTTTTGTTGATTCTGATTGCTTGCATTGTCTTCATTTGGAAGTCGTTTTGGATAAAATTTAATTATTATTATTACTATTATTATTAAATACTTTTTGTTTTATAATACAATAGTACTATTGCAGTAGAAATATATTAAATAAGATTATTAATAATAATTATTATTAGTAGTAGTAGTTGTAGTATTAAATACTTTTTATTTTATTTTATTTTGTAATATGGTATATTAAATAAGGCTATTAATATTATTATTATTATTATTATTATTATAATTATTAAATTAAAATAAATTATTGCCTTTTATTTTACAGTACAATAGTAATATTGCAATAGAAATATAATAAAATAATAAGAAATTATATACATTTAGTTTGCAATAAAATTATTTTGATAATGATGATGATCAATATTAAATATTACTTATTAAATACGATTTATGTTACAGTATAATACTATTATTGTAATATTAATATATAAAATGACTGTTTAAGAATAACACAATAAAATTATAATAATAGTAATAATAATAACAACAACAGCAACAATAATAATAGTTGTTATTTATTTATTTACAATAGTAAATATAATTGCAATTATTTATTTATGATGGTATTACTGCAATAGTAAAATAATAAAAGAATATAACTGAATTATAAATTTAAATATAATGAATAAAATAAATTTAATTTGTATTATCGTTGTTGTTGCTGTTGTTGATGTTAAATTTTTGGCTTATTATTTTATGGTACAATACTATTATTGTAATGGTAATATAATAAAATACTAAAATGATGCTAATTTAAGAATAGTGAAATATAATTATTTTGACAATAATAATAACAATAATTGTTGTTGTTTATTATTATTATTATGAGGGTGAGTAGATGATTGAATTGTTATTGTCCTTAAACTGGAGGAGATGTGTTTTATGTTTTGGTGAGGATGTTTGAGGGGTTTCTGTCGTTATAATGCAAGGTTTTCTGTTTTTATTGCTCTGTATTGATGCCTCATGATCTGTTCGTCCGGTCTGGATGAATAATCAGAAGCCGCTGTGCTTCGCTGCTTCCCCTCTATTGTCTTCTTTCAATTTACACTTGAATGGCAATGGATATGAAGCTTTTAATTTGGGAAGGGCAGCGCCGGGCCAGCAGTGTGTGAGCGGGGCAGGAGAAGGTCAACGCATTCAGCTGAGATGAGATGAAATTCATAAATTCATTCAGATTTGCCAGGCCTGACGGTCTTTATGTGGAGTTGACCGCAGCTCCAGACTGTAAGCGCTGCTCCTTTGTTGCTGGCCATTTAGCCAATTTTTGTCTTTTATCCATTTGAAAGTGACTAACAGAGACAGTTGGTCTTTTGCTAGAGGTCATAGTGGTGATAAATCAGGGTTTGGTTTCAGGAAGAGATTAAATATAAAAATCTCTACGCATACGCACATCACAGCTGGACTTTTTTCAGGGATAAAGAGACTTTTTGTGAAGACCCAGCGTAGTGGTTTGAAAAGTGCAGTTTTGTTTGGAGCCTTGATGTTTGGGTGGGGCATGTTGAAGCGCTTGTCTGAATTTTTTTATATGTTTTAAATATGTTAGTTTACAGCATTTGCTGTTGGAATAAATTGCAAGTATTTCGTTTTATTATAGTTCTTTTTTTTTTTTTCTTTAAGGGATTTTAAAAGAATGGTATGGACTTAAATAGTTATTATAATTTTATTATTATATTTTATTTACTTGTCAGTATTTATTTATTACAGTAAATTGTTATATTGTAGTATTTTTTCTTAAAAGAATGAAAAGCACTTATTCATTTGTTTATTTTATAAATTTTATAATAAATAAAAGATGTATTATAAATATTATAGTTATTTATTTTATTTGTATTTTTATAATAGCATTATTTTGAAGAACGGTATTGACTTGTATTTTTATTATAATAAATAAATAGCTATTATAAATTATATATATATATATATATATATATATATATATATATATATATATTATTGATTTATTACAATAAATTGAATTTTTAATAATAATAATAATTTTTAAATAATAAAATTGACTTATTTGAGTGAGTAGTATTTTATTTTAATTATAATAAATAGTATAAATACATATTTGTGCTATTTGTATTATATATATATATATATATATATATATATATATATATATATATATATATATATATATATATTTGTTTATAGTAAGTTGCAAATATTTCATTATAGTTGTTTTTTTTCTTAAAGGACTTTTAAAATAATTATATTTTTAATATTCATGTTTTGTATGTTATAAATATAATATTTGTTTATTTTGTTCATTATATTTCCTTTTTGTTTTTATTATTTATTACAGTAAATTCTAAATATTTCATTGTTATAGAATTTTCATTAAAAAAAACAAAAAAAAAAACTAATTTATTTCGAATTTTTTCTGAATGTATAATTCGTGATTGTGTTGCATTTGTTGTTGACAGCTGGTTAATATGCCGGTATCTGAACGTCTGTAAGCAGGAGAGAACGGCTGTTAATTAGTGTGACGGTCAGCGGTCATCTGAAAGAGACGAGACGCTTGTTGCATAGAAAGAACGATCTCTAACCAACTCTCAGCCATTTTAAATTTGGTCTTTTCCTCCGCAGCAGATGAACACGGCCGGCTCAGTCTTTCAGAAGCAGAATAACAGCTTCAGCAAGACTTCGTGAATTAGCAGGAGAACACATAAGGTGTGAAACCAGTGAGCGAGTGTGTGACGTGTGAAGATGTGTTTTGCAGGTAATAGGTTTTGTAAAAGTGACAGCAAGGCTATTTCATCAGTGTTTTAGTGCTGCTCTTTTCATACAGTGAACGTGGTGGAGATTTAAACTGTCAAACATCCAAAAAGATAAAGAAAGCACCATCATAACAGTAGTCGCTATAGCTCATGCACTATATTCCATTTTTGGTGCACTGTTTCTTTAAGAAAAGCTTGTGATTCGTGTGATTGGCCTCTTCCTGTCCAGTGAACGAATGCAAAGGAAAAGCAGTCCGTAATGAACAAAACCAGCAGAGCTGAACTTCTCCAGACCTTCAGCAGATGCGCTCTCATGTTTTTCATTCAGGACGAGGATACTGACAATCCGTCAGCCTTCAGAAAACCATTTCCATCTGTGTCTGAACAACTTCCCAGAATGCAGTGCGTGAAGTCATATAACGGTACACTACTGTTCAAAAGTTTGAGGTTAGGAAGATTTCTAATGTTTTTGCTCACCAAAGCTCCATTTATTTGATCAAAAATACTGTAAAATATGTGAAATTTTATTACAATTTAAAATAACTGTGTTCAATGTAAATCTATGTTAAACTGTAATTTATTTCTGTGACGCGCAGCTGTATTTTCAGCATCATTACTCCAGTCTTCAGTGTCACATGACCTTCAGAAATCATAATAATATGCTGATTTGCTGCTTAAGAAACATTTCTGATTATTATCAATGTTGAAAACAGTTGTGCTGCACAATATTTTTGTGGAAATGGTGATACATTTTATTTTTCAGGATTCACAGATGAATAGAAAGTTCAAAAGTAGAGCATTTATTTGAAATAGAAATAACATTATAAATGTCTTTACTTTCACTTTTGATCAATTTAATGTGCCCTTGGTGAATAAAATGATTAATTTATAAAAACAAAAAAAAAAAAACAGTAGTAACCCCATATATATTATATAGTCTTAATGCTCTTAATCATTTTGAAATGTTCAGTAAGTCTGAAGTTTTCATGATATGATCTTTTGATGCTGGGAATTATGCAGCTGCATTTATTGAGTATTCAGAAGTGAAGTTGAACTGAAGCGGTTTAATGACTGGCTCTGTTTGCATGTGTGTGTAATCACGCTTCCCAGCTCACTGGTTCAGACGATAATGAGTGTGTCAGTGGGAAACAGCATCTCCTCCTGGACCAGAGCTCGCTCTGTCTGTCATTCATCAGCATCACAGCCGTCACCTGATGAGGAATCAAATGGGACGTAACGGCTTAATGTACTGTAAAAACTTGCACCTTTCAGAACTCAGACGTCTTCTGCTGTTCAAGACTAAACGAGTGATAAAACTGCACCGTTTGGGAAGTTTGACGCTGTGCCGAAAGCGTGCATTACTTTATGAGATTGATGTTCATGGAGGTGTCAGATCACGTCAGTGTGAGCCGTTTTATCACAGATTAACAGGTTTATTTAAATAGAGGAGTTGTGATGCAGAACTGTCATGTTCGGGATGCAAGCAGCTGTTTATGAAGTTTCGGTCAGTGTGAGATGAACAAACTCTCCCAAACCTTCATACAGGCCTCCGTTTGTGGGTTAAATCAGTCCCAGTATGAATCAGAGATGATACCAAACGGCATTTTCCTTCAGTCCTCAGAGGTGAAGAAGCAGCAGAATGGCTCGTTTTATTCTGGATGGAAAAGAGACTGTTAAAGTTAAGTTCGGTTGTTTTTGTATTTAATATTTAATTTCAATATATATATATATATATATATATATTTTTTTTTTTTTTTCTCATAAATGGCTCTTAAAAGAATGTCATGTTTTTGTTTGTTTGTTTGTTTGTTCTATTATTTTTACTCATTTTTCGTATTTCTATTCATTTTAATAAAAAAAACAATTTATAAATAAATTATTATGGTACAAAATAACTAAAAAAATATATATATATATATATATATATATATATATTTTTTATATATATATATATATATATAATAACAGATCCTTATAATAAAAATAAAAATAATGCATAAAAATGTTGTCTGTTAAGAAGCTTTGAATAAAATACTATAAACCATTTAATATACTCATCAGTACCCTTTAAAGTAGATTAAAATTATTAGCTTTTATTATAGTATTTTTTTATTACTAAATTAATTAATTAAAAATCCTATAAACTGGTTAATGTACTCACTAATACATTTTAAAATGGCTCGCATCACACGTTTCATTGCATTTTACTGTTATTATTAGATGTTTATGAGCAGATTAAATGCGCAAACTCTTTATTTGTTTATTTATTATTTTTATTTGTATTATGATTAATGAATAAATGTAATTATAAAATCATAAAATAAATATAATAAATAAAAATAGTATTTAATAACAGAAATGTATTTATGATGAAATAAAAATATTAAAACTGAATAATAATACTCCTTAATACCCCTTAAAACTACTCACATCACAATTTCATTGCATTTTACTGTTATTATGAGCTGTTTATAAACTTTTGTCCAGTGTTAGATGAACAAAGAATGGCTTATTTTATTCTGACGGTTTGAAAGAGGCTGGAAAATGGACTGTTAAAGTAAACGATGACTGTTTTTGGTGCAAAAATCTTTAATAATATTACAAGTGGACTTGAGGGAAAAGAGAGGTGTGATGTGAGCCGTTTAAAGGAGTATTAATGAGTATATTAACCGGGTGAATATAAAGCCGTTCTTCTTTAACTGTGTGATTGTTCTGGTTTTAAGGGCCATTGGTTTTACGGCTCTTTGAATCGGGTAAATCATCACTGACTTCAGAGGCCGGATAGTCCACAGTGTTCCCACTTTGGGACACTTTCACGCAATATTGAACACGCTATGATTTTCAAAATGAGAGGTATGAAACTGATTTGCAGTATCGTGAGTGTATTTTTCAGAGATGCCCTTGAGCATCATGTAAACTCAGAGCTGCTGTGATTGGTGTGTTTCTCGGGACGTCCTGTTGAAGGTCATTCGTAACACACAGCTAAAACAGCATCTTGATTTCATCTCCCGCTGCTTTCAGATCCAAAGGTCAAGACTCTGTTTACAGCGAACGCAGTACTTGCTGACAAACAGGTTAGTTTGTGTTGTTAAATCTGCATTTTTTTTCCTACTTTCTGGTCTGTTTGGCCAAAACAGGATTACGGCCGCGTTGCATCAGTGTTACGTTCAGATGTAAAATTGAAGCGCCTGTGTTGGCCGTGTGTGTGAAGCGGTGAACGTGATTAATTAGTGATTTGGTTGGCATGGGATGGTGTTGCTGATACGCTGTGATGAGAGATGAAGGATCACAGTGTCATTGATGATATTTGGATGTTGTTTTGTACAGCAGGGCCACAGTGTGTTTGCTCTGTTCTGGCCTTACTGACTATAGTTCACCTGAAAAATCTTTTCCAGTAGCAAACTAAAACTAAAACCACAAAAAGTTCAACTTTAAAACTTTAACCCCGGTTTCACAAACAAGGCTTAAACCTAGTCCTAGACTAAAATGTAAGTCTGAGCTGATTGATCTTAAAATATACCAATGCCTTTGTTTTGTCTCCAGATGGACACCAGTAATGTTTTTGTCTAAGGCACGTTTAAAAAAATACTTTAAATGTCCTAATTGAACCATGGCCTAATCCTGGCTTAGTCTGTGAAACCAGGCCTAAAAGTTTAAAGTTTAAATTAAAGTAAAACCAAAACTAAAAACTGTGTAGACATATATATTAAATAAATAAATAATAACAGTAATGACACGAAAATTGCTAAATCTAAACTACTAAAACTTAAACTAAAATAAAAAAGAAAAGGGGAAAAAGATCTAATTCAAAAGTGACAAAAATTTGCTAAACCTAATTAAAATTTAAATAAAAACAGAAAATAGAAAGAAAGAAAAATTCAAAAAATATTGACTAAAACAATAATGCTATTCTATACTAATGAAATTATAAATACTAACAAAAATGCTAAAACATTTAAAAATGAAAATTAAACCAGAAAATAGAAAAATAAAATAAAAATATTGACAAAACTTTAATGCAATGCTATACTAATAAAATAAATATAATTAAAATATATAAAGTAAATTGCACAATAAATTTACTATAACTAAAATTAAAATAGAAAATAAAAAAATAAAATATAATTCAAAATATTGGCAAAAGCTGTATTGCTAAACTGTAAGGCAAAAACTATAAAACTATGTAAACTGTGTGTGTGTGTACAGTTAATTCAGTAAATATTCAGATATGCTTTCTTTCTCTTGTATAGCTTTGTGAAATCTGATTAATTTTAGTGAATCGTTTCATTTGGATGGTTCACTGCTATTGAAGATTCAGATTCATTTGCATATCTTATAAGAAAATCTTTTTTCATATCGGATTATGTAGTTAAACATTGCTATTTATCACTGTTTTTGACTCAAAGTGCTTTGTTTTGTGGAAACTGTGGTTCATTTCATTATTTAGGATTCTTTGATGAACAGAAAGTTCATAAGAGCAGCATTTATTTGAAATATAAATCTTTTATAACATTATACATATCTTTACGGTCACTTTTAACCAATTTAATGAGTCCTTGCTGAATAAAAGTATATGTTGAAAAAAAAAAAAATTATTTATTTGCATAAATCATGAAAGTACTGCATAAAATGACCATCCAGCAAGAGTTTATAGAACTAACCTGCAGTATATAGAAACGCTGAACAAAAGTGATTAGAGCCTCATGAACTGGAAACCTCAGTCCTGTTTACTGCGCCGTGTTTTATTCTCATACGTATCATAAAACAGAGGGAATTGGGTGGATGTCTTATGCGATTGTGATGATATTTGGAGTCCATTACAGGACGTGGCGCTCCGAACACCTGCTGTCAGAAAATATGAATGACAGAAACCCAGCAGAGCTGCGTCTGAGCGGCTGAAATGAAGAGAAGCGGCTTATAAATGATTCAGCTCTGCTCGTTTGTGTCTCTGCCGCTGAATTTGTTCTGTTTTCATAAGACTGCAAACTGACTCTCTCAAAATGGCCGCTGATGCATGAGAGAGAGAGACGGAGAGCATCTCCTCGCTAATGTTAGGCAGCTCTGCTTTCTTCCCGAGCACATCCGGCATGAGCCTGTGATGCTAAAAACAACCTGACGACGAGGAAGAGGGAGAGAGCCGATATGGATTATTATTACAGCATGTTAATATTACAACAGGACACTGAGAGAGAGAGAGAGAGATCAATGTGTTGTGCTTTTGGGAGGAGAAGAGAAAGAATCATACTGACTCACTGCAGCCTAATTAGTGCACTAGATATACTTTATAGCATGTGAAATCACACCGGCTGCCTGCACCATATTTGATGAATCAAATCCAATACTTGTTTAGTACTAATTTTAGGCTGCTGATTTTAAAAATAGTGTCTGTTTTGCTGGAGCACATCACACTTTCTCATTAAACATGATGCATTACGTACCATTTTTGTTTTTGATAATCATTAGTATGGTGATGAAGTCTCCAGCAGAAAAACACCACAAACACATGATTCCTGCCTAAATCTGAGCCAGATTATGCCTAATCCTGACAGGGGAAAATGCAAACATGAGCTAGATGTTTGCAGCTGCAAGTTTTACTGCATCCAAACAGGCACAGAACATTATTAAGTATTCATTATTAAATTAAAGAAACATTAGGCCTTTTTGCAAGGCAGCCTTTTTTTTTTTTCCTCCAAGATGTGGGACTGTGTTATGATTAGTGCTTTTCAAATCAGTTTATTGATAGTTTTAGACTGTTTTATCGGTCAATAATTGTATCAAGTTGCTGTAATTTTCAAATGTGTTAAGTTGAAATTTAAAGGTGCAGTGTGTCAGAACTGCTTATCAAAGTGTTAGCCCCGCCTACAGACTTGTGATTGGTTGAGCCAGTAGATTGACGCATTGATGTTTTGAAAGTGTTAGTGTTTCATTCTTCAGGAGTTAGTTGAGATTTAGTGAACTGAATTGTTTATTTTATTAAAAAAAATATTATGTTGAAAATAATTTAAAAGAATAAGTTACCAGCTTTATTTTCTTTAGTTTATCCTGTTGTGTGTGTGTGTGTGTGTGTTTTACAATAAAATACTGTATTAATAATTTCATTGCAGGTACAGGCAGTGTTATTTTAGTAGTATTTATATACTGTTATAGTTTTTATTAAAAATATTAATAAGCTTTTTTTAATATTTTTACTTTTTATTTTAGTTAATCTTTTAGTAATTTCATATGCACTTTTGTCATTTTTATTCGTTTTTGTTCTTTTTAAACATTATTATTTACATTTCATTTATTTATTTATTTAATAAGTTTTATTTGTTTCCAGTTAGTAATTTTAGTTCTTCAATTTAAGCTTAGTTAGTTGCCGAGGCAAGATTTTCATTTTTTGTGTAGTATTTCTATGGTTATACATTTTAATCTGATATGTATTAATTTATTATTTCAGCATTATTTCAAATAACAAAATGTTTTTAATAGATTAAATTGTAGTTATTGTTAATAATAACCCTGGTTACAGGTCATTTTCTGTTGTAGCTACAAACAGATAACGCTGCATTGTGGGATTCTGCAATGGTGAAATACCCATAAGCCCTTGCACTTGGTTAATTTAATTATGCACGCTAGGGCAATACATTGGGGGTTTATGGAGACATGCACAAAAGTTGTTAGAATTAATAGAGGTTTTAGCACTATTTAGTGCTGTTGGTAAGTAGTTGTTGTGTTTGAAGTCACCGTTATGGTGATTAGTGTTCCCTTCGGCAGAGACCTCATTAACTTATTAATTAGTTTCCACCCAGCCAGTGTAATACTGTTAGAGTAGAATATGACAGGTTAAACATGAAGTCACATGGAGAAAGAAAGATCTAAGAGGATCATAATATGAGATCAGGGGTTGGAAAATAAATGATAGTTGTTTTGGTTTGCTTTGAGCGTAATGTTCCACCACATTTATGAATTCATAAATGTATATAATATGACAAACGATTAATATGATTGCTAGGTGTAGTTACTATGTTTTGCCTTTTCAGGATAGTGTATAATTTAGTTTGATAAATTTATTTATCATATTTTGCTTGTATGTACACTACTGTTTAAAAGATTGAGGATTAAAAGAAGTCTTTTCTGCTCACCAAGGCTGCATTTATTCGATGTCAATATCTGTTAAACTGTAATTTATTTCTGTGATGCGCAGCTGAATTTTCAGCATCATTACTCCAGTCTTCAGTGTCACATGATCCTTCATAAATCATTCTAATATGCTGATTTGCTGCTCAAGAAACATTTCTGATTATTATTAATGATGAAAACAGTTGTGCTGCACAATATTTTTGTGGAAACCGTGATACATATTTTTTTGCAGGATTCACAGATGAATGGAAAATTCAAATGAACAGCATTTAATTGAAATAGAAATATTTTAACATTATAAATGTCTTTACTTTCACTTTTGATTAATTTAATGCATCCTTTTATGAATAAGTAAAAAAATAAATAAATAAATTATATGTGTGTGTGTGTGTATATATATATATATATATATATATTAGTGCTGTCGTTAACGCAAATTCATTTTAACCTCACTCATTTTATTAACGCTCGATTAATGCAGCGTGCATTTTCTGTTTGACTCGTGGCAAAGTCCGTAGTTGGAGAAATGGAGATGCACAGTGTTGCCAACTTAGCGACTTTGCAGACCCCTTTAGTGACTTTTTTCCTCCCTCTTTAAAAAAGCGCCTAGCAACAAATCTTTAGGGTTTGCCCAAACATTATGTAGTTTCTGAGAGTGCAAGTATAGCCGAAATCACAGCACAGCTATTGTCTTTATCGTATGTGTATTTGATTTCATCAGACGACGCCTCGATTATCAGGATTTTTGTGCAGATTAACATCTTGGAAAGGAGAGCTGGTTATTTAGTCATAATGGGTCGCGTTTCAGTCACTATTTCATATTCATTCTGTTGTCTGACAACAGAAACAGTAAAATATATAAATGAAAACAATTTTATTGAGAATTTAGCTGCATCAAAATACAGTATGTGGGCACAGAGAGAGAGGCAAGCAAATCTAATAATAAATAGGCCTAATAAATGTACATTTTGCATGTTCAGAAGAAGTGAGCTGCCTTGTCATGCAAAAATGTAAACAGGCTTGTGTCAGTAAATTGCTCAGTGCATAGAAAGAGAAGTAATGGGAATCTTGGATTTCTATTTTCATGTGTCTAATAGACATGAACAAGTTCTTTGAAAAACATTTATGACCTTTGAAACATGTCTAGACTTCATGCTCTATGTTGACTATGGTTTCAATAATAATAAACATAAGTTTGCATAAAGCATCCATATTTGTCCATGCCCATGTTGATTAGAGTATTAAAAAGTAAGCCAAGGTACATTTATAACAAATAAAAATGTGTGATTAAGTTGCGATTAATCACGAGTTAACTCATGACAATCACACGATTAATCGCGATTAAATATTTTAATCGATTGACAGCCCTAATATATATATATATATATATATATATGTGTGTGTGTGTGTGTGTGTGTGTGTGTGTGTGTTTTAATATCTCATATGGTGACACCTATGAAAACGAACGTCTCGTTTCACTCCGGCGGTTTGATGTTAATGCCATCAGAAGAATGGATGCTAAACATGTTCCTGTGCTCTCCAGCTCTCAGGTCACACGCTCTTCCTGCGGTTGTTTCTACATTTAGCCGTATCAGGATGCAGAATATCCCACGATGCCTTCAGAGACCGCGATCATCGCCCGCCGTCTTCCGCTTCAGCTTCCCGCCACCGTTTTGCCTGTTTTCCTCCCATCAAACAATAGTTTCCCGCATACAACACTTGTTTTGAGGAGCGCCAGAGTGAATATTTAAAAGAGCTCTTCTTTAAGATTTCATCAGAGGCGCTGGGGGTTTGTGAAGGTGACATATTCCTCCGCAGCAGCTGCGATGCATAATGGATGGGCCCCGGGTGCCGAGCGGAGCGAGTACAGATGTTAAAGCGCTCCTGCAGGACTTCCTCTGCGTTTGGAGAGGACAGCCGTCCGCAGCCTCCAGCGTTTGCCTGTTTGCTGCTGAAAGAGGAGTTATTACAGGTTTTTTTCAACTGCTTCCACACAAAATCGACATAGACATGGAGTGGTCACTATTGTGAAGCACAATCATTATGATTACAATATTGAAATATGTATAATTTACTGCATACAGTGTTGAGAGTATGCATCAATTGTGGGACTCACTTGCACATAGTTATATCGCAATTCTTTGACTCTTTCTGAATTGCGTTCAAATGGCACCCTGTAGACCTGCTTCATCCGGAGATGATTTCTGCGCAAGACACGGTCCAGTGTTGATAAGCTTACCCTATCAATATTTTGAAACATGTCATTGTTTTCTATTATTTTTCTTTGTATTTGCCGTAATGTTATGGCGTTGTTTTCTAGGACCATGTTCATGATTAAAGTTTCCTGTTCAGGAGACAGAACATGTTCCGACCACCTTGTGTTGGTAATCTTTCAGTTCTGCCAAACAAATAGTAAAATACTGTAAATACAAAGTAGGTATACATTTCCTAAATACTTGAAACATACTTTACAGTATTTTTACAGTCCTACAGAACAGTCCACAGGCAATACTGTACTCATTGAGTACTGTATTGATATGTAGTACTGCAATTTTCTAGTGAGAGTAGATTTCTTACCTATTCTCATTTCGAAAAGTCCGGATGATGGATGCTACAGTGTACCTGCTCAAATGTAGCTGTACTCTTTGCCCAGCCTCCCTCATTGTTAGACCAGGCTTGACCACATGATCAACCAAAGTGGCTCGGATCTCATCAGAGATTACGGTCCTTGGCCTTCCTCGTCCTCGTCCTCCCCTTGTGATGAGTCAGTGTGCATATTTGAATGGCAGTGTGTTCCTTGTGAAAACAAGATATTTTCTGCATGAAAATTGTGCCAAAAGCAGAGAATTGTGTGTAGTGTTTTGAAAAAAGTGTTTTAGAACTGCAATTTGAGTGTAAAGCAGGAACTGTGCTTGTAGTTTAGCAGAATTGGTTCAGGGGGTTGGTGAATGAGTTACATGTTGTGGTCATTGTGTCTCAAGTACCAGAATTTGTGTGTAAACAATTGAGAAAAACTGTAATATTATGGCAAAGGTGTTTGCAAATGTTTGCTTTTGAGATGTGTTTGTGATATTTTGAATGCAGTGCTTCATTTTGCAAGAGATGTGAGGCATTTTGCGTTTTGTGTGTGCAATTCTTGGATTTTTGTGTAAAGTTTTGAAAAAAAGAAGCAAAGTTTTCAAAATGTGTCATCTACACAGCTACACATGTTTGATGTATTTCTTTTCTTTCGTGTGTAATACTGTATTCACAGCCACAAATGCTTACAGTAAAAAAGGTTTGGTTTCAATCCTGCTTTCGTGTTTATCGTGAATTTTTCAACATCTCTCTGCCAATTACTTTCAGTCTTGTACAGAAATGTACACAGGAGCTCATGAAAGAACAGCTTTAGGTTTTGAATAACTGTGTATATGATATATCCAAAAATATAATATTATGGCAAAGGTGTTTGCAACGTAAGACAAATGTTTGCTTTTGAGATGTGTTTGTGATATTTTGAACGCAGTGCTTCATTTTGCAAGAGATATTAGACATTTTGCATTTTGTGTGTGCAGTTTTTGAATATGTGTGTAAGCAGCTGAAAAAAACTAATGAGACGGGCGACACAAAGACATCCACCCCGCGTGTGTTTAGGAGGCCGTACACTATCTTCAGGATCTAATTTGATCTCGCCTTTAATATTAGATGTTCTCTCCTCCCAGAAACATAATCTGATTATTTTCCTTTAGCGCTTCAGTGGCTTCTTTTCTTCTCTAATTGACTGATTTTTGGCTACAGGAATTTCTCTGAATCCCGAAACATTCAGACACATGCACGCAGTGGAAAGACAATTTGCAAGTATCGTTAAGTAGAAGAGATCTGAACAACGTTGCAAATTATACTCGGTTTATGCAAGTACATGAATGCAGATGCATGATGTCAGAACAAATTCATCATCTTATTCATAATGTTAGAGCAGGTTTTAACTAACTACAATCAAACTAAGTAGGCAATATCAGTTTGAATATCAGATTATTTGAGTTAATTCTGCAATCCCAGCAGTTTATCTGGCACAAGAAAATAATGAGGATCCCAGTTAGGCTGACAGCATTACATTAAATATAACTAATAAAAATAGAAAAAAAGTGTTATTTTAGTACTTTAGTATTTTAGTAAGTGGATCAAACAACTTTAATGAACTTTTTTGATCCATTTAAAATGTTGACTACTGTATACTGTTTATAGTATTATTAATAATTATAATTAGCTTTTATTTTTTTCAGTTTAATTTTGTTTTCAGTTTTATTAATTTGGTTGTTTTTTTTTGTCTCATTTTTATATATAAAATGTATATATATATTAAAAAAAATCTTTGAAAGGCTATTAAAGATGCTTTTACAGTCATATAGTATAGTTATGACATTGCTGATAAAACATTGATTTTAGTACTTCAGATTAATTTTTTATTTCTAATTTTCTTTACGTTAAGTTTATTAGTTTTCTAATATTTATATTTTATTCAGCTTCATTGCAATTACCCGAACGGTTTTTAATAAGTTTGTTCACTCTAATAAAAGATATTTGTAATTTATATGTTGCTTGCAAAAAATAAATAAATAAAACAATTTTGGAATAATACTACTTTTGGATGGCTGTCAATAGAGAAAGATGCTGTTTATAACAGTTGTTAAAACAGTTATCTTAATTATCACACATCTGATTTAATGAAGCAGACGTCTGAAGGAAACTCTGTGGCTCCATTGAGTGCTGAGGTTTGTTTTTGTCACACTAATGTAATCGTGTATGTTAAGCGTGTAACACGGGACGTGCTCGCAATGTGTCGAACAAGAGTTTGTTTCTGTGTTGATGTTCTGGCGAAGTGTTTGTTTCAGGCCTGAATCTCTCCAAAGATTATGTGTCATGTCATATGACATTACAAATTAATGAATTGAATGCATAATGCACAAAGTTAAAAAAATATGCTTGTACAAGCTGTTTTTCTGCGTCTAAAGAGAGGAGAATGATTTCTGAATAAGACGGAGCCTTGGCTTTAAAGGAATGTGAGCGTTGAAGCATTGCAGGCCATTAGCTTTCCTGTAGCTCAAATATAGTAGAGCATGGCGCTAGCAACGCCAAGATCATGGGTTCGATTCCCAGGGAAAGCAAGAGCTGATAAAATGTAAAAACTGTTACTTGAATGCAGTGTAAGTCGCTTTGGATAAAAGCGTCTGCTAAATGCATAAATGTAAATGTAAATGTAAATGTGTGAGGAATCACCGCTGGGTAGATATTGGACAGAACACATGCTGGGTTATTTTGACCCAGCTGTTTGGGTTAAATGTTTTTACCCACCATGCTGGGTTGTTTAATTTATTTTGTTTTAAATTACTATATTGCTGGCTTAAAATGGGCTATAAATTAAAAATCACACACAGAATTACTAGAGGCAACAGCAATAATCAAAAGATGAACATTTATTATTAAGCAAGAACACCCATGGACAAAATACGATTACAATGTTACATATGTATTGTGTGTGTGTGTGTGTGTGTGTGTGAGAGAGAAATGTATGTTTTTTGGCCAATCACCTGAGCTGTAAATGTCATGTGACTGATCACTCAATATAAAAACTCAGAAAAAAAGAAACAGAAAAAAAAAGCAGGGGGAAAAAAAACACATTTCAAATCATGTGCATCTGTTGTGATGCAAACAAACATCCTAAACACTCGTTTCTGTACTAATCAACATTCTTAAACACTTAATCTGTCTGTATGTTGTGTGTTGTGTGTGTGTGAATCTTGTAAAGGCTTGTAAATTTACCAGCATTAAATTACATTAAGCGGTCTGAGTTAAAGCCACACACACACACACATCATGACTTGAGCATCATGAGAACATATCATAATCCTGTGGAGAGATTACACACATAATCTACAGGAAATTACAAAAGCATCTTTAGGGAATTAAGCAATTGTGCAGCGTAATCCACAGCAGAAAAAGCTCTTTACAGGAACACTGCGGCTGATTTTCTCGAGCCGCGCTCACTGTTTATCTTTCCAAACACGATCTCTGAACATCTGACATCCGTCCAAGAAGAACTGTGAGGATGAACCAAGATTTTGTGTAGTATTTTAGCCACTGCCAAACACACACACACACACACACATACACACGTGCAGTGGATAAGTGTGGCAGTGCTTTAAAACACTGCAGAGCGACAGAACGAGGCTGGTTAAAACAGGTCAACCACTCAACCAACTAACCGCCCATGCAGTCAGAGCCACACATTCATGCAGATGTTGTATTTATGAGCTCTGAGATTGAACAAAAACATCCCATAATTAGCCATTAACCAGATTCCAGCACCTTTTATTCTACAATATTGAATCGCTCTCTGGATCTTCTGCTCTGTTTGGGGAGGAACAAACTAAAAATAGCCATTGCAGTTAATTTCAGTGAGACAGTTAAAGAAAAACGATTCAAAACCAAGGACAACCTGTACAGGGAATGAATCGGTGAATATCATTTCATTCCCTGTGCAGGGCATCCCATTTTGAATTTCATTTAATTGGGTATTTTTTGTTTGTTTGTTAGCTTAAGGTATTAATTGTTTGTTTGAGATCTCTTTGAGATATATACACATTTATTTATTTAAATGAAAAATTATTGCAAAATGTAACATTTATATATTGATATTTCATGTAAATGAAGATCCTCATTGCAGATGTGCCAAATAATAGCTGCTAAATACTGAAAAATTTTTAAAAAACAATGAATCCATTAATTTATATGTAACACATTTTATTTATTTATTTTACATTTATATATTGATATTTCATGTAAATGAAGATCGCTGATGTACCAGATAAGTGCTGCAAAGCACTGCAGAAACTAAATAAAATAAATAAATGTATTTATTATATTTATTTATTTTCATATATTATATTATATTATACTGTATTATATATAAGTGATGGTAAATTTATATTTAATATGTTTATACATGCATATATGTAGTGATATTTCTTATAATATATCTCTCAGAAGCGAGTACACCCCTCACATTTTTGTAAATATTTTATTATATCTTTTCATGTGACAACACTGAGGAAATGACACTTTGCTACAATGTAAAGTAGTGAGTGTACAGCTTGTATAACAGTGTAAATTTGCTGTCCCCTCAAAATAACTCAACACACAGCCATTAATGTCTAAACCGCTGGCCATAAAAGTGAGTGCACCCCTAAGTGAAAATGACCAAATTCGGCCCAATTAGCCATTTTCTCTCCCCGGTGTCATGTGACTCGTTAGTGTTACAAGGTCTCAGGTGTGAATGGGGAGCAGGTGTGTTAAATTTGGTGTTATCGCTCTCACTCTCTCATACTGGTCACTGGAAGTTCAACATGGCACCTCATGGCAAAGAACTCTCTGAGGATCTGAAAAAAAGAATTGTTGCTCTACATAAAGATGGCGTAGGCTATAAGACGACTGCCAAGACCCTGAAACTGAGCTGCAGCACGGTGGCCAAGACCATACAACGGTTTAACAGGACAGGTTCCACTCAGAACAGGCCTCACCATGGTCGACCAAAGAAGTTGAGTGCACGTCCTCAGCGTCATATCCAGAGGTTGTGTTTGGGAAATAGACGTATGAGTGCTGCCAGCATTGCTGCAGAGGTTGAAGGGGGGGTCAGCCTGTCAGTGCTCAGACCGTACGCCGCACACTGCATCAGATTGGTCTGCATGGCTGTCGTCCCAGAAGGAAGCCTCTTATAAAGATGATGCACAAGAAAGCCCGCAAACAGTTTGCTGAAGACAAGCAGACTAAGGATTACTGGAACCATGTCCTGTGGTCTGATGAGACCAAGATAAACTTATTTGGTTCAGATGGTGTCAAGCGTGTGTGGCGGCAACCAGGTGAGGAGTACAAAGACAAGTGTGTCTTGCCTACAGTCAAGCATGGTGGTGGGAGTGTCATGGTCTGGGGCTGCATGAGTGCTGCCGGCACTGCGGAGCTACAGTTCATTGAGGGAACCATGAATGCCAACATGTACTGTGACATACTGAAGCAGAGCATGATCCCCTCCCTTCGGAGACTGGGCCGCAGGGCAGTATTCCAACATGATAACGACCCCAAACACACCTCCAAGACGAAGCTGAGGGTAAAGGTGATGGACTGGCCAAGCATGTCTCCAGACCTAAACCCTATTGAGCATCTGTGGGGCATCCTCAAACGGAAGGTGGAGGAACACAAGGTCTCTAACATCCACCAGCTCCGTGATGTGGTCATGGAGGCGTGGAAGAGGACTCCAGTGGCAACCTGTGAAGCTCTGGTGAACTCCATGCCCAAGAGGGTTAAGGCAGAGCTGGAAAATAATGATGGCCACACAAAATATTGACACTTTGGGCCCAATTTGGACATTTTCACTTAGGGGTGCACTCACTTTTGTGGCCAGTGGTTTAGACATTAATGGCTGTGTGTTGAGTTATTTTGAGGGGACTCAAATTTACACTGTTATACAAGCTGTACACTCACTACTTTACATTGTAGCAAAGTGTAATTTCTTCAGTGTTGTCACATGAAAAGATGTAATAAAATATTTACAAAAATGTGAGGGGTGTACTCACTTCTGTGAGATACTGTATATATATAACAGCCATATGTAATTTTGGTAACACTTTATTTTAGGGTCTCTTAACTAGTTGTTTATTAGCATGCGTATTACTAGAATATTAGCCATTTATTAGTACTAATTAAACACATATTAATGCCTTATTCTACATGACACCTAAACTTAACAACTACCTTACTAACTATTAATAAGCAGCAAATTAGGACTTTATTGAGGGAAAAGTCGTAGTTAATATTGAATTAGTGTCCCCTGTTCTAAAGTGTTACCGTAATTGTATAGGCTGTTTACATTGGCTATTCACCAGCTGAAAAATTCCAGCCTTGCTTTTTAAGGAGGTGACCTCAATTAGAAAGTTCAGAGTGCTGAGGGCCTGGAGGGTAATTTATGATTACATTCGAGTATGTTTTAATATCACCATTCAACATAAAGACCGAAAAATGACACTGATTCTGAAATATGCTGAAATAGAAGTGAAAATAACAGCCGGTCACCTTCATACATATTGGTGTCTGCCCCGGTAATAAACATTGATTTGAGCGACACCCCGGCAGATCAGCGAGAGATTATTCTGCCATTAATGTTACACGCTTTAGATCTGCTCCTGCAAAATAAAACATTCATATGGGTCATTCTGCGGCGAGCGGCCAGGAATATTAAAACCAGCCTGATGCAGAGACGAGAGAAGAACAAAGAGCCGTTACGACACAAAGTCAGAGACGATGGAGGCGGACGTGTGCGAACACTAATGAGCTTGTTGTCGGTGGATGGAGTGTTTCTGTGTGAAGTGCCACTCAATGAATTATGGGTAATGTGCATGTGAGCTCACGTCTTGTGTTCAGTCAGTGAGCTGTGATCTGCCTGCCAACTTACAACAACACGGAGACTATCAAACACACGTTACACACACTAAAGACCTCCAGACCTCAGCGTTCTTATGAAACACTTACTGAATAATAGACAAGTTATTTCACACATTTCCATTAAAACACTTCCAGCTCAAAATCTACTTTATAGTTCTGCTTTGAGAAGTATTTTGAAACTGAAATAGATATGCAAATTTCGAAGGCCTCTAAATGATCAACATGATCAAAACTTTGCTTTATCTGTCATCTGATTGATTGTTTAGAGTTTTTTAGTCTTTTAGTTTAATTGTACTTCAGCTGCTGCTTCAGTGTCTTTCTTCTGTCAAATCTTGATTGATTTTGATCAAGTAAACGTCAGAATAACTGCAGTTATATTTCCAGATGAACACTTGCTGGACTGAAGCAGCTCAGCTTTACTTGATTCTCCATCAATCATTTTCTAGAAAAATCAGTGCGTCTCGAATCTGATCATCAGGATCTTCTGAGGAGCGTTTGTTTCCAAAAGCTTTACTTTCACTGTTCTTCAAAACAAAGCCTCCAAAACATCTCACAACTTCTGAGGAGTGTTTATTTCTGTTATTGGAGATCTAGAGTGACCACTGATATTCAGATCATTTTATGTAAGTATCTGCTCTACTATTATAAAGATCTCACTGATTTACATTACAAGCAGCAGAATTGCATCACCTTTTGTTCATATCAGGGTTTACAGAGTTAAATCTCCCAACACAATTAACTTCCGTAATGTTATGTTATTTTATAATAAATATATTAGTTGTGAAAAGGGACTCTGCAGTGAAAGTTAGTATATTTTGAGGACATTTGATACTCAAATCAGTTATTTTTCATCTTTAGAATGACGTGCACTGATGAATCATTCACAATAACAGCAGAAGCCCGCTGGTTATTAATACATGGTTTCAGTCCTTCAGGTATCGATTCCTGCAGCATCTGTGAGCTCAACCTGATGAGAACTAATCACATCAGCTGAGCTTTGAATGTGCTGTCGATATAAAGCTGTGGTACTCACAGAACACACCTGTGTGTGTGTGTGTGTGTGTGTGTGTGTGTCAGCAGATTTCACAGCTAAAGAGGTCACAGTGAGAGGAGCGTATGGAGCTATGCAGTACTGTATATATACTGTACATAGTATGTGAATTTTCTGTATGTGTAGAATATCTGTATGCATTTTACCGTATATAATGTGTTGTTTACATAAGAGATCGCTGCACTGGATAATATATCCCACAATGCAATGTGCATAAAATGTGTGACTGACAAACTGGAAGTGATTTGTTAATAACAACTTTTTCTTCACTCATTATGTAATTGGATGTCAAAGAGCTCAAATGTTTTAAAGCAAATTAGATTAAAAATGCATAACTGAACTATACATGAAATGTAAATGAGGTCATGTGACAACAGTGTAGCATAGGGATGTGTTAAATTGATCAAAAGTGACAGCATTTAAAGACATTTATGTTACAAAAATGGCTATTTCAAATAAATGCTAAAAAAAATAAAATGTATCACAGTTTCCACAAAAATATTGTGCAGCACAACTGTTTTCAACATTGATAATAATCACAAATGTTTCTTGAGCAGCAAATCAGCATATTAGAATGATTTCTGAAGATCATGTGGAGTAATGATGCTGAAAATTCAGATTTGATCACAGAAATAAATTACATTTTAACATATATTCAAATAGAAAACGGCTTTTTTAAATTGTAATAATATTTCACAATTTTTACTCTATTTTTGGTCAAACCACTAGGTGGTTCAAAATTGAAAATTGCTGTAATATCATGCTTTTGCTCTTTTTAGCTCCGCATGTTCCTCTGAATACAGTGAAACCCGTTGTTATAAGGTCATTCATATTTCCCGTCTGTCATTTTTAATCGCACATTTTTTAGAGAAAGATGGGAAACGGGTCATCTGTACCTTGTCAGTGTTTTCTAGCTCTGCCTTTGAAGCCGGCCCTGAGGGTCCCGCTGAGCCGCGCTGGTCAAAAGTTAAATCTGCTCCTAACCTTTGAAGCGATTATCCTAAAATCACATTTCTGCTGGCGTCTGAAGCGGCCGATTGTGCCGGAGTTGCTGCGAATCTGCCGATGGCCTCGTAATTGCTGCTCGCAGCTGTATTTTCACATTTCAGTATGGAAGGTCACGTTTCCATTTTTACTTTCCAAATCACAGGGATACTCACCCTAATCCCGCAGAAGTGCAGCTCTGGGGAGCTTTTTAAACTGCAAACACGAGGGGAGATTCGGCCCTCATTATGAGAGCTGGATAAGAGAGAATAATGTGGTGGCTTGAAGTGATAAAGAGAGGAATAGAGAGCAACGCGTTTGAGAAAAGCACAAACAGCACAGAGGAGAGTGAAGAGCGCACTCTGATCAACAACATGTGGAGATAAAAAGTGCGTCGTCCTGTTTGACTGCATGTTATCGCACCGTCCCAGAGGGGTGTGTGTGCCTGCTTTTTTGACATTAGACAGATTGATCATACAGTAACTTTTTAAACAGTTTAAACACTGTGTCGTAATGACAGAGGTCTGATATACCTGGAGAGAGTGATTTGTTAGCATTGACGTGTATCACACAATGGCAGAAACACTCAGAAATTGCTAGTAAATTTCACAAATAATTACAAAGAAATTGCACATTGCAATTTAAAAAAAAAAATTTGAAGTAGAAAAACTAAAATTATATTTTCTTGTAAAATGTAGGCTATTCCAATAACTTACTTGATTTACAACTTTTTTTTTTACAGTGTATTGCCACAACTTTAAGTTAAAAGTTTGTTTTCTCTGTTGAACACAAAAGAAGATATTTCAAAGAACCAAACAGTTGACGGTAGCCATTGACTTCCATAGTATGGAAAAAACACAGTGGAAGTCAATGGCTACCAGCAACTGTTTGGTGGGCAAGATTCTTCAGCTGACAGCATTATTTTAATGAGTTCTGCTGATATAATAATGTTGATCAATACATTTACGACTTTGAAATGAGGACGATAGAAGCAATCAAAACCAAACAAAGTGCAATGACAAGTCTTGGTTAGCCTAACAACAAGGTGTTTTTTTTAATTTATATAATAAATAAAAAGAAAGCAAGTAGATAGAATAAAAAGAATAGGGAACGCTGCACTAAAAAATAAATAGTTGAGAAGACTTAAAATAAGGCAACTTGATGCAGTAAGACATTTGAGTTCTCTCAACAATAGTTTTTTAGTTCTTCTCAGTAAAGATACTTTGTTGAGCCAATGTAAATTTGTTTGTTCGTGCAGTGCTGATTGTCTTATTTTGCTAATACAAAAATTATTGTCACAGTAACTGAAACAGCAATTACTGTCGTTGAAGTAATGTATGTTTTTCTGTTTCTTGGAAGAAAAAAAAAAATGTAAAAAGTCACTACATTATCGAATTTATGTTTGTTTACGAATGACAAACGTTAATGGATAACTTAGTCTGATAAATAGACAACATTGTCTTTGTTTGTAAGATAACTTACAAGACTAACATATCCAGGACATAGACATAAGTGCACTGAACATACTCTGGGCCTCAAAACTAGACACACAAACCTCAGGAACAGTGGCAATAAACAAATGTTATAAAGATGAGCTCTTTACATCACAGTACAACAAATAACTAACAATAATGATAAAACAAAATTTTTTAAATGAAGTCAGCAAACAGCAAAACAATAATCCTATAACAGCATAATTTATTCATGCTGCAATGCATTCTGGGAACCCACAAAGCCTTAACATTTCAACAATATGAAATTCTTTGTTCAGACAACTGTGTTTGACTAGGTGGGACAACATTTGGGGTAATTTTGTTGGTCTGACACACTGGGGGAAAAAAAAAAAGTTGAGCCAACTTAAAATTTTAAGGCAACCAGCTTCAGCAGATATTTGAGTTTTCTCAACTTGTCATTTTAGGTTTATACAACAAAAATTTGAGAATATCCCACAAAAATAAGTTGAGCAAACTCAAAAATCTGCTGAAGCTGGTGCCTTAAAATTTTAAGTCGGCTCAACTTTTTCTTTTTTTTTTTTTTTACAGTACAAGGATTTTTATGTAGTTTCAAGAAAATAGCATTTTTTTTTTGTATTTGAGACTCAAAAGGTTTCGTAAACTGGAAAATGTGCAGTTGCATTTTTTACAGTGTAGTGAGGGTCTTTTTTATAATAAATAATAAGAAAAAAAGTAGAAAGAGGCAATTTTTAAAGAAAACAAGCAGTTAGAAAATGAATAGAGAGTGCAAGTGTTAGAGGGTCAAGTCATCAAATAGATAAAATAGAATTAGAATAGAGAGAGCTAGAGTTAGAGGGTCAAATAAAGATGGAAGACATGTGTTTTAGTCGTTTCTTGAAGATGGCTAATGTCTCAGCTGCTGGGATTGAGTTGGGCAGGAGGGAACATTTCATTTAAAAGTCTGTGAAAGTGATTTTGTGTCTCTTTGGGATGAACAATAAAGCGACGTTCACTCGCAGAACGCAAGCTTCTAGAGGCACGTAAGTCTGAAGTCATGAATTTAGGTAAAGGGGTGCAGAGCCAGCGGTGGTTTTGCAGGCAAACATCAATGCCTTGAATTTTATGCGAGCAGCTATTGGTAGCCAGTGCAAATAAACAGAATATGACTCATGAACTTAATATTGTGTTGTAATTCAAGCTCAAATTTCCTAGTTAAAGTTTAGTTTGTTGCAACTTGTAGTTGTCATGATAACTCTAAAAAACTAGTTCCCAGCTTGCTTTGCATAGGACAAAATAAGGAGAATAAATGTTGAAATTGCGTGTTACCAAAGGGAAAGACCTGTTGGTGTTTAACGCTGTTGTTTTTGTGGTTGCATCCCAGCTAGCAAAAATATGTTGTAAGAACATTTTCCTAATATTCCTATTGAATTATGAAAATATTATTTCTGAATGTTCTCTGAACATTCAAAACATCCAGTTTTATTTATTTTTCTTGGTTTAACATGTTTTTCATGGTTATGTGAATGTCAAGGGAACATTCCATTTGATCATTTATTTTTTTTATTTATGTTTGTTACTTTCAAATGTTCTCAGAATGTTCTGAAACAAGTAGCAACATTTAAAAATCGCTAGACAAACATTAAATTAATATGTTTCAGAGAAATGTTCCATATACAAATATTGTTTTTGTGCTAACATTTTGAGAATGCCATTAAATACCAGAAAACTTTTCTGCTGTCCACCGCAGCTCCCCTTGTGGCAATACTAATAATGCACATGTAATTGCATTGCTTTATGAATGGCTTTCTGCCATTTCAGAATGCAATGATGCATGAAATTGAATTGCATTAACTAAATTCCTGCACTTGTGCAGATTCTTATATACCAAAGTGGTCTGCTCTTAGATGCTTATATGCTTAGAGCAATTTCTTAAGCAAAAATTATGCTTGTTGTCATATAATGTATTTCATCACGATATAAACATCTAGCAGCAATTTAATGCGTCCTTGCTGAATTAAAATATTAATTTCTTTCTACGGTACATATAAATAGCTATTTTACCCATTATTTGCATGTTGCAATATGTATTTTTATGCTCCATACTGATCTGCATGCTTAGTATGCACTATAAATGTAATATCAAATATCAGTTAATTCAATTAATCTTCGCTAAGTATACATTTCTTAAAAAACAGTATATAAAAAAGTTGTTTTTTAAAGCATCTATGAATCTCTAAAATTCTGTCATGCTGACTTTAAGCGTCTTTTAGAAATGGCAGATGTTTGTGTTTTCTCACATTACGGAGGATAGATATACTTTATAGTGGAAAAGTGCATTTATATTGCAGACGCGATGCTGCCACACGCTGATCTGCTCAAAATTCTGACCTTTCACCCTCAGAAATGATCCTACCATCAAAAGACACATTCAGCACCGGGCTCGTATAGATCAGATCTGCTGCTCTTGCTCTAAACGTCTCGTTCCTCTGCAGGGTCTGTTATTAGGGCTTGGGATGAGTGATTCTGACACGTTCAGCGTGGAGAGTAAGCACGCTAAACACATCACTTGAGAAGAACCGCACTTATGCATTTTGCATGGGCTGGATGAATGGATGCTTTCACCGTATGTACTGAATTACAGATGAGCGTCAGAGGAGAAAATAGAGAGATACGAGCTGTTTGGATTGAACTGGGTCAGTACAAAGCAGCACACCAGACACAGGCAGCTGTCTTTTAAGGGAGCATCTGATGGAACACTACATAGGCAGAATCTTGGCACGCAATTAGTGAAGCGTGTATCTATAAAACCTGAGAAATACAGAGAGAGAAAGAGAATTTGTCATGAGCAACCTTGAAGCGTTTTCATCTTGTTGCATTGAAATTGCATTGATTTTTTCTGTCACTTGTCTTGAGCTCGAGCAGCACTGAAGGATACGACCAGCCCTCATATCTGTCCGGCCTCTGCTGTGTGCTGTTGAGAGGAATCAGTCACGATTTGAATGATAACTAGATGAAATGCAGAAGAAAATGTGAGTGGAGTTTAGTGGGAACTGAACTGATGTGGGTGTTTGTTTACTGGCTCGAGTCTAAACTGCTCAAGAGTTCTGGCCTGTAGAATTGGCTCTAGTTTCTCTTTCAGTATGCATCAGTGGGATTTCTTCAGCTGTTTTCTGGTCCTGCAGGTGAAAATGGTTCGTCTGATCGCCTCTTCTCAACAACCTTGGATTCTAGACCACCCGATTCACTAGTACTTGTTGACTTCACAAACACCAGTGATAATAATCCATGTAAATGTGTTTCTCGTCATAAGCAGCGGGTCCAAACTCACTGTCAAAATGTTGTAAATTTTTCATGATATTCTCTTTGGTCTCTTCTGTGCTGATGAAATATGAATAGAGTTTACATGCTTGTTTCTCCTCTAAAGCTTTTTAGTTGTTATAGGAACACTTCACGATGATGAATGTCTGTAAACGCTCATAATACCGTATTGACCTGAATATAAGATGACCCTGATTATAAGACGACCCCCCTTTTTCCAGATGTATCTTTTGGAAAAGGCTTTTTGAAAACCAAATCTTTTTCTCTCTCTCTCTCTCTCTCTCTCTCTCTCTGTAAAACACATTTTTTCTTTAATTATTTTCATATTGCATATTTTTCCTATTTTAATTTTTGTTTTGAAAGTATGGTAAATACTGGTAAAATGTACCAACAATGACATTGAAAAATATACACTTTTTGATATACCATAAAAATAACAGGTAGCCCATCTGAATTATATAACATTTAGGCTATCCATGTCAGAGTAGCCTACCAAAATTTGACTAACAATAGAAGTGAAATCTTATTGTAGTCTTCAAATCTGGGTACTGTCTTATGTTTTAAAATCACTTTCAGAGGAAGTTTGGTCCCATCAAGCTAACATGACAGTCACGACTCGTGCCGCTGTAAGCTTTTCTTTTTCTTTTGTTTTCACTCACGATCTTTACAACACACACACATTACATATTTCACGGCACACTCGTTTTAAGCGTGTTTGGCGCCACCTATTGGTGTGGGTGTATTATTGACATGTCAAAGTCTAGACCCTGAATTTAAGAATACCGCGTTTTTTCAGATGTATTTCCAAAAAAAAAAACATTGTCTTATATTCGGGTCAATACGGTATAGTCAGTGATGTGCTTAATAATGACTGCTGATGTCTCGTCTCATCTGATGCTCTTTCATGGCTCAGGATATTTCACAAGTTCTCAACAGAGTATATACTATTGTAGTTTTAATTAATATTTTGAGTTAGCTTTTAATTTTCAATTTAATTTTTTTTTTTTCATTTTAGTGTTAGTTAACTTTATTTTCATTTTAGGTTTTTTGTAATTTTACATTATTTTTATTATTATTTTATTTTTTTATTTACTATATATGTTTCATTTATTTTTTACTTCAGTTTTAGTTTGTTTTGCTTCTACTTATTTCAGTTAGTTGCTAAGCCAACATTTCCTTTTTCTAATATTTATATTTTATATAAATGTATATATTTAGATATTTTATTTATACAGTATTATT
Organism: Onychostoma macrolepis; assembly: GCF_012432095.1. NCBI lineage: Eukaryota > Metazoa > Chordata > Actinopteri > Cypriniformes > Cyprinidae > Onychostoma > Onychostoma macrolepis. The sequence continues at coordinate 29,507,808 of NC_081169.1, read as the reverse complement.
TTACCATTATTGATGTATTATTAAAGCTTGTGTTAATATTTTGAATTCATTTTTATATTTTCTGCATTAATTTTAAAATTTTACTTTTTTTTTTTTTTTAGTTTTAGTAATTTTTTGAGATTTGTCATTTTTTGAGATTTTTTTAATGTCTGTATAGATCTTAGAAATGATGCCTTGGCAACTAATGGAAATAAAATTTACATTTAAGATTTTTATATTTTATTTCAGTTAACATTTATTTTATTTCAAGTGCCATTTATATGGTTTTAGCTTTAGTTAACTACAATAACCCTGAACAATAATATGTTTTCAGTTATGTTTCATTGAAGTATCAAATTGATTATTTCTCAGATGTTTTCATTAATTTACCTTGGCAAAAATAAAAATAGACACAAATGAGACAATAACACAATAAGAATATAGAGCTATAAAATCAATGTGGAGCTGATCGTTTGATCTTACTGACAATTTGATGCGAAACGTAAAAGCATTTAATCTGAATAAAGTTTTTGGCATTATTGAGATATTTTCAGAAACATGAATTTCTTTTTATTTTAATATAATATATTTTATTCTTCTAATTGTTTTTATTTTATTTTCTTCATGAGGAAAAAGTAATCTTATTAACCACTCTTTATATCTCATTGCTTTCTAAGAGAAATGATTGTGATATTAAAGAGATCTCATTTGGGGACTCTCTTTTCTTCTCTGATGTTGATGGTGGAATCTGTATTTCTCTTTGTTATATGTTTTAAATACGGTGATGGGCATCATAAAACAAGCATCGTCTCTCTCTGTTGTCATGGCTACAGGTGGCATCACTCCAGTTACCCAGAAGCCCTTGAAAAGACGAGAGATGCCCTTTTGAGATGACTGACACTGGAACAAACTTCATATCTGGTGAGTGTGTCATTTCACAATAACACATTTCCTCTCTCTTTCTCGCTCTGTTTCTCAAACCGCTGCAGATCATGGTGAACGGAAACATCTGTTGTCAGGTCCCCTGTCACTGGATTTCTGGGAAATAATAGATTGGTGCGTGCAGACAGAAGAAACAACACTATGCTTTCATACACACACACACACACACACACACACACACACACACGAGAAGATCATCTCGTCCCCTGACAACAGAGAATACAGCAGAAAACATATTAACATTTGTAAAATTATTCACCCAAAAATAAAAATGCAGCCATCCTTTACTCTTCCGAATGCTGTTTGAAATTGTATGTTTTTTTTCTTCCATGCAACACAAATCAAGCTGTTTGCAGAAAGTTCATGTTGCTCATTTTGTGCATTGAAAGTGAATGAAGTCTGTCAATACCTTGTATTTTATTATCTAATAGTAGCGACAGCAAAAGGGCTACAGGTGATTTTTAATATAGTGCACAAGTCATTTGCATATAATTTGTATGGTGCTTACTGTCATTTTAATTCAATACACTGCAGGTGAATAGGTCAAAATTGAACTAATATCACCATTCTTCTCTAGTTGACAAGATTACACTACAAACTTTTTGGTATAACACGTTTTCTGAATTTTTTTGTTTAAGTATGCAAATATTACATATTTAATTAGATGCATATTAATTATGAACATATTAGAATTAAAGGTTTTTACAGAAGGGATTTTGGAGTTCTCTTTTTACTGATTTACTGATGTACTCCAAAAATCATAAAATAATGTCAACAGCCAGAATAAAAAAATTAGGAAGCAAACTACATATGAACAATCCCTTCTACAAAACCCTTCAGAAAATAGAAAGGAATAAAACTGCTAAGTTTGGTGTATGTAAGTGCTGTTGAAGTGGAGAAACAAACTCATTTTGAGAAAATGGTCTATAACGATATGTAGTGTAATCGAAATCTATTGACACAAATTGATAAAGTGCAAAAATAAAGCCAAGCAAATGATATATGAACAAACCCTTCTATAAAAACATTCAGAATATAGACAGGAATAAAACTGCTAAATGTGGTGTATGTTAGTGTTGCTGAATCGGAGAAACAAACTCATTTTGAGAAAACAACCTTTAAAGATATGTATTGTAATTGAAATACAGACGCGAATAGATAAAGTGCAATAATAAAACCATGCAAATTATATATAAACAAACCCTTCTATAAAAACATTCAGAATATGGACAGAAATAAAACTGTAAAACTTGGAGTATGCAAGTGCTGCCGAAGTGGAGAAAAATCTCTTTAAAGATATATATTGTAATTGAACTCTACAGATAGAAATGGACAGAACATGCAATAAAATAAACCCTTAAAAGTATATTTTGGATGTTTTCTTTCCACTAGTCTGTAACATGTTATATAAAGCCAAATAGCCCAAGATCTCAAAATTGAGCAAAATTGTCAAATAGTTCCTTGGGTATGTAGTCGGTATGAATAACAGGGTGCAACTTGGTTATTTGTCAAAAAACAGTGATTTCTGAAGGTTTCGCATTCATTGCATGCAAAAAAGCAGCATGAGCAGCTCGTTTTGTGTTGCACAGAAGAAAAGAAACATCAGGGTGTGTAAACGATCACCAATTGTTCATTTTTGGCTGTGCCGTTCCTTTAAGAACCTGACAGCATGTACTATATGCACTGCAGCTGATCCTTCATCCACACTAATTGCATTCCAGCAGTTCAGTGTGTTCGTGTAGAGAGGGCCGGCGGCCAGACAGCAGTCTGATGTTTTCCTGTAAACTCCGAGCGGTGGTTTCTGTGGTCTGTAGCGGAGAGCAGAAGAGTCGGACAGATGGAGGTTGAAAGCTATGACATCATATCTGACCTGCTTACCATCTCTAATGCATACCACGCCTTTGACTGCAGAACTAATCGCTCAACCACAGAGCTTCTGCTCCGAGTCCTTGCGTTGGTAGTAAATATGAACATCAGGGTGTGATTTAACTTACTGTATTTGGCAAGATTGCTGGTTTGAAACCTGAATGATGCAAGCACCAGGCTGAGTAAAAGCATCCAACTTAGTCTAGATGTTTCATTCCTGGTATTGATATGCAAGCTTCTTGTCCTTTTATTAGGCTGAATGCTCAAAGTCAACATGAAATCAGCATTTACTGAAAACATCTTGGTTTTATTGTGCATGATTCATTAATGCACATTATTGTACAAGAATTTTCCTTTTTGGTTGATGTCCGTTTGTGCAAATTTGACCTTTACATGACCTAGGCTGAGTGCTTATTTTTAATGCAAGGTCCCATGCTATATTTTTGTTTGATTGGATGTTCTCTTTATCTCTGAAATACATCACATTGCACATGTAAATTGGGCTTCGAAGGCTGTTTCATGAGATTCAACATCAGACACCCAGTTTTTCAGGAGCTTTGGTTACGAATTATTTTTTCCCATTTATTTTTCTCAAATGCATTTTTTTTTAAAAAGCCTTTGCTGAAGTCTTACAAGCCACAAACTAAACTACACCAATCTGCTACAAGATGAATCTCAACACTACAATCTCTGATTTAAAGAAAACAAAAAAAAAAAACATTCAAAATAACAAAGGTGCAAGACTGTGTACTTGTTGGCTTTAATAAGAGAAAGAACTATAATCTCACAAAGCATTGCGAATGACATGATTGAAAACTATTGATTTAAAGATGTTGATTATATAAATATATACTGTACACACTGTAAGAATTCATTTGTCATTTTTTTATTTCATGAAGTTGTAAATAAAACAAAGATTATAGGTTACTATTTCAGTTTTTTACTTACAAATTTCATGTTTAATTCTATGTGTTATTTTCAATATCTGGTTTGCTATTTACTAGCAATTTCTGAGTGGAAATAGTTTTTACAACAATTTTTCTTGTAATATATATTTAATATTTCTTGCAATCTCTCTCTATACACACACACAGACACACATATTAAAGTTTGAGAGTGTAGAGAGACATGATCCATTATTTTGGCTCAATTAATTTGTGATTCTCTAATTGGTGGAGATTTCTTTGCAGAATTGTGGGTAATGTATTCTCAACAGGAATTCAACTGTTAAGCACAATTATTTATGAAATAAGTTGAAATAGTGCAGGCTAATGGCTTCAACTGAAGCATATATTATTAATTAACAACCTTGCAACTCACAGTAATTTTCATTAAAAATGTATTTCTCCCCTATGGAGAAAAATGAATGGGATTTTTATTTTGTTTATGTTAAACACAGAACCAGCAGATATTTGATTGGTTGCTATTAGAAACCACTCCACTAATGGCAGGCATTGATTGGCTAATCCAGCTGCTGTGTTTGACCAATAGAGATTGCACTGGGGTCACTTCTGCATGATCCAATTAAAGCAAATAGACAACAGACATGACGAAGCTTGTCAAACCCAGACTGCGTCCCTGAGGATCCTGAGATCCACTTTAAGATGGTGATTCATCCTCCTCCTCATCCAGCAGATATTACACTCCATCAAATAATCTTCATCAATAAAAGATCTAGAGGTGCTTTTACTTTGGCAAAATGTGTTGCATTAGCTTCTTATAGATCGGCAGGTCGTCTTTATGATATCAGCGATTGTGGCTAATGCCTTCAAAGCAGCCGCAGCGTTAAGCGCCGCTCTCATCTGCCGGAGGAGGATGATGTTTAAGCAGACAGACATTTGTTACTTTCCGCACCAATCATGAAGTATTCATTACCAGCTTCAAGGCATAACAGCTTATTGTATTATTCATGGCGAAAGCTCACGGGTTTATTCTGTAGAATAGTGCGGCTTATGCGCTCATCAAGGTGATGGAGACAATCATGTATGTGCATTCATAATCAGCTTCGTTAAGAGAAGCCAGAGACGTGCAAACTTTACAAACCAGTGGTTATAGTTTTGAGGATTGAAGTTGTCTTCACTGGTGTAAGTGAATGGCACTAAAGCATGGCATCTTTTAAGTTTACTAGTAGTTAACCACAGCTGTGTAATTTATTTTTCTGCCACTTTGTTTCAACAGAATGTGTTAAGTTTAGTTCAGTATCTGTCAGGAGTCTGCAACAGTATTAGTCAAATTTACTATAACCATATAAGTCAGGTTTACTATTACAGCATATTCACTAGTTAGTCTACTATAGTAGAACTGTATGTGCAAAGTTTGGTGCAGTATCTGTTGTTTTGTTTCAAAAGTATTTTAAATGTTAAGCCTTTCGGGTTTACTAGTAGTTTTCTACAGTAATGTTACGCTGTTTTGAGTTTATTATAGTACTATGTGTGACAGTATGTGTTAAGTTTAGTGATACATTATCTTTCAGGTTTACTAGTAGTTTTGGACAGTATTTGTAAGTTTTGTAAGTCAAACATCTTGGTAAAGCATGTTTTGAGTTATACTATATTAGTATTATATAGTGTATATATTATGTGTAAAGTTTACTGGTACACTATCTGTCATTTTGCTTCAAATCTAGAAGTTATTATTCAGGTTATTAGTGCATTATCATAACATTGTAATTCAACGTACAGTATAACCATACAAGTCAAGTTTACTGGTAGAGCATCTTTTGATCTTCAACTACAGTAGTATGTGTGATGTTTACTAGTACAGTATCTCTCATATTGTTTCAGCAGTATGTTTTAAATTTCTCTTGTAGGTTTACTAGTAGTTTTCTACAATATTGGTCAAGTTTACTATTAGTTTATCACAACACTGTAAGTTACATCTGTCATGTTGGTTTAATCTTTGTGTAACAAGTTTAGTGGCCCAGTATTTTTGCTGGTAATTTTCTATAAGTCTACTGGTTCAACATCTTCTGCGTTACGTTTAGTGATACATTATCTGTCAAGTGCACTAGTAGTTTTGCTTGTACAGAATCTGTCAAGTTACTATAGAAGCATGTAAGTCAAGTTTAGCAGTAGAGCATCTTCACTAGTAGTTTAATATGTGTGAAGATTCTGTCAATTTATTTCAACAGTATGTGTTAAGTTTAGTGATGCATCATGTTTTAGGTGTATTTTTCTACAGTATTAGTTTACTGTAACAGTATCAAAATTACCGGTAAAGCATCTTTCGAGTTCACTAGTAGTGTACTTTAGTAGTGTGTGACATTTACTGGTACAGTATGTTACATTATTTTCTTTTAGGTAAACTGGTTGTTTTCTACAACAGTATTAGTCAAGTTTACTGGTACAACATTGTCACTTGTTCCCTACTATAGTAGTAAGTGTGAAGTTTGTTTCATTTTGTTTCAGCCGCACATGTTAAGTTTAGTAATACATTATCTTTCTGGTGCACTAGTACTGATTAAGTTGACTATAAAAGTATTGGTCGAATTTGCTAGCGAAGCATCTTTTGAGTTCTGTACTAGTAAGTGTGTAGTTTACTGGTACAATATCTGTTATTCTATTTCAAAGCATGCATTATGTTTATCTTTTGGGTTTACTAGTAGTTTTCCACAGTATTTGTCAAGTTTACTGCACTATTTGTCCAAAGTTCTGGTTAAGCATCTTGCGATCTCTATAATATTTTCTATTATTTTGTTTTAATTATACTGTGTGAATTAAGTTTCTCTTTTATGTTTACTAGTAGTTTTCTCCACGTTTCTCAAACTGACTATGTAAAATTTACTGGTAAAGTATCTATTGAGTTCACTAGTGTGAGGTTTATTGGTACTTAATCTGTTAAGTTTAGTACAATATTATCTACCAATTGTACCATTAATGTTTCAAGCCTGCATTAGTATCAGTATCGTGTGTGTGTGTGTGTGTGTGTGTGCTGGTAAGAGATGAGGAAAAATCCAGAGACACGCTGCTCTCTCGGAGTGAAGTGCTCAAATCCTCATAAATATGAGCGATATGGGATTTGATTGATATCGCAGCTAAAAGCTTTCCTGCTGCGCTGCCAAGACTCTAAATCTGAGGGCCATTTTCTTTGTGTCAGGTCTTGCTTGTAGCGTTCAGTCCTTTCACTGCAACACTGTGGACATTCAGCTCCATTTGACAGAACAGAAACTAGTAGTAACAGTACTTAGACAGTCTTTACAAGATAAAAAAAAATGTTTCATATACTCTATACAGTATTACGCTGCACTGAAAACAATTTTAGGCCTAAATTGCATTCCATGCATTTACAAACCCAATTCCAAAAAAGTTGGGACACTGTACAAATTGTGAATAAAAAAGGAAAGCAATAATTTACAAATCTCATAAACTTATATTTTATTCACAATAGAATATAGATAACATATCAAATGTTGAAAGTGAGACATTTTGAAATGTCATGCCAAATGTTGGCTCATTTTGGATTTCATGAGAGCTACACATTCCAAAAAAGTTGGGACAGGTAGCAATAAGAGGCTGGAAAAGTTAAATGTACATATAAGGAACAGCTGGAGGACCAATTTGCAACTTATTAGGTCAATTGGCAACATGATTGGGTATAAAAAGAGCCTCTCAGAGTGGCAGTGTCTCTCAGAAGTCAAGATGGGAAGAGGATCACCAATTCCCCCAATGCTGCGGCGAAAAATAGTGGAGCAATATCAGAAAGGAGTTTCTCAGAGAAAAATTGCAAAGAGTTTGAAGTTATCGTCATCTACAGTGCATAATATCATCCAAAGATTCAGAGAATCTGGAACAATCTCTGTGCGTAAGGGTCAAGGCCAGAAAACCATACTGGATGCCCGTGATCTTCGGGCCCTTAGACGGCACTGCATCACATACAGGAATGCTACTGTAATGGAAATCACAACATGGGCTCAGGAATACTTCCAGAAAACATTGTCGGTGAACACAATCCACCGTGCCATTCTCCGTTGCCGGCTAAAACTCTATAGGTCAAAAAAGAAGCCATATCTAAACATGATCCAGAAGCGCAGGCGTTTTCTCTGGGCCAAGGCTCATTTAAAATGGACTGTGGCAAAGTGGAAAACTGTTCTGTGGTCAGACGAATCAAAATTTGAAGTTCTTTTTGGAAAACTGGGACGCCATGTCATCCGGACTAAAGAGGACAAGGACAACCCAAGTTGTTATCAGCGCTCCGTTCAGAAGCCTGCATCTCTGATGGTATGGGGTTGCATGAGTGCGTGTGGCATGGGCAGCTTACACATCTGGAAAGGCACCATCAATGCTGAAAGGTATATCCAAGTTCTAGAACAACATATGCTCCCATCCAGACGTCGTCTCTTTCAGGAAAGACCTTGCATTTTCCAACATGACAATGCCAGACCACATACTGCATCAATTACAACATCATGGCTGCGTAGAAGAAGGATCCGGGTACTGAAATGGCCAGCCTGCAGTCCAGATCTTTCACCCATAGAAAACATTTGGCGCATCATAAAGAGGAAGATGCGACAAAGAAGACCTAAGACAGTTGAGCAACTAGAAGCCTGTATTAGACAAGAATGGGACAACATTCCTATTCCTAAACTTGAGCAACTTGTCTCCTCAGTCCCCAGACGTTTGCAGACTGTTATAAAAAGAAGAGGGGATGCCACACAGTGGTAAACATGGCCTTGTCCCAACTTTTTTGAGATGTGTTGATGCCGTGAAATTTAAAATCAACTTATTTTTCCCTTAAAATGATACATTTTCTCAGTTTAAACATTTGATATGTCATCTATGTTGTATTCTGAATAAAATATTGAAATTTGAAACTTCCACATCATTGTATTCTGTTTTTATTCACAATTTGTACAGTGTCCCAACTCTTTTGGAATTGGGTTTGTATATTACACAGTTTTAACATAAATTAAACTTGTATGCATATGATGCTTATTTGTCAATCAAGCATAAATGAATAAACTGAATGTGTTTTAAATACACAGTAACCACGTTTAGATATTTATCATCAAGAAATCAAATTTGCTTCAGTCTCTTGCATTTTAACTAACTGAATATTGCTTGTTCCACAGCTAGACATTTTAACCATGTTCATGCTGGCTCAGCAGAACAAATGTACTTGTTTTCACAATGAACAGATTTATGCTAATTCTAATCAGTTTGAACAAATGCATTTTGAAATATGGTCATTTACATCAAATCAAACAGATCTCAAACAGAAATCTGACCTGCATGTATGACTGACAAATATGCATCACATTATGTTTATTTTAAAACTGTGCAACTCAAATGCATGGAATTTTTGCATGCGGTTCAAATACATAAATCTTAAATTTAGGCCTAAATATGCATCACAAGTAGGAGCATTGCTGCTTGTAGGCCTACCTGGATATATTTAACAGGATTATGCCGCTAATCTTGTAAACACGCTTCTCTTGAATATATGAAATAAATGGCATGACAGTATACATTATCAATCGGTCATTATCGCAAAATAAACCCCCCTCAGTATCACAAAAGAGGCCTTATGCTTTGAAATAATAACCGTCTAACTGTGTAGCATCCCTTAAAGAGCAAACATTTGACCTCAAAAATAGTGGCACAGACATTTGAAAGTGTTTTAAAGTCATTTGTTTGTAGATTTCTGTCTGTTTTTGTGTTGGTGAAAGGGCAGCTGGGTAATTGTATTGCTGCGTGTGGTGCTGTAGTTTATCTGCGGTGGAGGTCTTATCGCTCGTGTGTGTCCACGCTTCTTATCTCTGAACTTGAACTGTTCCTATCAAATCTCAAGCGGCCCAGATCCGCTGCTGTATCCATAAACGACCCTTCACATCCTCACATCACCCCGAGAGCTGAGCGCTAGTCCTTCAGATAAAAGCTAAAGTCTCTCACAAGCGTTCTGTGCCAGTACGTCTGCAGCTCTGGGTGTGTCGAGACCTTGAGGAGTAACACATTATTTGGAACGGATTAGGCTGTGTGATATTGACAAAAAAATGAGCTCGATAACTGGATTATATTTTTCTGAGTGTGTTTTTGTGCTGGTGTCTTGACTTCTTATTTTTCATGTTTTGTGCATTGGTTCGTCCGTAGCACTTATAGACATTAACTTTTCCATTAAGCGACGATATTTGCCTCCTTAAATTGATTTCTGGGGCATTTTACATCTTTAATAACCTATTTAGATACATGCATCATCTTTAATGTCTTTTAATTCTTCCTTTTAATCAATAAATTCAGTTAGAATAATAAAACACTTTGTTGTTACCATTCAAATGAAATCAGTATCAACAAAATAATTTTTTTGCACTGCAGAAGTGGTGCAGAAACGGCATTTGCATAAGTTAGGCTATGAGATTAATAGTTTAAAAATAATGTTATGAATACTTAAACATGAAATGGTTTTGGAATAAAATTAATGAGTGAGTCAGCTGAATCATTCATTCAAGCGATTCATTCAAACAGCTTGTTCATTCAGGAACAGAGCGAGTGACCATTTTATGAATGGATCAGTGAATCATTTGATTAGTTTAAAACTCTGATTCATTCAGGAACAAAACATCATTGTGTGTTAATTGGAGCTGCACAATGGTTCTGTTTGGAATTATTTTCATTGATGAAATAATTTTTGAGAATGTTGTGTCTAAAGTGTCGTACTGTATTGACTTTGTGTTTATTGTATAAAATCAGTATTTTGTTTTTAAATTAAATTATACTTTAAATATGAAACTTAACCTGCCAGTAGGTGGAGTCAAGTCACTGCCTTAATGAGTGAGTCATTGAATCATTCATTCAACCGATTCGTTCAGATGGATGAGTTATCCAGGAACGAAGCAAGTGACTTTTACTTGTGGATCATTGATTCGTTCAAAACTCTGAGTCATTCAGGAATTAAATACCACTGTGTGTTAATCAGAGCTGCACAGCGGTTCTGTTTGGATCTATTTTCATTGACAAAATATAGCAAAAATAGAAGATTTTCACAATATTGTGTCTGAAATGTTACTCACAATATTAAATTATTGATTTTATACAACAGTCCACTAAACAAGATCACATTTGCAATTACGCTGATACAGTATTCAGAGAAAAACAGCATGCTTGCTCGTCTGATATTGATTAACTATATCATATAGAAATATAAGACAAAAACTCATACAGGTGCATTCTTGCTCCATATGTTGAATTTCAGTGATATTCTAACTGCATTCTACTCTAGGATACATCACACAGTGAAAGTGTGCACCATCAAGGCCTGGTTTTTTACACAATTACTATATTGTTATGGATGATACTGAAAAACTGTATTCCATTAATGAGATTATTTTTGCAAAAATAGAGTTTCTCAGCAGGATAACAATTTTGTGGATGTCTGTAAGTGTCTGTTTGACGTGTTTTATAATAGGAACTGTAGCAATTATAGCATTTGACATAGGTATGTCAGAAACTGCGGTTGCCATGGTGAATTTCCAAGGGTTGAACAAAGGTCAGAGGTTTAAAAACAAATGGATGTGTGCTGCTGTCAGTCAAGCTGTCAATCAAACACTCCAGCAGCGAATCGCTTCTGCTAGTCTGTGTTGTTAATTATATCAATCAAACCACATCAAATGTTGAAAATACAGTTTTCAGCAGTTATAAAAGACAGAAGTCATCAGTATCTGATTAACTGTAATTTGTGTCCTGATTAGCCGTGTAGCAGGGCTCTTTCTGTCTGGCCCTGTAGGGGTCACAGTTTCAAACACTTCATCTTCATTACAAGACAATCAGAATTAACTACGCATGAGAAAAATGACTAATTATCACCTGCTGACTTGCTCAGTGACATTAATCCTCACTTTGATTTGGTGTTGTTATTGTTGTTGTTCTGTTTTTAAATGTGCATGTGCATTTTTGTTCTCTGAAACATTTAGTTTGATATCTGACCCATTTTGAGACTTAAACCATTAAACTATAAAGCGCACATACAGTCGTGAGTTTCTGCTTGACGTCGGCAGAACCACATTTTTAGAGTTAAACTTTGTGCACGCCAAAGAGCTGCGGGACCTCGGTCTGCTCCGGAGGCCTACACCATTACCGACCCCCAACACTGCATCTCGCCCACAGCGGAGGCGTCACAAGCGGCGCGAAGGGAAGCAGAAGAGGGGTAAGCGCGGAGGTATCCAGGCTAGGCTAGCGGCTAACCCACAAAAGCCAGCTATACCCACCATCGTACTGGCCAACGTACGCTCTTTGGACAATAAACTGGACTACATCCGACTACTACACTCAACTCAGAGGACTGTAAGAGACTGTTGTGTTTTTGTTTTCACGGAAACAGCGTGCCGGACTGCGCCATTCAGCTCGACCAGCTATCATGCTATCGAGCGGACAGAGTTCTCTTCGAGGGAGGTAAGACCCGCGGCGGCCGGCTTTGTGTTTACATTAATGACGCGTGGTGCCGTGACGCTGTTTTGGTCTGCAAACACTGCTCACCCCTGGTGGAGTTTATGATTATTACGTGCCGGCCGTTCTATCTACCGAGGGAATACACAGCCATACTGCTCGCTGCTGCATACATCCCTCCCAACTCCAACAATAACAGGAGTGAGGCACTGAATGAACTGTACCAGCACATCAGTGAGCAGCAGACAGCCCACCCAGATGCTTTTCTCATCTTGTTCCTAAAAATACACCAACATGTAGACTTTCCAACACAGGGAAACAACACTCTGGACTTTGTTTACACCACCCAGAGAGGAGCTTACAAGTCCCTCCCCCTCCCCATCTTGGCACCTCAGACTACATCACTGTCATGCTAATGCCTGCATACAGACCGATCGTTAAAGTCACCAAACCAGTTCACAAACAGATACAAGTGTGGCCGGAAGGGTCATCAGAGATACTTCAAAACTGTTTTAACACCACTGACTGGGATATGTTTAAAGAGATAGTTCACCCAAAAATGAAAATGTGATGTTTATCTGCTTACCCCCGGGGCATCCACGATGTAGGTGACTTTGTTTCTTCAGTAGAACACAAATGAAGGTTTTTAATTCAAACCGTTGCAGTCTGTCAGTCCTATAATGCCAGTCAATGGGCACAGAATCTTTGAGAGAAAAAAAAACATACACAGACAAATCCAAATTAAACCTTGCGGCTCGTGACGATACATTGATGTCCTAAGACACGAAACGATTGGTTTGTGCGAGAAACTGAACAGTATTTCTATCATTTTTTTTTTTACCTCTGATAAACCTCAATGTCCAACTGTCACAACATCCGTAGCGTGACGCGTCAACCTGCTCTGGCACATAGATATATATACATAGATGCCTCATTAGCGACTGTTTCTATGGGCTGCGATACGTAAGGATCTACGTATATATCTATGTATATATGTATCTATGTTCCAGAGCCGTTGACGCGTCATGCGCCAGATGTTGTGGATCAGCTCAGGATGGTTGGACATTGCCTGTATCAGAGGTAAAAAATTATATAAATGCTGTTCAGTTTCTCACACAAACCGATTGTTTCGTGTCTTAGGACATCAATGTATCGTCACGAGAAACAGGGTTTAATTTGGATTTGTCTGTGCATGTTTTTTTTTCTATCAAAGATTGTGTGCCCATTGACTGGCATTATATGATTGACAGACTGCAACGGTTTGAGTTAAAAATCTTTGTTTGTGTTCTACTGAAGAAACAAAGACACCTACATCTTGGATGCCCTGGGGGTAAGCAGATAAACATCAAATTTTCATTTTTGGGTGAACTATCCCTTTAAGCAGGCTGCCACACACAACAACACCACAGACCTCCAAGAGTACTCAGAGACAGTCACTGCCTACATCACCAATTGCATTGATGATGTAACAGTCACAAAGACCATCACTGTCCGGGCCAACCAGAAGCCGTGGCTGACAGGGGAGGTCTACATACTCCTGAAGGCTCGGAAACCTGTGACAGCACCATCCCCCTGCTGAACGAGCTAAACGCCTTCTTCGCTCGCTTTGAGGCACAAAACAGCACCACTGCACAGAAGACTCCACCTCTTCCCGGCGACCAGGTGATGACGCTGTCCCTGGATCCCTCAGCAGGATCAATGCACGCAAAGCCCCGGGTCCTGACAACATTCCTGGGCGTGTACTGAGAGACTGTGCAGCAGAACTCACCGATGTCTTCACAGACATTTTCAACATCTCGCTAAGTCAGGCTGTTGTCCCCACATGCTTCAAGGCTACCACCATCATTCCAGTCCCGAAGAAGTCATCCTGCTTCAATGACTAACGTCCAGTCGCACTTACTCCTATCCTCATGAAGTGCTTTGAAGGACTAGTCATGCACCACATCAAGTCTGTCCTCCCCCCCTCCCTGGACCCCTTCCAGTTTGTATATCGGTCCAACTGCTCGACCGATGACGCCATCGCCACTGCCCTCCACCCAGCCCTCACACATCTGGACAAAAAAGACTCGTATGTCATAGACTTCAGTTCAGCATTCAACACAATCATCCCTCAACAGCTCACTCACAGATTGGTCCAGTTAGGGCTCAACACCTCTCTGTGCAACTGGCTGTTGGACTTTCTGACCGGGAGACCTCAGGCAGTACGGGTCGGCAGTAACACATCCAGCACCATCACACTGAACACAGGGGTCCCCCAAGGATGTGTGCTGAGCCCCCTCCTCTTCACTCTGCTGACTCACGACTGCACACCGTCACACAACTCCAACCTTTTCATTAATTTTGTGGATGACACGACTGTGGTGGGTCTCATTAGCAACAGAGATGAGACAAACTACAGGTGCGAGGTGAGCCGCCTGGCCGGGTGGTGCAGTGACAACAATCTCTCTCTGAATGTGGAGAAGACGAAGGAGATTGTTGTTGACTTCAGGAGAGTGCACACTCAGCATGCTCCTCTGACCATCAATGGTGCGACTGTGGAGAGAGTGAGCAGCACCAAGTTCCTGTGTGTACACATCACAGAGGACCTCTTCTGGACTAACAACACTGCAGCACTTGCCAAGAAAGCACAGCAGCGTCTCTACTTCCTCTGCAAACTGAGAAGAGCCAGAGCCCTGGCTCCTATCACGTGCACCTTCTACAGAGGCACCATCGAGAGCATTCTGACTAGCTGCATCACTGTGTGGTATGGCACTTGCAATGCGTCCTGCCGCAAGTCACTTCAACGCTTAGTGAGAGCAGCTGAGAAGATTGTTGGTGTCTCTCTCCCCGCCCTCCAGGACATCTACAGCACTTACAAACTGTGACCCGCACCAGTCACTTTGTGCAGCATTGGACTGATCACTACCTCATCCAGCACTGACTGCAAACTACCTCTTCTGACAGTTTAATTAAAGACTTTTCTCTGAGCTCTTTAGCTCTTTATCACTTTAACAGACTGATAAGCTCTTTTTGCACTACACTCATTATATCTGCACAATTTTGTTTATTTAACGGGTTTGCACTCTATCTGCCATGTGCCTTACGCCACTTTATCTTTTTTTTTTTTTTTCAATGTCCTTATTTACATATATTTAAACTGTATTTATCTGTATTTTTACGTCTACTGTTAGTGTTTTAGTGTTTACTGTATGCACCAAGGATCTGAGAGTTACGCAATTTCAATTCTCTGTATGTATGTGCTGTACATGTGGCAGAATTGACAATAAATCAGACTTCGACTTTGACTTGACTTTTGACTTAATTTAATGTCATGAAGTTAATTTAAGATAAAAGTCATAATTATGACAAAGTCAATGTTATCACATACTAAGTCATAATTATGAGATAAAAAGTCAAACTTATGACACACTAAGACATAATTATAATAAAAGCTGTGACAAGAAATGATGAATGATGACACACTAACTCGTAATTATAAGATAAAAAGGTAATTTTGACAAGTCAAGATTATTAGATACTAAGTCATAATTATTAGATGAAAGTCATAATTGCAACAAAGTCGAAATTATGGAATACTCATAATTATGATTATATTATAGTCATAATTATGAGAAAGTCATTATTGACAGGAAGTTAAAATGATGATATACTAATTTATAATTATGAGATAAAATCAATTTTCACAGTCAAAATTATAAAGTACTAAGTCATATTTATGAGATAAAAACTCAAACTTATGGCATACTCATAATTAAGATAAAAAAGTCATAATTGACAAAAAGTATAAATGTTTATTAAGTCATAATTATGAGATAGTCAATTGTGACAGTCAAAATGATGATATGCTATGTCAAAATTATGATATAAGAATTTGAAATTGAGATAAAAAGTCACTTATGACATGGAAAGTCAACATGAGTTAAAAACATAAATATGCCAAACATTTTGACTGTCATAATTGGCTTTGTCATAATTTTGACCTTTTTTTAATAATAATAATAATCTCATACTTATGTCTTAGTATCTCATAATTTCAACTTTCTTATGTCATTATTATGAAAAAATATGAACTGTGTCATAATTATCAAAGTGTGGCTTTTTTCTTATGTGGTGGATATTGACTTCCATAACTCTATGAATTACTGCCCTATGCTAAAGTAATTTTGTGACACTTTGATGTGTTGTGAAATGTGCATACATAATTTATATTACAGTTACGTATAATGTTTGCAGGTCAATTTGACCCAAAATTTAAAAAAAAATGTTGATGCATTTTATGTCATTTTCTCAACTACCTTCTGAGGGAATGTGTGTTTACCTTCATCCATTTGCAAGCGTACATTTTTATAAGTTAATGCATATTAATGCATAAGAGTGTCCCAAATCAGTCACTTACCAGGCTCCTTTTCTAGCTGGTATCTGCTTAGGGTTTGTAGCAGAGCTGTTGTGTCCCTAAACTGTCTAAGGCCTTGAAAAGCCTTTGATTTTAAACATTAATCTTGACAGCCATCAATATTTTACAAGGTCTTCTGATGTGCCACTTATGATACAATCTACAGCATGTCCCTGCAAAATCAAACATGACTGCAGGTGTCGTCTCGCTCTGTAAGATGGAGACCCGTGTCTGGATCGCAGGTGAGGGGTTTCCTGTGCAGCGCACGCAGGGGCGCAGGTGTGTGATTCCTCTGATGAAAACACACGTCAGGTCATGTGACAGGTGGGCTGGCAGCCGGCCATACTAACACACAGATCAGTTAGCTGATCGCTAACGCCGCAGGGGATTCTCAGCGCAAAAGTTTTTCCATTTTTCAAAACAGCATTAAACAGCTTGATTTGAAGTGTCCAGGGACAGTATTAGGGAGAGAATATGCACCACTCGTAGCAAAATGAATGTGAGAAATTGTATTGCTCAGAATGGCAGCTATAGGAATTGGTGCTGTTTTTATATTGTAGTATTTATTAATGTTTTAAATTAGCTTTTGTCATTTATTTGTCTTTTCTTTGGTAAATATTTGTTTTTTAGATTTTTTTTTATGTATATTTTGTTTAGTTTTTAATGCAGTTTTTTTTTCTTCTTCTTTTTTTTTTAGAACTTCAGCTTATTTTATCCTGATATTTTTTTTTTAACTTAAAATTTGTAATCGAATATTTTAAATCTATATCCGGCCTTTCAATTTAATTGTTGATTTGTTGAAATTTCTTCATTCAAGTACTGTCAAAAATATGCATTAAAAAGACCAAAAGTGAAAGTAAAGACATTTATAATGTTACAAAAGATTTCTATTTCAAATAAATGCTGTTCTTTTGAACTTTCTATTCATCTGTGAATCCTGAAAAAATAAATTGTATCACCATTTCCACAAAAATATTGTGAAGCACAATATGGTTTTCAACAAGGCTAATAATCAGAAATGTTTGTTGAGCAGCAAATCAGCATATTAGAATGATTTCTGAAGGATCATGTGACACTGAAGACTGGAGTAATGATGCTGAAAATACAGCTTCGATCACAGAAATCAATTACATTTTAATATATACTCACATAGAAAACAGTTATATTAAATTGTAGTAATATTTCAGAGTTTTTACTGTATTTTTAATGGCATAAATGCAGCCTTGCTGAGCAGAAGAGACTGATTAAGATGCATTATCAGGAGTGAACTGACTTGCCTTTAAATGACTTTTATTTTGCTCCCCTCCAACATCCTGCAACACAGAGACACTTTTCACTGTCTTATCAGTTCCCAGTGGATAAAATTAAGTCTCAGCCTTCACTTTTCTCTTGTCAAACAGTCTGTTTCGCTCTGAAAAACATCAGCCTGCAGAAGTTAAATGGCATTTCGTATCGAAGGCATTGATTTATTTAGGTCATTTGGTTTCTTTGTGAATCTTGCGCTCAGCGTTCACAGTCCAGATGAAGCTCCAGAAACCCCAACCCAACATCATTAGAGATGTCTCACTTCTGGGTGTCATTTAACAGGTTTTATTTCACACTATTGCTGAGTCTTGCTGCGGTATTTCATCATGCTGGCGTTAATGCTGACTCTGTACGTTCAGGAGGTGGTCCGGCTCTCTTTCCAAATGTCATGTGCTAACTAACCCAAAACAAATGTGTTAAATGTGCAGTGAGTCCATGTTCAGCGACTCACGGATGATTACGGGCTCCTTCACCAGCTGTCGACTCCTCCTAATTACAGCTCTGACATCACTGACAGCAGATCTTAGAAAGTGTAGCGGAGGAAATTGCACAAATACAGAACGGGAGGTGGAGCTGCTTTTCTGGATGGATGAACGTCTGCTTATGTGTTACTGATGTAATTCCTGTAGGCTGGAGTGAGTGAGCGAGCGAGCGCCGTGTAAACAGTACTTTATGGGAGTTACATCACATCTCTTCCATGTGCCTTTCTGATAACCAAGCAAATGTTCATTTTTTTAATTTTGCGTTTTTTCCAGAATTTTATTTCAAGTTTGAATTTTAGTCACATTTTAAGCGCATTATACAAACTTAAAAGGATCATTCACCCAAAAATGTATTTATGGTTTATTTGAATAGAGACATTTACAATATATATAGATAAAACTGCAAAGAACAGTCATTCAATGCATGTCACACATAGTGTTTGCAGCAAGAGCTAATTTAAATAATTACAATTGTGTCATCATTTACTCACCCTGATCCAAACTTCTGACTTAAAAAAAAAAGGTATTTTGAAGAAGGTTTTAAAAAAATCTAAATATTCAAAAAGAAAAAGTAAAACAATAAATAATAATAATAATTTTAGTCTAAATATTTTTATATTTTATGTTAATATTTTATTTCAAATATTTTTAGATATTTACGTTTTATTTTCTTTTACATATTTTTTTATTTATTTTATAAACAAATGTCTGCTTTAGAAGAAAAAACAGTCAAAACCTAAACTTTTGTTTTTTTTGTTTTTTTTTAACAAATCCAAATATATTACAAATCTAAAATATTACAAAAATATTACAGATCTATACATAAATATTGTACCTTTAAATTGTGAATATTTTTATTTTAATATATCTTTTTAATTTATATTTAAATATTTAAAATATTTTGGTCATTTTACAAACTTTTTTCAAAATATCTTCTTTTATGTTTTAGAAGAAAAAGCATCTAACAGGTTTGGAACGTCCGCATGTGTGATGACAGAATGGTCATTTTTGTGTGAATTAACCCTCTACAATGTGTCCTGCATTCGTGCTCAGTAATGAAAGGGTTGATATGGTTTACTTCAAATGTCTGTGCTGTTGAGTATATCAGTAATTGACCTGGAAAAAGACAGTAGTCTATTCTAATACCCGCTCGCAGCACATTATGAATTGCATTCTAACACACTTCAAAATGCAAAACATGAAATGAATCTTGTAGCTGGAAGCGTTTGCATTCAGTTCTTGCATTTTTCACACTTTATGATTATGCATTCAAAACTGTGCATTTCTACCTTCCTAGGCTTCCATTGTTTTATTACTGTACATACTTTTCTTATGTTTCAATCCTGTGGCTGAGTCGAAATGACTTTCAGTGGCACAGATGTTGTATTTTACCCATAATATCAGTTTAAAGTGTTGCTCTTCCTCTTTTAATTGCAGAAGCGGCTGCGCAGATTAACATTGCGGGTTGCCTGATTGCTCGGAGGTTCTTGGGTTTTAATCGGGACAGTCTGGTGCGATGGCACTCCGGGTCTCAGTCTGACTCACTAAACACCAGCGCAGAGTCCTGTGTGCTGCTGATTACTGCTGCATGAGTCACAGTGCAGGACAGTCATTCCTGCTGCTGATGTTGATGTACTGTTCAAACCTACTGAGCGTGCTACTTAGACAGCATGTTAAGTCATCATGCTCTCCAAGGCTGCTTTCAAAGGTTAGTTGCATAATTATGTTAAGATGTCAAAATCTAAAGCAGCACTGCCTGCAATCCCAGAGGTGAGAATCACAGAATCACTTGCGTTTCAGTCGTCTTAGTAGGCAGCTGCCTATGCAGACAGTATTGCAGCTCATTAGGGTTTGGAGCAGAGCTGGTGCACAGAGGTCCGTGTCCAGCAGCCATAATGAAAACATGAAACACATCATTTGGACTTGAACAGAGAGAGTTTCCTGAAGCTCTGTGAGAGAGAGGAGCTGTTAATTGGGATGGGAGCAACTGTGTGCTTCCTCTTCCTGTTTTAAAATTTATTCATCAGAGAACAGAGAGTGTAGCGCAGATCTATCTATCTATCTATCTATCTATCTATCTATCTATCTATCTATCTATCTCTGTTGTTCTTTCTATTTATCCATCCATTCGTCTATTATTCCTTCATCCATCCATCCATCCATCCATCTATCTTTCTATTTATCCGTCCATCTATTGTTCTTTCATCCATCCATCCGTCCATCGTTCTTTGTATCTATCCAACCACCCATCCGTCCATCTATTGTTATTTCCATCCATCCATCCATCATTCTTTCTATCTAATCTAATCTATCATCCATCTGTTGTTTTTTCCATCCATCTAGAGGTCTGCATTCCCGCTGCATTCCCGCTGCATTCCCGCGACCAGATTCCTTGCAACCCGGGATTAAATTCCCGAATAAACCGCGGTTGCGGTCGGTAACTCCAGTGCAGTTTGAACGGGAGCGGGCGGTCTAACAATATCCCGTTCCCGACATCTTTTCAGAACAGCATATCTGCGCTTTATTCAAGCACCGGTACAGCCTGCACTCGACTGTTATGCACACGCTGCATGCATGAACCAGTGCTTCGTTTTATTTGCGAGGTCTGTGCGCAGCATGTGCATAATGCTCAGAGCAGGCTAGCCTACCAGTGGTAAATATACGGCCCGCAGACAGAACAGGCAGGTTGTCCATGAGTGACAGAGCAGAATAAAGATGGAGCAAAGTGTGCATGCACTGTCCTTGAAGAACGCGCAACTCGGTTTTGTTTATATTTTGCTTAGCCTATCATTTTAAATGACAGATGTCGAATTTATTTATTTATTTTTCTTCCGCGACACTTTTCCTAGGCTACTGTGTTTACAGTAAGATGTTTTTACGAATTTAGTATTTTGACAAGACAAATAAAATTAAAATAGGCCATTTTTGTACAACCTACATTTTTTCCCCTCTGCGACACTTGTTCCTATTGTGTTGTAAAGGTTAAACGAATTGTATCCTGACACGACGAATAAAAATAAGGAATACAATTTTTGTGCAGACTGCACTTTTATTTGTCAGCCTATCTGTCTTTCTTTCAGTAGAGGAAATTTAAATGTGTGCTACTGGAAACGAGATCTAAATTTAGCGGGAACGGTCGGGTCGGGGAGAAAATTAATCAAAGCGGACGGCAGGTGAACAAAGAGTAAATATATCGCTGGAGCGGGACTTAAAAAACAGTCCCGCGCAGACCTCTACATCCATCCATCCATCATTCTTTCTATCTAATCTAATCTATCCATCCATCCATCTGTTGTCCTTTCCATCCATCCATCCGTTTGTCCATCTATTGTTCATCCATCCATCTTTCTTCCAACCATCCATCCTTCTTTCTGTTTATCTATCTATCCATCCATCCATTCATCTATTAGTCTTCCATGCATCAGTCTGTTGTTCTTTCCTCCATCCATTCATCTTTCCTTCTATTTATCCATCATTATTTCTATCCATCCATCCATCGTTCTTTTCATCCATCCATTCATCCATCTATCGTTCCTTCTATTTATCCATCATCCATCGTTCTTTCATTCTGCCGGTTTGTTGTTCTGTGTATCTGTTAATCATTACATAATTTTATGTGTCTTTGAAATAAACAGTTTTTATTTTTAAAAATTTCAAATTTCAAATTTCAATTCATTTTAAATCTACCTTCTTACATTCAAATTTGAATCACAATTCTCAATTCAGATGTAGTATTTCTTAATTCAGTTCTGACTGATGTTGTGTTGACCACATTATGAAATGTGTTGTGTGAGACTCACTGCTTATTCATTTGCTAACTCTAGTCAAACATCCGCAACAGAGCTGTTTTTAGCCAACAGCGTGTGAATATAAAAAGGCATTAAAATGTGTTACACAAACACTATTGTTATGTTAAGCATGTAGTTAAAGAGCAACAACGGAGGGATGGAGAGAGGAGAAGCAGAATTATACAGGAAATATTGTGCTTGTCATAGAAAACACTGCTAACAAACAAGTATTTGCACACACACACACACACACACACACACTGCAGTCCAGTCCTATTAGTTTGGCAGATTCTCTCAGCGTGTGTGTGTGTGTGTGTGTGTGTGGACAGCACATCTCGTCTGCTGAGAGAGCTCACGTCTAAATGAGACAGAGGGACGTCTCTCTGTCACCGCCAGACTCAACCAATTCAATTCACTGCGATAAGACGGAGAAACTGGCAGAATGGAGCGGCTCCTTCTTCCAGAGTATCTCGTTAGTTTTACAGCACATTGATGGAAAAGCTTCAAGGAGAGCCGTGGTGTACATGTCCTCAGAAGAGTAAAAATAGCCCGAAACAGTGTGTCCTTTGACACTCGCAGCCTCTCGGAGCTTCACCGCGTGTCAGGCTGCAGTCAGCGGTCGTTCTGTACATTGCTAAATCAGCAGCGCGTATGAACAGGATCAACTAGTCTGCTAGTACTGTAGGTGAGGTAATGAGCTGCCAACCAAACTACTGTAGATTCATCTCAACCACAATGAACAACCCAGCTGTTGATGTAATTAGACGTCTGTCACAGGTGATCCAATCACAAGGGTTCATCTGAGACACATTATTTCTATTTGTCATTTTTTAAGCCGCCATATTCTTTATATATCATTCGCAGATCACATGAGATGTTAATATCATGTGCAAACAGGGACTTGCATGGTTTCTAACTGGTTGAAGCAGGTCAGAACTAGTTTAGGTGGTTGATAAGCTTGTGTGGTCTAGGCTGAGCTTGTTAACCGTGTTTCTAGATGCTAAGTTAAAGTGGATGACCAGCTTATGTTAGAAGGGAAGGTCTTTGAGAAGGAAAGACATTGAGATACTATTATAGCTTTTATTCCTATTTTGGATAGTTTTTAGTGTTTTTTTTTTTTTTAATCACAATTAGGCATTTTTATTTTATTTTTAATCTACATCACGTTAAATAACCATTATGTGTTATTAGGAAACTATTATATAATATTAGAAACTATTATATTATTTATTCATATTTTGAAGTATTTTTTAGTTTTTATGTTCCATTTACAAATTTTATTGTAATTTTAAAGTTAATTTTGTTAACGTTATTGTTGTTTTTTTAAAGCATTTTTATTCATTTTTGATTTCAGTTTGTTATTTTAGTACATCAAGTTAAATGACCGGCAAGTTTAGAGTTGTTACTAAGATAATATTATTTGTATTATGTCCATTTTCATTTCAATTTTACTTAGTTTTGGTCATTTTGTTGTGTTTTTGTATTATTATTATTATTTTGTCTATATAGTGTATATTAATTTTTATTTAAGTATTATTTTATTTATTATTTCAGTACATTTTAATTTATATTTTAGTGCATCAAGTTGAATTAACCAAAATAAAATGTTTGATTGATATAATGTATTTTATAATGTATAACATCAATTTCTTTCCTCTAAAGATCATTTTACTTGAAGTAACTTTTTTATGGTTTTACTTTGTTAGCTATAATAACAGCCTTATTGTACTCATATCGTGCTTTACATGTGTAGTTCAGGTTTTTATCATGTTGTATGTCATCATTTTTTGATGAAGAGTCATGAAACCTTTATGAAACCGCCTGTGCCGGAAGATATGAACGCTGAGATATTTTTTTATTGTGAATTTCCAGCACTATGTTGAAGTCACACAGGGTTTATGTGGGTTTTTTTTTTTTTTGGCCTGTTGTTGAGGTTTTAAGTGCAGTATTTTCCAGAGCGCGTCTGATTGCATCTGGAGCACCAGTTATCACTGCAGGATGCTGTCATTTTTTTCTTCCTCTACACTGCAGGCACTTTTAAACGGATGTGTTGTTATTTTCATTTGGTTTCCAGAAGCCTCTGACGTTCGGCTAACTCTGCTGTTGCTATCATTAGCATTGGGCTAACGCCGCGGGCGTCCTGAGTCAGTTCAATCTGCTGTTCGGGGCCCAGAGCCAGTCAGATTCCTCATCAAAACACCACAGGATGCCAACTAAAGACAGATCACAGCAGACGGGGCGCCTCCTTTCTGCTTGTGTGAGATGAACTCAGTCCAAGCGGCCGCGTTAACAGTAGCTGAATCAAAGCTTGCCAGAAAGTGGAGGGTTGTTTCTGGGAAGATGCAGCACGGGTCACTGGATGTATAACACACCTGCTCTGGACGGGCAGAGACTGCAGAGAGCCAGATTAAACTGGCAAAGCAACATAATATTATGCAAGTTCAGTGAGATTGCATCATGATTGGATTGGTTTGTGTTTGGGTCACGTCTAGGGTCTTATAGATGATGGATGGAGTCTGTTCAAAAATACAGTAAAAACCGTTTTATATTTGAATACATTTTCCTGTGATGGAAAATTTCTGCATGGTTATATGGTTTTAATGGTTATACATTTGTAAAATATGTTTTTAATATATTTTTGTATTTTGTAATATATTTAGATTTTTTGATTTTCAGAATTCTTTGATTAATAGAATTTTAAAAAGCATAAGAATTTCAAAAGCACTTTTTAATGTGCTTTTAAAAGAACATTAAAAAGCACGTCTTTACTGTCACTTTTGTTAAATTCAGTGTGACCTTGATGAATAAAAGTATTCATTTCTTTAAAAAAAAAAAACACATCTTTGAACAGCAGTTCATGTATATTACGTTTATTGCTTTAAAAAAAAATGATATGTGTTACTGCTAACTGTTGTTCAGCTATTATTATTATTACTAAGAATTTGCTTACTTAATATTTAAAAAATAAGGCAATAATAATATTAATAATAATGTCTCATTTTGTTTTATTTTATAATTGTATATATATATATTTTGTACTATATTTGTAACTTATATGTGACTAATGTTTTTTTCTTCTCAGTGCAATTTTGATTATAAAAGATGTTTTTTTTTTAACATTCAGTAAATGTTTTCAAAAATAGGTTTGAAAAAGAAAAAACAAACAAACAACCCACAGCGTTCGGCTTGTAAATTGCATGAGCTTATTTCACAATATGAGAATGAAAGATCAGAAAAGGCCCATACACCCTCCCTTCAAAAGAAATCAGAACAGAAGTGGTCAAAAGTGGACAGAAGAGACGGATTAAAACACCAGGTGTAAACAGGGCCTTTGACCCATTTGACCAAGAGGCGGGCATTCTCACACTGACAGGGCAATCAGCCAATCACAGAAGATATGACAGGTCAATCAGCCAATCACAGAAGATATGACAGGTCAATCAGCCAATCACAATGAGGAAGAGAGCGTGAGAGGCGGGCATTATCAAACTGCTGTTTCCCCTCACATTCACACAGCAGCTAGATTTCTCTTTTGTCGTCTTATTTTTGCTCTGCAGCCTCACAAACTACAGTTTGGTGTGATGTGATGTCATACTCTGAACCAGACAAAGGCAAGAAAATAAATCAATTATCAGCAAAATCGCACATAAGACAGCATCTGAAGGAATAATTAGGCAGAAATGTGTTTTGCATCAGACACAGTGTTAAACACACTATTAGAAAGCTTTAGAAGTCAGTTGTCACTTGCACAGAGTTCTGGGTGATGTGTAAGTATTTTCACACTCGGTGCTGTAGAGAAGAGGTGTTTTACACTGGTGTGTACAGTATTGACCCAAGCTTTCTGAGAAACGTCAATAACAGCCACTAATATGATCAGATGATATTTTAAGACCCTAACCCAGAGCACATCCCTCGCAAAGACTGAACACTGAACTAATTAACACAGATACAGAATGAACATCTGTACTCGCTTCATATATTATAAAAATCAGTGACCTCTGTCTTTTGCATTGTCTAAAAATGAACATTATTTCATTAATTGCTCTGCTTCGTGTTGTTCAGTGTGATTTTAGTATCATTTGTAAGCATAAGTTAGAATATTATTAATTTTGATAAAATGAAAACTAAAAATAATTTAGGTGTTAAGTTTGTCATTCTGTGTGATTATGTTTTTCTATTTAACATTTTGTTTTTAATTTTATTGTATTTTATTCATTTTTAGTCATTTTAGTACTTATATTACTACTAATTTTCATTTTTTAATATTTATATTTTAAGTTTTTATTATTTATATTTTATTTAGGTTTTAATTTCCCTTTTTGTTCTTTTTTGAGCTCAAAATTGTTTTGGAAAAAAAGCACCTGCTAAGTTTCGTTTTGTAGAAAGTAAGTTTTATTTTTGTAATTTTATTTTTCTGTGAACTTTTCCTTTAATATTAGAAGCTTTTTGTTTTTCTAATTTATTTTATTTTAGTTTTAGTAATCTTATTACTTCGGTTTAAACTCATTTTACATGAATACTTACATTTTTACGTTTTTAATATTTCTATTTTGTTTCAGCTTTAGTTTATGTTTTGTGTGATCAGCGGGCTGAAAATCTTCACTATATTGCTCTCAATTCAAATAGACTTGCTGCATTTGGTTGGATGTAAAGGCTAGTCATAAAGCCAAAAAAAAACAATGTATAGGTTAGACTGTGAAACCAACAAGCAGCATCTGCTAGTAATTAAAATCATATCTGCTTTGCAAAAAAAAAAAAAAAAAAACAGTAAACAGAGTGAATAAAGTGGGAATAAAGCGAGCCAAGCAAACACTTGACAAACATCACTGGAATGATTTATTTAGAGGCTCGTTACAAAACACCGTAATTAGCTAAAACCAGCAATTTGAACTGTTTAGAACAAAGAGAGACTGATGACTGGAGTCATTAAACTCATAATCTCAAACTTTTGACATTCAGCCGTGTAAATGCAAGAAGCGAAATTACTGTAAACATTTTAAGATGAACACCAGTGTCTGTTTATTTTCCTAATAGCTAATTTACTTCATCCATTGAGAATGATTCATCAGTGCACTTTATTCCTAGAAACTAATGTGTATCTTTTAATAACTCTTTTAATGAAAATAAGGATGGAAAATGAATCCTTTTGATGCAAAAAAATATAATGATGTCTTTAATGTTAACTAATTGGTTAATATCACAAGCGTGATGATTTCTAAACAAGCTTTGGTTGGAGTAGATGTTTGAATGGGAATATTTGAATCAGAGCATTGACGTGAGACTCTGGTGCTGATCACAGCTGTTTGACACGAATAATCACACGCTCACGGATCTTCACGGCGAGCTCAGCGGGGTTTCTTCATGGGTGCAGTTACACCGGTAATCGTATGATCACACAAGCGTTGAGAGATCTACAAACACTTCAGTCTGTGAACAATAAACACGTCATTTACAGCAGTTACAGAAATGAGACGATTTTCAGCAAATAATGATTTAGATTTGAGTCGGTTCCTCACACAAAACTCATAAGGACTGCTATTATGGTGCTTTTTGGAACTCAAAATTGCTACAATTATGATTTGGAAAAGATTGTGAAAAAAAAAAAAGGTTAGTCAGGTTTTGAACGACATTAGAGTGAGTAAATTATTATTTTTGTTTTATTTGAACTTTTATAGTGGTTCACACATCATGTCATCGTTATCCCTGGCCTGTGATTGGATGTTGGTTTTCTTCAGTAAATCTCTTTGGGACGATGGCTGAGGTGAAAACCATTAATAAGCTGTCAAAGGTTAGTTTGAGCGATTGATTGGATGATTGATGGGAAGAGAGCTGTCATCTGCTAAAAAGGCATCATCAGCACAAGCCATTCACTCGGGTTTTCTCACTCGTGTCTACTAGAACGTGAAATACATGACTTTAGGCAAAACACTACAGGCAAAAACATTGTTTTTTTTCATGCACTGGTTCATTTTGAGATTTGGGGCAATTTGGCTGTTATAATATGTTCTTTCAGACTAGTGGAAAATACACTTTAAGTGTTTATTTTATTTGCACATTATGTATTAGCGCCTGTAGATTTCAATTACAATAAATATTTTGGTAACACTTTAGTATAGGAACCAATTCTCTCTGTTAAAGTTATTATTAGCATATTGGCTGATACTGATAAAGCACATATTCTGCATGAGCATATTCTACATCCCTAATCCTACCCAACACCTAAACTTAACTACCGCACTATTAATAAGCAGCAAATTAGGAGTTTATTGAGGCAAAAGTCGTAGTTAATGGTTTGTTAATAACAAGAATTGGACCGTAAAATAAAGTGAGACCAATATTTTTAAAGGCCATTTTCTCAAAATGAGTTTTTTCTCCACTTCAGCAGCACTTACAACAAAACGTAGAGTTTTATTCCCATGTATATTCTGAAGGTTTTACTGAGATATTTTTTGATATATCGTTTACCTGGTATCATTCACAACATTTTATTCCTAAAAATATAACTCCAAAATCAAAACTTCAAATATGTCAACAAAATGAAACGAGATTTCTCAATCTGGCTTTATCCATTATTCCTATTCATTTTCTGGAAGTGTATGCAAATTTGTGCATGTTTCATTAAATAATGCCTAAATTTGCACATTTATTTATTTTATTATTATTTTTTTTTTTTTTTGTGGTACAGGTTTTCTGAAATGTTATGTTTGCATTTCTTAATGTACTATAATAAACTTTGAAAATATGTTGATATCTATTGTTAATTTTTTTTCCTGTTCACCTGCACTGTATAAAGTGATGACTTAACTTAAAAAAATTGAGGAAACCCATTGCCTTAAAATTATTAAGCAAATAATAATAAAAAAAAATTTTTTAAATCAACTTGACAATTCACTTAACTTTTTTTTTTTTATTATCATTTACTTAAAAATTTTAAGGCAACGGGTTTCCTCAATTTTTTTAAGTTAAGTCAACTTATCACTTTTTACAGTGATGTGGTGTCTTGCTTTAAAGCGAAGCGTCTTTAAAATGGTCACATATCAAGTCTCTACTGTTTCTGAAGTCTGTAGAAGTCGTTGACTGGGTTTTGCAGTGACGCATGTGTTGTAGTTTGACATATTAATGTGACTTTAAATCAACTGAACTTTCACCTAAACACAAAGCAAATTCAATAAAGTTAATTTAGTCAGTAGTATTACATTATTTCGATCTATGTACTGACAAACAGCCTGAACCGGCAAAGTCAATACACGTCAAAATAAACATCTCTCTGATCTGTAATCAACAGCAACGGGACAAACTAGTGCAGAAAGATCCTAAAAAGCTCTTGTGAAGCGAGCGAGAGCACCTGGGGACGGCAGGCCTCCTTCATGTTTGTTTACATCATGTGAACTCTCGCTTTAGGCAAAAGACAGAAGTCACAGAACAGGAGTTTTAACCTTTGTAACGCGGCTCAATGCAGCTCAGGCAAACAAACATTAGACAGACGGATCTGAAGTGCTTTGGGTCAAACGGGCTCGCTGTTAAAGAGCTCTCGAGTACGGCAGGAACTTCTGACACACAACACTTTATATCTGCATAAACTGATGTCAGAAGAGCTCAAACAAATCAACACCAAACCTTATGGGATTCTCATGATCGAGATTTCAATAAATGTTTTTTCAAAAAGTTATACATACACTTAAATATTATAAATAATATAGATATTATTATCATTATCGTTGTTGTTGTTGTTGTTAGAGTTGTCACGATTAGGATTGTAGAAAATTGTACCAATACCTTCATGAAAGTTCATAATGTTTGTATACCGATTTTGGTTCAATGTTTGTTTGTTTGTTTGTTTATTATAACAACATTTTTTATTATTATTATTATATCTATGTGTGTGTGTGTGTGTGTGTGTGTGTGTGTAATATTTAGATAACAGATAATTTTTCATAAAATAATATTTAGATAATGTATAGTATTTAATTATTATAAATACTATTTAGATATTATTATCATTATTGTTGCTGCCATTGTTGTTATTAGGGTTCCAATATCTTATAAGTCCATGATTTTTGATACCATTTTTGGTACAAAACTAATTTTTGTGTGTTTGTTTAAACACTTTATTATTGTTATTGTTATTATCTAAATGTGTGTTAAATGTACATTTAAATATTATATGTTTAGATATTTATTATTATTGATTGGCTTTATTTAAAAGTTCAATATTTTAAAATTAAATATTATATTTAAATAAAATATATTTTATATGTTCATGCCATATAAATGACCATTTATGACCCCGGTGCCAATGTATTTTATTTATTTTATTATATTTATTTATTTATTTTTCTTGGCTCTTCTCAGATACAGCTCTACACATCTCTGTGGATTTATGTAAAAGTCATTAAATCTTCAAAGAAAATAACAGAAGATCTGTAAAGGTCATGCTAGATATGTAATCCCAAAGGTTAGCTGTGAAACACAGAGGAAAGTTTTAGAATAAATAATTATGGTTGAATCTTCAAGCACTGCAGCTGAAATTCTAATGATTTCTATATAATTCTATATAATCACTTCATAATGTTAACAGTTAAATTCACTCCTGATGGAGCTTTATGTGACATATGGAGGCTTTAACAGCAGGTTAGATTGTGTTTTTTAGTTGGTTTCATGTAACCACATAGACATAAAAGGGGGCTTGAACACCTGCCCTTTTTCTTCCTCGAGAGAAAGTGCCCTTTTTTCTGGGAATTTTTATTTTTTTTAGATATACAGTATATACACTGTATAAATGTATATATATATATATATATAAATGAATATATGTATATATGTGTGCGTGTGTGTTTCTGTTTGTGCACAGCTTTCCCTGTCAAACAAATAAAAAATCAAAAGAAATGAGACTCCCTTTCTCCCCTCGGCGTCTCGGCGCAGCACAGCAGTGTAGCACACATTGATCGGCACGTGCACATCACAGACAGAGAACCGCAGAAGTGAAGCCCTCTCTCCCTCTCCAGTTGTGTTTGTCTTGGTTTGGAGGTGAGTGGTGATAAACAAAATACTAAGCTACCTGTGCCTCGAATTTACAGCTAATTATCCAAAAGGCAAATATAGTTAATTTGTCTTGCTAACATCCATGACTCATGAGAGAGCTACCGTGTAAGTTAGCTGAAGTTTAGCTAAGGCAATAGGAAGAGTAGTAGGTTAGACCAGTGTGCGTTCTTTCACTGCATGATTCAGTTTATTAAAGATGCATTTAGATTAAGAATGATCACAAAATTCAAGATATGGGGGCAGAAATGTATATATTTATATTATTTCATGATTTTATACAACAGTTCAGCAAACAAGAATTTAATATTAAAACACTTAACGTTTTAGACACAATATTGACTGTTTTGCCAACAAATATAATTTCAATTTGCGTCTCAATGACTCACTTATTAACACTGACTTGCTGCCACCTGCTGGCAGTTTTTATTTCACATTTAAAGTATCTTTTCTAAAAAAAAAATTTAATATAATTTCACATATTCGACGTTTTATGTTTAAAATATCAAAACAGTATTAATGCATTCGTAACCGTGTGTAAATGCATCTAAATGGCACTTCTAATGCAGCTTCTGTGTTTTCTCTGCATTGAAAAGATTAATTTTGTCAATACTGATTTCATTTGCTTGGTAACAGCTTAAATGTCTTATTCTAATTGACTGATTCAATTTAAGAATTTGACTGAAAATATGATGCACGCTCATGCAGGGCTTTATAAAGGTAGAAATGCCCATAAAAGGTAAAAAAATCAATTTAGACTTATTGGAAAATATTCATTTCTATCACTGCTGTGAACTGATCACCACATAATATGCATCAAAAACTTTAGAAGTCAGCTGTCCACGGTAGTCTTTAAGATATCAGTACAATAACACACTCAGCAAATAAAATCTTGGTCAATATCGCATATCCCTAACATTTTGTTTAGAAAAAAATTAAATAAATATGAGAAGTGCCCTTTTTTCCACTTCAAGATGTGTGTGCATGTCCCTGACCACGAGTATAAAGTCAACTATACTGAT
Organism: Onychostoma macrolepis; assembly: GCF_012432095.1. NCBI lineage: Eukaryota > Metazoa > Chordata > Actinopteri > Cypriniformes > Cyprinidae > Onychostoma > Onychostoma macrolepis. Next base: position 29,475,618 of record NC_081169.1, on the reverse strand, counting down.
CTAGGTAGAGTTTAAATACAAATTCCAGCTGCTGCTTCTTCTTCTTCGCTAGCTATATTTTTTCACGGGTGTTTTTGCTGATTCAGCTGTTATTCTCTCTGAACTGATGCTTGTTGTTTTGCAGCACATTGCTGTGGAGAGTGTGTGAAATATGAACACTTTTAGAGTTATGGGAGGTTTTGTCTGTTAAGTTTCATACTCAAGTGAATGTGTCTAGCATAAACAATGCCTTTTGCATTGATATTCAATATTTTAAGTACTGATATTGATACATGACTTGGCAAACAACACTAAATATGCTAACTTTAAAGTGATAGTTCACCTAAAAATGATCATTGTCATAATTTATTCACCCTTATGTCATTCCAGATCTGTATGACTTACTTGTGCACTTGTGCAAAACACAAAAAAAGAACATTTAGAAAAACACAGGGTCCAAACAGTGTTGGTCCACTTTGAGTTTCATTGTATAAAAAATACAAATTTTTTGTTTTCTGAAAAATATGACTAAGCCATGGATCTATACAACACTTACCAGTTGTATTCCTTTCTATATTCTGAAGGATTTTATAGAGGGGTTTGTTTATATATAATTTTCCTCATTTTATACAAGATTTTATTTTATTTATAAAAACATGGTGAAAATGCTTTTTTTTTTTTTTTGGATGACATAAAGCAGCTTTTTCATACACTGGTGCACAGTTTCATGCACAGTTTTTAGATTTTCAGCTATTTTGCTTCTATAATAAGTGGAAAGAATCTAGCTTATCTGGTTACGCATGTAGATTTCAATTACAGTACATATATTTAACGGCCTCTTTCTCAAAATGAGTTTGTTTCTGCACTTAATCAGCACTTACTGTACACCAAACTTAGCAGTTTTATTCCTATCTATAGTTTTATATAGAAGGGTTTGTTCAAATATCATTCATCTGATTATATACAACATTATATTCCTAAAAACATGGTAAAATTGGCATCTTTTGGATGAATTAAAGCACCTGGCATATGGTCTGTACTTCTACCGTTCACAAGAGCGAGGGTTTAAAAACACATAACAAGCCTGCCATGTTTTCATACCCATAATGCGGTGTGAAATGCACGTTTAAAGTCGATTCAAATGCAGTATAAAGGCGCTTCTCCTCAGTGCGGTTAAAGCGGGCGGCGGGCCGACGCAAGAAAGAAAACAGCATGGAGAAACGATTGTTCTGCTCATTAACGGAGCTGTGAAGGAGGCAAGAGTTTGTTCTCTCCTTGTCACGTCTGCGGGGGGCTCGTGAATAATCACGTCTCGCCAAAGAAAAAAACATCCCAAGTTCTCCTTTAGGTCATCTGTGACGTTTTGATTCGCGAAAGCGTCTTTGTGCTAAATTTCACAGCAGTGTTGTCTGAACGAGAAGTGCAGCTTATTAAAATGCTCATTACAGTTTGGAGAGTGATTCATCTCGTTAAATTTCGCTTCATAATAGTCTGTGACTGATGAGTTATGAGACCGTGCTCGGACACAAACACAGAGAAACCGGCTCTGTTTATGAGTTTACAACATTTCCCATGAATAAATATGCAGAAGAATGTTTTTTGGAAAAAGCTCTCATGTAAGTCAGATCTCCTCAAGGCTTTTGAGCTTTAAGTAATCTGACTACATACTTTCAAAGGCCACACCGAGCCGGAGTCGTCAATAATTGCGCAAAATTCTGACACGTCGTGACTCTGAGGGCAGGAAAAGTTCATTGGCGTTTGTCTAATTGGCTGTCTGTGAGGAGCGAATGCACCGGATGATGAGCTTTAGGTGTGTAATGAACAAACCATCACACATTTACCACTTATCACGCTTCTGGAAATTACACTTGCGTCAAGGTGAGATAAAGGAAACGTTGGGGAGCCCAGGGCACAGCCGAACACTTTCTGACATTCTCAGTTTGGGTAAATCACTTGGGGTTCAGAGTATTTTTTTTTACATATTATTTGGTCTTGTTTCTATGGATGCCGTTTTTGCCATTGAATAAATGTTTTTTAAAAAGTACTTGCAACTTTTTATCTCACAATTCTGATTTTTTTCTCAGAATTTCGTGATATAGTCCTAAACTTGCAATTGTGAGTTATAAAGTCAGAATTGAGATATAAATTGAGATATAAACTCAATAAAACTCAACGCAATTCTATAAATGCAACTCTACAACTCAGCACAATTCTGATTTTGTTTTCCTCGCAATTCTGACTTCATAACTTGCAGTTGTGAGATAAAAACTCTGTGTATATTTTTTAATTATGTGTATAACATATAACAGTTTAAAATATTATCTGATCAAAAAATATATAAATATACAAGACAAACTAAAATGTATCAATAAAATATAAATATAAAATATTGGCTTTTTATAATAAAAAATATACTAATTTTGGAGTTTGACAGTGAACACTGCAAAACACAGCTGTATGGCATAGTTCAAAACAATTAGTATTCTTGAAATAATAATTTCTAAAAATTCAGGTTCTTCCTCTCAGTCTGTTTCTCACGGTTTCTCAATAGAATTAATAAGTGTCCATTTGAACCTGTTACCAGATTTTTGAATATTGTCGTTTTGATGTACACTAAGTTTGGTCATGCTAGAATATGTGGAAACTCTTAAACCATGCGTGTGACAACTAACCCCGAGTTAGGTTTAGGGGTTGCACCAACTAATCGACTAGTCGACTTTAATGCTCTGCCATGACGCTTTAAGCTTGACGTCGACTAGAGGGCGCAACAATATAAGAAATCTCTGAAGGACTTCCACATTTAAGCTCCTTTTCCAAACAGTTAAAATGACAAATAAATGCATACTCTGAAAGCGCTCCACAAGACATGTGTGATTATATTACTGGATGCTCGAAATTGAACGGGAGAATGCACGTTTTAAACAGCTTATAGTACAGGTCAGTTAATCGCCATTCTAATATAATGCGCTGCTGCTCTGTAACGCACACACATAGGCTTCAGACAGTAGCGCGTACATCACGCGCAGATCGCGTGTGCACAGAATCGCTCAGCGCGGAAATGTATTGTCAACACTGTTCTGCGATTTCTCAATAAAATAGCTTAGAAACTGAAACGTTCAAGCATATATTTCTTATTAACTAAATCCCACAGCTTCATTACTAGTAGAGAGTAGCTGCCAGGTAGAATTAATTCACACACGCAATCGCTCTCACTAATGCATTCATATGAATGTAATCTTTACTGTGCAACTTTATCTGTATGTGATTTAGAACGAGCAGAAATCTGTGAGAAATATAACGAATATAAAGACAAAAGAACTGATAAAAATGAGCTGTTATAGGAGCAATAGCCATGTAGGTGGCACTGTGTCATATGCCATAGCTGTGCACAAGGTGTTCGAGTCTCAGCTCCAGACTTATTTGTTCATTAATGACGTCATCAGCGACTAGTCGACTTCGAATCGACTTTCTTCACATAGTCGTTCAACCCCTAGTTAGGTTGTGCTAGAGCAGATTTGATGAAAGCTTCATGAAGCGAGTCGTACCTGTTCAGCAGAACCTTTCGAACTCTGTAACTTTTAAAAATGCATGAGTTTGTGTTGTAATTGAAGGAAGTATTTCTGTGAAAGAGCACAGCTGCTCTGATCAAACTCACTTGATTTACACCGTGACAAGAAAAAGCTAAAGCAACTCGGAAGGAAGATGCTTGATTAACACAAGATATGTTTTTGATTTCTTCCTTGTTTTCTTTGAAAAGCAACAAGGTTACAGTGAGACACTTACAACAGAAGTGAATGGGGGAATTTTTTAGAGGATTTAGAGCTTATTATTGTTTTATAAATTGTTCTTGTGCATTATTTGAGCTGTAAAGCTTTTCAAATGATACATTTTACAGTCATTTTAGGGTTTAACCTTTGTCATGGTGACAAAGGTGTAAAATTTAATGTTACTTTATATAGAAATGTTAGTAAGTGGATTTACCACTCTAATATCACACGTGTTTTTGTCTTGTGGCTATACTAATAAAACAGTGTATATTTTAATATTTCAAAGCTCACGTCCATTAAAAAAGCCCCATTGTAGCCCAGATTTTTTTAAAGAAAAAAGACAGCTTATGTCTTAATGATCTTAAACTCAGTTGACAGCATTTGTGCCATAATGTTGATTACTACACTTTTTTTTAAATGTTTCTCCATTTTATATCAAATATTTAAAAATACAAATGTTAATGTTTCTGTTAAGACTTGTGGGTTATTTGAGCTGTAAAGCTGTTTAAATAATCTTTTTTTTATATATAGTTATAGGGTTTTAGAGTTTATGACAGTGTGTTGTAATAGTGATAATGTTGTAAAATTGGATGTAGCTTTAAAAAGAAATGATTAGTGTGCAGTTTTTTCACACTAAAGTCATGTGAACATGCATATTTTTGATGTTTTGTGTCTATTCTAAATGCATTTCGACATTCACTTTCAATGCAAGTGCACAGATTTTTCATTTTTTTCCCTCAAGAAACTCATTTTTTCCACATCTCTGAGATCGTTACGTAATCTTCTTATTTAACAACTGATATTTCAATCGATTTATGTAAGTGTCTGCTTTACTGTTGAAAATATCTCATTGATTTACATTACAATTTCATTCTTTTTGTTCATAAATATCAAGTCGCTTTGGATAAAAGCGTCTGCTAAATGAAATGTAAATCAACATCTGCACCAAATTGCACGTTCCGCATAGCCTCTGAATAAAATTAAACCATTTTTTGCACATATTCTCACTGTATCAGAGCCATAAAAGCCTGATGACTCAAATATGATACACAACAAAAACACATACAGTTTTCTTAAGGGTTAAGAAACATGATAGGGATATGAAATTGTCTTAGCCAAAGCAAAGGAAATCTACTAACTGTGAAGTTGTGTGCATGAACAGAAGCGGCTCGGACTCGTGATAATGCGATGCACAAGTGCGCCGCACTTTGAAGTTAATGGCTGATGTTTTACTCAAGACAAATGGCTGTGGGATCAGTGTACGACGTCGCGTGTGTTCGCCTGCTCTTCAAGCTCCTTAAAAGCCTGGTTAAAGCACTTGTAAATATTCAATACCTCTCCTATCTCCATCAAGACCTGGGTTTCTCCTGCAGATTAATGCAATTCAAAGACCTACATTCTTGCGCAGAGTTGCCTTGGAAACAAAGTTCTCCAGGCTGTTTTTTTCCTCTGTTACCGGAGATACGGCAGATCAATCGAGCGAATCCTCCGAGGCAGAGACAGGAAACGCTCCGCCGCACAATCTCCACTGAGAAAAGCCGCTAGTGTCCCAGTTAGTACTTGAATACACACACAATTATTCCTCAGTCTCTGGCGCATCGGGCCGCTATTGAACTCGGGATGCATTGAACTTGGGATTGGACTTATCGATCAACGCCAGCATTTACAAGCTCTGCAGAAACTTTAGCACACGTATCGATACCGCCATTACACACACATTAGCTTTTGCCATTAGATTTGCTAATTTAGCCAAAATAACATGCTCATTAGCAGAACATAAGCAGGGGATGAATTAGAAATTGGGCAGCTGACATGTGATGTGACATACTCTGTTTTAAACAGGATTTTATGTATCATGCATGCAGTTTTACTGTATGAATTTATATTAATCAAGAAATTATAGGGGATAGTTGTACTTTAAAATATGCATATGCTATGTTGATAAACTTTGTATTTTTTGCTTTTTCTTACATATCCATATAAATTGAAAACTAAAATAGTGATCAGAAGAAAAAAATCGTGTACACTACCGTTCAAAAGTGGAGTTGACATGATTTTGAATGATTATTTAATGGTTGAAAATACCAGTAGAAATTGTCAAATATTATTACAGTTTAAAATAATAGTTTTCTGTTTTAATATACATTAAACTGTAATTTATTTCTGTGATGCACAGCTGTATTTTCAGCATCATTACTCCATTACTTCAGTCTAATATGCTGATTTGCTGCTCAACAAACATTTCTGATTATTAGCCATGTTGAAAACAATTGTGCTGCACAATAATTTTGTGGAAACTGTGATACATTTTATTTTTCAGGATTCACAGATGAATAGAAAGTTCAAAGGAACAGCTTTTATTTGAAATAGAAATATTTTGTAACATTATAAATGTCTTTACTGTCACTTTTGAGCAATTTAATGCATCCTTAATGAATAAAAGAACTAATTTCTTTGACTCAGTGATGCATTTTATTTGCTTAAAAGTCTTAAAAGTGATATTAATTATTAACCATGTGTTTCTCATGGTGCATTATGGGTATCAGACTTACAGGTTTCTAAATTGAATAGAGCGAAGCTTATTTTTTCTACTGGGTCAAATGGGCACGTCAACAGATCAATATGAGTTCAGAAATCATTTTCATGGTGTTGTGAGGGATGTTATACTGACGGTCAGATGTCGTCAGGGGGTCTGCAGGTCAAAACATCTGAAGATATTCAATAATGAACTTTCATAGTGACATTTCTATACTTGCCAACAGATTTAGAAATGTAATTTGTTGATGCGGAGCAGCAAAATTCCTAGTATAGAAACTATCAGTCTCTTATTTTGCAGTAAATCAAAACTGACAGCACAGAATTGGTTTCATTTTTATTTTTTTTTAATGCATTCGATTAACTGTTTTTTAAAAGGAACACATTTGGCACAGGTTTATTATAGTTAACTAAAACTAAAACCATTAAAAAAAAAGTTTATTTGAAATAAAAATAAATTCTGACCTTTCCCGATCTTTCTCTCTCTCTCTCCCACTTCGCTTACTGTCTAAATATTGTCCTGTCACAATAAACACAAAATGCAAAAAATTCATATTAAACTTATTTTGTTTCAGCTGGTTGCCATTTCTTTCTTTTTCAACATTTGAAAAAAAAAAAACTATACAGAAAAACAATTTTATAATAAAATTGACAAAATACAACAACATTACTGAAATATTTAAATTAATATGAAAACAGAAAATACAAAAAAGTCTGGATACTAAGACAACACTGTCTTTATTGATAAATTAATTTTTTTTATGACCATAGAGTGTTGCTTTATTTCATAAATTTATTTATTTATTTATTTATTTTTTGCAAAAATAGTTCTTTGAAGTAAAATAAATGTGTATATATATATATATATATATATATTACATTTAAAATAAAATATAAAAAAACTTAAAAGCTAGTTGCATTTCTGTCTTTCATTTTCAACATTTTCTTTCATTTTAATTTAGTTTAACTTGATGTATTGAAAAAAACTAAAGCTGAAATAAAAATGAATAAAAACTATATAAACATGTAAAAACAAAAACAATCAAATGTAAAAACAGCAAAAAACCGCTTATAAAATATATTTATATATGATATAATTTATATGAATATAAATATATACACGTAAATATATGTAAATAGGTTCAAAATATATGCTGTATGTGTGTCTTTATATATATATATATATATATATATATATATATAATAAATATACACAGTACACAGTACACACTACACACACATATATTATGTAAATATGTAAACAAAAACTTTTATTTTGGATGTGATTAATCGTTTGACAGCACTAAGATAGATAGGTAGATGGATGGATGGATAGATAGATAGATAGATAGATAGATAGATAGATGGATGGATGGATGGATGGATGGATGGACGGACGGACGGACGGACGGACGGACGGACGGACGGAGACGGACGGACGGACGGACGGACGGACGGACGGACGGAGACGGACGGACGGACAGACAGACAGACAGACAGACAGACAGACAGACAGACAGGTGGATGGATGGATGGATGGATAGATAGATAGATAGATAGATAGATAGATAGATAGATAGATAGATAGATAGATAGATAGATAGATAGATAGATAGAGATAGATAGATAGATAGATAGATAGATAGATAGATAGATACTAAAACAACACTGATTTGATCATTAATTTTGTAAATAATTTGACATGTCTATATGGCCAGCAAAATCCTCATGAATATATCATGAATTTAATAAAGCTTAATATGGATTAGATTCTATTAAAAGTACTCTTGACATACTGTATTGCAGTCAGTGTCATGTTGCTGTCATATATGAGGCTTAAAGAACAAAACCAATTAACCAGAGAGACTTCGTAACACTTGAAAGAGTTTTTCATTTAGTCATTGTTTCATACATGATCTCTTTATATTACCACCTGCACCATAAAATCTCAAGCATGTCGTATGAACGTGAGAATTCACTCACCAAATGATGGAGAGTCACAGAGCCAAGGACAGCAGATAAATAAAACATTAGTTGGACGTTACGCAAGACAGAAATAAGAAAAAACACTGCAAAGATGGAGAGATTGCAGAGAGAAAGACACCTGATGTGACAGATGATTTGTTGGGAGCATTTTATGGTTTTTTATTCTCCACCCTTTTAATTTCCGAGCTGAATCTCTTGAGTGCAGAAATCAATGCGGCTAAATGGGGATGAAAGAGCGCGAGCGTCAGCCATCAAACCGTATCCACACCTGACCCATGCAGATCAAACACGCTTTATTCCTCCGCGTCCCTTCTGCTTTATTTCCACAATTTATAGGACAATTAAGTCACTCCTACAAGCGTCTAATTTTCCGCAGCGTTACTTCAGCTCAGAATCGGTCTGCAGTGCACAAAGCTATTACTCTGAGATTTCCACGGCCCTCGATTATGAGGAACATCTCCATCCGCATTGTGTTGTTGAGAGATTAATAAGAAATGCATGGCAAAGATCAAGGATTCGGGCTGATTTTCTGAGGCTTGTTTATAATGGATGAGCTTTTCCTTGGACTCGCAGGAAACGGTTCAGAAAAGCTTTATTAAGCTATAGGAGGATTGAGAGTGTCAGTAACCTCGCCGCACGCTCATGCTTTATATTGAAAAGCTTACTTTAATACATGTTCTTATTGTGAATGATTCAAGAGTGCATGTTTTTCTTCACATTTTTTCATTCAGAGGTAATTTAATTGGTAACGTGAGTTGCTTCTCAAAAGACTTTCATTTCCAGCGGATGTCATCAACACTTCTGATTTTTCAACTAATTTCTATACCAATCGGTTCACCGTGGATAAAATGATATTGTGCCTCACATTATTTGTTTTTTAAATATGCCATTTCACTACGAGGATGTATGAGCCTCAATTTATTAGTTATTTATTGACATCTCTAAATGTTTATTTATGTCAGATTAATTCTCCATTGATGTTGAGTAATATTAAAAATGTAAATATTTTTGGTTAATTTTGTGTTGTTTTTAATATTTAACATTCTTACAAGAAGTTACTCTGATGGACATTTAGGAGCCTTGGTTTCAGATATGACTTTATTATTTATTTTTATGTAGACGTTATATTTATTTATTTATTTATTTTAATTTTATTTTATTGCCATCTAAATGTTAATTTATGTCAGCTTTCATTTAAATTTACATTTATCTTTAGTCATTTTGTTACTAAATAATGTACTTCCATATAATATATATTTTTTTATTATTAATTTTTAGGTTTCATTTATTTTATTTCAGTTCAAGTTTAGAAATAAAATATATATATATTTTATTTCAGTTTTATGTTAAAAATAAAACATTTTAATTTTATTTTAGTGTTTTATCTCATATTTTGAGTTTTCAATTTGAGTTTATTTTTAGTAATTTTGCCATTTTTATTATTATGTTTATTTATTTATTAATTACTATTTAGGTTTAATTCATTTTTATTTCAATTTTAGTTTACAATTTTTTTTATTTTATATTTAGAATTTTCATTTCAATTTTAATTTATTTTTTGTAATTTGCTTTTGTCATTTTTTATTATTTTTAAATAACTACTTAGTTTATTTATTTATTTATTTTATTATTTTTTCTCAGTATTTTTATTTATTTTATTGCCAGTTAGTAACTTTAGTGCTTCAACGTGGTAACTAACAATTTCATTCAATATATATAGAACTATATATTTAAAAATATATATGTTGGAATGTGTATGCATGGCAACTAACTGAAATTGTATGTATATAAAAAATCTTTTAATATATATATATTTTTTTTTATTTATTAATTTTTTTTTTTTGTTTTAGAAAATCTAGTTGTAGTAAGTTAGAAATAAAATGTTTTTGTTGTTGTTGTTGTTGTTGTGTACCGTTTTATATGAAATGCACAAGTGTGTGTGGGAATCCTGAAGTCTCGTTCTGTGTGTTTGTAAAAAATCTTACTGATCCCAAACTTTTGAACAGTAGTGTGCATTGTTTTTTCTTTTGTATTGTTACTTTGTATGCTCAAATTTAATAAATAAGTATTATTCATAAAATATAATTTCTGAACATTTCTAAATGTTACTTTGTCAAATTAAAGCTCCATTAACTTTTAGGTGCATCATCTCCCTTGGATTTTTCACTGTGCAAATTGTTCTATGTGTTAAATATTGTTTTTAACATCACTCGTCTTGTTCCGTGTGTTTGTGCAGGTTTAGGCAGCTGATGAATCATGGAGAGGCTGGTGTTTTACGTGCTGGTGTTCGGCGCGCTGGTGAAGGCTCAGCATTGCCCGGGCCGCTGCATCTGTCAGACCATCTCGCCCACGCTCACGCTCCTCTGCGCCAAAACCGGCCTGCTCTTCGTGCCACCCACCATCGACCGCAAGACCGTCGAGCTGCGTCTGACCGACAACTTCATCACGGCCATCCGGCGGAAAGACTTCCTCAACATGACGAGCTTGGTGCACCTCACTCTGTCCCGCAACACCATCAGCCAGATCGCGCCACACGCTTTCCTCGGCCTGAAGGCTCTGAGAGCGCTGCACATGGACGGAAACCGACTGACAGTCATCAACAGCGACCAGCTGAAGGGTCTGATCAACATCAGACATCTGATCCTGGGCAATAATCAGATTCACCACGTCGAACTGTCCACCTTCGACGAGTTCGTCTCCACCATCGAGGACCTGGATTTGTCCTACAACAACCTGAGGACGTTACCATGGGAAGCCATCGCCAGGATGACCAACATCAACACCTTAACCCTGGACCACAATCTGATCGACCACATCGGCACCGGGACCTTCACGCTCCTCACCAAGCTGGTGCGGCTGGACATGACCTCGAACCGTCTGCAGACGCTTCCGCCAGACGCGCTGTTCCAGCAGGCGCAGGTGCTGTCCGAGCCCAGAGCGTCCGGCTCGTCCCGGCTGACGGTGAGCTTCGGGGGAAACCCGCTGCACTGTAACTGCGAGCTGCTGTGGCTGCGGCGCCTGACAAGGGAAGACGACCTGGAGACCTGCGCTTCTCCGGAGCACCTGATGGACAAGTACTTCTGGTCTATTCAGGAGGAGGAGTTCATCTGCGAGCCACCGCTCATCACCAAACACCAGGTCAGCAAACAACTACTGTGAAAAAAAAAAAATCCATAACAATTCTAGTTTCCATAAAAACTAGTGCAGTCAAACGATTAATCATGATTAATCACATCCAAAATAAAAGTTTTTGTTTACATAATATGTGACCCTGGAGCACAAAAGCAGTCATAAAAAGCACAGGTATACAGGTGCATCTCAATACATTAGAATGTCGTGGAAAAGTTCATTTATTTCAGTAATTCAACTCAAATTGTGAAACTCATGTTTTAAATAAATTCAGTGCACACAGACTGAAGTAGTTTAAGTCTTTGGTTCTTTTAATTGTGATGATTTTGGCTCACATTTAACAAAAACCCACCAATTCACTCAACAAATTAGAATATGGTGACATGCCAATCAGCTAATCAACTCAAAACACATGCAAAGGTTTCCTGAGCCTTCAAAATGGTCTCTCAGTTTGGTTCACTAGGCTACACAATCATGGGGAAGACTGCTGATCTGACAGTTGTCCAGAAGACAATCATTGACACCCTTCACAAGGAGGGTAAGCCACAAACATTCATTGCCAAAGAAGCTGGCTGTTCACAGAGTGCTGTATCCAAGCATGTTAACAGAAAGTTGAGTGGAAGGAAAAAGTGTGGAAGAAAAAGATGCACAACCAACTGAGAGAACCGCAGCCTTATGAGGATTGTCAAGCAAAATTGATTCAAGAATTTGGGTGAACTTCACAAGGAATGGACTGAGGCTGGGGTCAAGGCATCAAGAGCCACCACACACAGACGTGTCGAGGAATTTGGCTACAGTTGTCGTATTCCTCTTGTTAAGCCACTCCTGAACCACAGACAAAGTCAGAGGCGTCTTACCTGGGCTAAGGAGAAGAAGAACTGGACTGTTGCCCAGTGGTCCAAAGTCCTCTTTTCAGATGAGAGCAAGTTGTGTATTTCATTTGGAAACCAAGGTCCTAGAGTCTGGAGGCAGGGTGGAGAAGCAGTGGTGGAAAGAGTACTGAAAATTGGTACTTAAGTACAAGTACTGTTACATTGCTGAAATAATACTCAATTACAAGTAAAAGTACTGGCGTCAAAACAGTACTCAAGTAAAAGTACAAATTACTCTTCTCAAAAACTACTCAGAGTACTAGTTACTAGTTACTTTTTGGCCAGCGATATTTAATGATTTTCGCATTCATTTATATCAAAGATCTATGTGGATAATAGCTGCTTTGAACAAAACCCACTTTTAACTTATTAGCAAAGTACGTGAATTAGTGGTCATGATACAGTTATTTCTAACTTCAATACCTTGAAAAATATCAATATTAAGGTCCCCATGAACCGAACATTGCAACTGACGTCATTGTTGTGATGCATTTTCAAGTGAAACAGAATACTGAATAAAGGGCGGGGTTTTATTGTGGCACACCTCCTCTCCACCTCTTGCTCATAGCAGATTCACGGTTGGATAGGAGTGCTTAAGAATATCTGCTTGTAACGTCTGACATCACGCTTCACCACTTCTGGGTCCTAACGCTCTGCCAGATGCCCCAAGAAAACACCAAACTCTGCTAATATACACCCACGATGTCATGTAATACTGAAAAATTATAACCCTAACCTTTATTTCCATACTGAAATCCCAGATGGCCAGACAGTGATTCAGCTAAAATATTAGTGTCTGGGACACTGTGAGCACGGAGACTGTAGTGTGCACAGAAATATTTATATACGCTTAGCTTATATATGTAGTATTAAATAGTGCTCATAGATGGTTGTTGAGATAGTATTCTCAAGTGAAATAAGTAGAGGCATGGACCCAGAAACAGCCGTCCTTACATCATCATGACTTAACAAGAGGATTCTCCCCAAGCCTTCAAACTGACGTCATCAGAGCGAGAACGCCATTCCAGAACGGAAGCAAATTTTCAGTTTTTGATTAAAGATTACGACGGCAGACCATTTTTATTTTTATTTTTTCGGTGTATTGACTTGCACAGTTTAATTGTTCACCACAAGACTAGTAATGTGCACTAAAAAAGTAAGTAGGGTCATTTTTTGATTTCATGACAACTTTAATCATTTTCAATACCATTGGCAAAACTACCACATACTGTATACTGCCATATAGGTATTTTAATATCTCAATTTTTTTTGTCCATCCATTTTTTTCAAGGCAATCATTATTGCTTTGAGTGGTTTAATCCAAGTCTTCTAAAAAGACACGTTCGCTTTATATGATGAACATATTTTAATATAGGCTTTTTATGTACATACATATAAACAGTGATCAATTACCTTTACCGCTGATATTCAGACTCTGTGACTGACGGGAGGCTGATGCTGTCAAACTCGCTGTCGGAGAGGATGTGTATCGGTGTATATACGGTAGATACTGTGGAGAATGAGTAATGGAACCGTGTCAGATATTTCATTATCGGTATCAAAATATAGATATTTATGATAAGGCTACCATGTAGTTTGTTTCTCCAAACTTTGAGTCCATAAGTTACACTAAGCTCCCTCACTGTCCGATCAGCTGCTCTTCACCTGCTGCTGCGGCTGCTTTTCCCGGGACTCGGTTCAGATATCAGGGCTTTTATTGGTCCGTTTATGATCGGATATCTTTATTGGCTACTGAAGTGCCGACAAAGGTTTGAATATGAATTCAAATTGGGCGTACTCAGTAACGAACTATGATTTAAAAGTAACGAAGTAGATTATTTTGCTAAATTTGTACTTAAGTACAAGTAAAAGTACAGCTTTAAAAATGTACTCAAAAAAGTACAAGTACCCGAAAAAACTACTTAATTACAGTAACGTGAGTAGTTGTAATTCGTTACCTCCACCACTGTGGAGAAGCTCATAGCTTCAGTGCTTTGAAGTCCAGTGTGAAGTTTCCACAGTCTGTGATGATTTGGGGTGCAATGTCATCTGCTGGTGTTGGTCCATTGTGTTTTTTGAAAACCAAAGTCACTGCACCCGTTTACCAAGAAATTTTGGAGCACTTCATGCTTCCTTCTGCTGACCAGCTTTTTAAAGATGCTGATTTCATTTTCCAGCAGGATTTGGCACCTGCCCACATGCCAAAAGCACCAAAAGTTGGTTAAATGACCATGGTGTTGGTGTGCTTGACTGGCCAGCAAACTCACCAGGCCTGACCCCACAGAGAATCTATGGAGTATTGTCAAGAGGAAAATGAGAAACAAGAGACCAAAAAAATGCAGATGAGCTGAAGGCCACTGTCAAAGAAACCTGGGCTTCCACACCACCTCAGCAGTGCCACAAACTGATCACCTCCATGCCACGCCGGATTGAGGCAGTAATTAAAGGAGCCCCTACCAAGTATCGAGTACATATACAGTAAATGAACATACTTTCCAGAAGGCCAACAATTCACTAAAAATGTTTTTTTATTGGTCTTATGAAGTATTCTAATTTGTTGAGATTGTTGTGAATTGGTGGGTTTTTGTTAAATGTGAGCCAAAATCATCACAATTAAAAGAACCAAAGACTTAAACTACTTCAGTCTGTGTGCATTGAATTTATTTAATACACAAGTTTCACAATTTGAGTTGAATTACTGAAATAAATGAACTTTTCCACGACATTCTAATTAATTGAGATGCACCTGTATTTGTAGCAATAGCCAACAATACACTGTATGGGTCAAAATTATCCATTTTTCTTTTATGCCAAAAATCATTAGTATATTATGTAAAGATCATGTTCCATGAAGATGTTTTGTAAATTTCCTAGCGTAAATATATCAAAACTTCATTTTTGATCAGTAATATGCATTGCTATGGACTTTAAAGGCGATTTTCTCAATATTTTGAATTTTCAAATTCATTCCAGATTTTCAAATAGTTGTATCTCGGCCAAATATTGTCCTATTCTAACAAACCATACATCAGTGGAAAGCTTATTTATTCAGCTTTTTTAAAAATTAGACCCTTATGACTGGTTTTGTGCTCCAGGGTCACATATATGTGTGTGTACTGTGTATATTTATTAGGCTTATATAAATACACACACATACGGTATATATTTTTGAAGAGTTCAGATGCAAAAGCCTCTAAGTGCCATCAGAAATGTTCTTCTTGAATGAGCATTTCTATCAGGCTCCTATATTTATGTTCAGTTATTTCACTTTAATTGCATAGAAAAGGACCTATATTGCCATTAGAGTTAAATTACTGAACCTAAACAAAGGAGCCTGATAAAAATGCTCATTTTAGATGAAAATTTCAGACAGCTCTTAGAGGCTTTTGCGTCTGAACTCTTCAAATATTTCCATGTATATATTTATATTCATATAATTTCTATTATATATAAATATATTTAATATATGAACATAACGTATTTTTCTTAAATATGTGCATGCATGTGTGTGTATTTATATATACATAGTAAACACACAGCACACACACATATTATGTAAACAAAAACTTTTATTTTGGATGGGATTAATTGCGATCATTTGACAGCACTACATATTTGTTTATTTCAATTACAAATAAATGAAATTAAGAAATAAAAAGAATGAAAATAAAAATAATATATATAGAGAGAGAGAATAATCAGAAATGTTTCTTGAGCAGCAAATCTGATTAGAATGATTTCTGTAGGATTGTGTGTATATATTAAAGTAAATATATTTATATAAATATTTAAAATATATTTAGTATCAAAATTGAGATAGTATTAGTTTATATTAATAATATGAATAAGTTTAATATTTTCATTTTATATTATTTTTCATTTTCAATTATTAAATAAAAATGTATTCATTTTATTTTTTTAATTTAAATTTTAGTTAACATTTTAGTTCATTTTGTTGTGTTTTTGTCATTTTCATAAGTTATTATATTATTTTGTTTTTATTGGTTTTAATTTTATTTAAGAAAATGAGAAATATTGTAACAGTATTTCACAATTTTACTGTTTTTACTGTATTTTTGATTAAATAAATGCAGCCTTGGTGAGCAGAAGAAACTTCTTTCAAAAATAATATTTTAATTTTATAAAAAATAAAATTAAAAAATAATTAAAACTTAATTATAGAAAATTAATTATAGCTAGATAGATCATCATAAAGACATTATAAAGTTGTATTTTGACAAATATTTTAATAATAAAAAAGTATTATTGTGATAATTTGTAAAGATTTTTAAATATTTTTAAGAATATATATATAATATTTTAGAATCATGAAATTATATAGATCACAAATAAATGTAATTTTTAAAAAAAATCTTACTGATCCCAGACTTTTAGTGCACATTGTTTGTTTGTTTTTTCTTTGAATACTTAAATGCAACAATTAGGTATTATTTGTAAAATATAATTGTATATAATTATTAATAATTATAAATATATCATTTTATATACATTTACCATCACACTGCATGCAGGTCTTTTATCCAAAGTGACTCTTTTATTTTGTTTTGTTTTGTTTTTCGAAATGAATTGTTATTGTAATCGGACTTTTGACTCTATTTATCATTATTATTATTAATGAGAACATTTATTAACATTGTTTTTAACTTCTTCACACAGGTCACCAAATCCTATGTGATGGAGGGTCAGGGCGTGACTCTAAAGTGTAAGGCGATGGGTGATCCCGATCCTACAATTCACTGGCGCTTTCCCGATGGCAAACTGGTCCACAATAACTCGCGCACAATCCTGTACGACAATGGCACGCTGGACATCCTGATCACCACGCTCAAGGACAGCGGCGCCTTCAACTGCGTGGCCTCCAACGCTGCCGGCATCGCCACCGCAGCCGTGGAGGTCAACATGATTCCACTGCCGCTCTTCGTCAACAACTCGGGTCACATGAGGGAGGCCGACCCGGGACTCTCCGACATCACCACCTCCACTAAATCTGGCAGCAATGACACCAAACCGCAAAACAAGAGGGTGGTGGTGGAAAACCTGACCGCAAACTCGGCCGTCATCCACTGGCCGTCCGAGCGCCACATTCCTGGGATCAGAATGTACCAGATCCAGTACAACAGCACCGTCGACGACACCCTGGTGTACAGGTAAAAAACTCTTCTTTTATGAGACATAAAGGCAGACGTGACTAATGAAACGGACGGCTTCTCAGATCCCCTGTTGTGTCTTTAAATGAAGCACTTAACCTCGGCTCACTCCAGACGCCAATTAGTCAGCTGTCTAATCTATCTACTGTAACTCATCCTGGATTAAAAGCCACTCGTGAATCTCTGTTAACCAGCTTTCCAGGTGAAATTACATAGAGTTAGATCCATTATAGACTTTATAACTTTTAATTATTATTATTATTATTATTATAGTAACTATTATTATTATTATTATTATTATTAACATCTATATATACATATATCAACATATAGCTCACGATTATATTATAGCAACTTATTAATATGAAGTAAATGAAAATCTAATATCTATTATTATTGTTATTTGTATATTTCACTATTTGTAAGTATGTATACTTTTAATATTTAGTCATCATTATTATTATTAGAAGATTATTATTTTATAATTATAATAAAATACATATTAAAATACATAATTTAGCTAACTAATAATAATTATAAAATGAAATAAAGAAGCTATTATTATTATTATTATTTGAATATTTTATATTTATCTTTTTATTCTAAAATTACTATATATTATTTACTTATTTACAGTACCGTTGTTTTTTATTTATTTTATAATTACATAATTATAATTAAATGTAATTATTGTTTATATATATGTTTTTTTAAGTTAAAATTTTTTTCACAGATGGAATAGAGTTGAATGAGTCACAAAGCTCTTCAATAGACTGAAAGGTGACATACACACTAAAACTGGAGCAAATTTACATAATAACAGGTTGTTTAAAGATCAGCTGAATTATTGATAACAAAGACTGAGCAGAGAAAGAAAGAAACCTCAGGATTAAAGGTCAGACGCAATAAATGATAGATAGATAGATAGATAGATAGATAGATAGATAGATAGATAGATAGATAGATAGATAGATAGATAGATAGATAGATAGATAGATAGATAGATAGATAGACAGATAGACTGATAGATAGATAGATAGACAGACAGATAGACTGATAGATAGATAGATAGACAGACAGACAGACAGACAGACAGACAGACAGACAGACAGACAGACAGATAGATAGATAGATAGATAGATAGATAGATAGATAGATAGATAGATAGATAGATAGATAGATAGATAGACGGATGGATAGATAGACAGACAGACAGACAGACAGACAGACAGATAGATAGACAGATAGATAGATAGATAGATAGATAGATAGATAGATAGATAGATAGATAGATAGATAGATAGATAGATAGATAGATAGATAGATAGATAGATAGATAGATAGATAGGCTGATAGACAGACAGACAGACAGACAGATAGACTGATAGATAGATAGATAGATAGACAGACAGACAGACAGACAGACAGATAGATAGACAGATAGATAGATAGATAGATAGATAGAGATAGATAGATAGATAGATAGATAGATAGATAGATAGATAGATAGATAGATAGATAGATAGACGGATGGATAGATAGATAGATAGATAGATAGATAGATAGACAGACAGACGGATAGAAAGACAGACAGACAGACAGACAGAGAGAAAGAGATTTGTTTTTTTTCCTTCTATGTAAAGAAAGAAACCTCAGAATTAAAGGTCAGACGCAATAAATGATAGATAGATAGACTGATAGACAGACAGACGGATAGAAAGACAGACAGACAGACAGAGAGATAGATAGATAGATAGATAGATAGATAGATAGATAGATAGATAGATAGATAGATAGATAGATAGATAGATAGATAGATAGATAGATAGATAGATAGATAGAGATAGATAGATAGATAGATAGATAGATAGATAGATAGATAGATAGATAGATAGATAGATAGATAGATTGATTGATCTAGGTTCAGGTGATCAGTGTGATTCAGTGATGAACAGTTCAGGCCTGTGCTCAGATAATGGAGTTTAACGTCTGCATCGAGCGGTAAAACACTTCTGACGTTTAATGGCCTCGCTGCTGGACACGAGCACTTTAAACACACACACACACACACACACAGCATCAGGCTGTCGTTACACATGACAGTTACCTTTCCCTCTTCAGTAATAACGAGGAAACACTGGGAATGTGGACGAGGCACAAACGAGCGAATGCTGATCACGGCTCTCAAGGACAAACACTAATTTTCACAGGAATCATGAAACCGCCTCGGTTTATTGCAACATGTTTAGTGTTTCGTGTCGAGGATGAAGTGGGCGATTCGACTACAGTCTCGAAAAATAAAGAGAAACGTCAGACCTCCGTTCACTTCTGTGAATGAAATCAGCTTCAGAGATCTGCACTGGACCGAAGGCAGACACACACACACACACACACTCGAATCACACATTTACATAATAACAAGTGCCTTAAAGATCAGCTGAATTATTGATAACCCCAAAGACTCTTGGAAAAGAGCCAAACTTTATTCAACAATGGGACGGAGATCTCGCCGTGAGGTTTAAAGGTCAGACGCATCCGTGTTAAAAGCCCAGATCGAGCTGATACTGAACGGTTCAGTAAGTTAGATTAGACTAGTGCTCCTGAGTAAATCCAACAAAGAAATGTCCAGCTCTCTTTTCGTCTCCTGAATAAGAAACAATATTTTGCAAAACAAAATTAAACCTATGTTTGACTTTAAATAATTTATATGATAAATAATTTTATATAAATATTATTTTATTTTATTATATTCCTACTTAAGTAATTTTATTTGTTGTTTATTTATTTATTTTATTTATTTATATATTTATTTTTTACAGATTGTTGCATTATAGTAAGGAAAAATTTGCTCAGTTATCAGGAAAATTATGTCACAATGAATTTTTTTTTAATTTAATATTATTTACTGTTTTATTATATTTCTATTTTATGTTACTTTCACACTACAGATATTTTGCATTAAACTGATGAGAATTTAGAGGGTAAAATGTGCTTAATTATCAGGAAAATTGGTACTGCACTTCAGTGGTTCTCGTCATATTTCTCGTCCTCCTCCACCACTTCTCTCTCTTGCGGGGTGCCACAAGGCTCTATTCTCGGGCCCGTTTTATTTTCACTTTTCATGCTGCCTTTCGGATCCATTATAGCTAGGCATAATATAGCTTTTCACTGCTACGTTGATGATTTGCAAATTTATTTGCCTATGAGACCAAAAAATGCTGACGCAGCTGTTTCGCTAATTGATTGCATTAATGACATTAAATTATGGTTAGAGCAAAATTTCCTTCACCTAAATGAGGAAAAAACTGCATATATTTTATTTGGAGAGTCTGTAACTTCTGACTTTGATGCGCTGACTTCCAAGCTTGGACCAACTGTTGGAAATCTCGGTGTGACTTTTGATAGTAGCCTGAAATTTGATAAACAGATTGATAGCGTGGTTAAAGCTATTTTTTTTCAGCTACGTCTTTTGGCCAAGGTCAAATCTTTTTTGAATCGCTCTGACCTTGAGAAAGCTATTCATGCTTTTATCAGTTCAAGATTAGATTACTGTAATGCACTTTATGTTGGTGTCTCACAGTCACAGTCTCCCTCAATCGCCTTCAGCTGGTACAGAATGCTGCAGCCTGTCTTTTAACTAACACACGTAAACGTGAGCACATCACCCCAATTCTTTATTCACTCCACTGGCTTCCAGTAGAGTTGATTTGAAAATTGTATTGTTTCTTTTTAAAGCTCTCGATGGTCTTGCTCCACTGTATGTAACTGAGATGATGGCTTTTCGTCAGCCAAACAGGGTTCTTAGTTCAACAAATCAACTTTTGCTGGAAGTCCCAAAGTCACGGTACAAACACTGGGGTGATCGGGCTTTTTCTGTAGCTGGGCCCAGACTCTGGAATAAGCTTCCCCCCCCGATATGCGCACCATTACTGACCTGGGCCTTTTTAAAGCTAAGCTTAAAACTCAACCTATAATGTTGTGACATTTTTGTGTATTTTATGTAATTTTTTGTTGTTGGCTTATATTTTTGTTTTTATTGCTCTCTTTTTATTGGAAAGCACTTTGGTTCACCTTGAGTGTTGTAAAGGGCTGTATAAATAAATGTTGATTGATTGATTGTTGACAATGCAAAAATGTATATTATTTACTATTTTATTATTACTATTTAAATGATCTTTTCAAATTGTATATTTTCTTAAATTACAGTAATGGGATTTTAGAATATAAAATGTGCTTAATTATCAGGAAAACTGTGTTAATGCAAAACAATTTAATATTTAATATCAAAATATAATTTATATAGTTTTTCTTTTTATTTTGGGGTGAAATAGGAGCCAGAGAAGTTCTTGACTATTTTAGTGAAATTCACATTTAGATTTAAACGATGCCACATTGTGAAGGCAGCACCCTGTGCCTCTGCTTTAAAACATGCACTAATTGAGTCTCTAATTGCTGGTGAGCGTCTGATGAGATCCAGGCCCAAGGACTGAAGTCATTTCATCAGCGTCTGTGTCAGGAAGACATTGGGATATGGTCCAGACACGGTGGAGATGCTCCTCTCTGTGCAAACATGGGCTGAGTTCATTCTGATTCAGGAGAAGTTTCTGAGCAGAGAAACACATGCAAGCAAACAGCGCAGTGAGTGGATATTTGAACTGAGAATTGATTTCCGTCTCTTCAACTGCTTCAAAATGACTCTGAATGGCAGAGCATTTACAGACAAAATCCAATTCCTCTGAAGATATCTTTATCTACACATTCTGGAGAGATCAAACTGCAAACTCAACATCCATTTATATATATATATATATATATATATTATAGAGTATATAGAGTATTTTATTATACATACATATATATATATATATATATATATATATATACTTTATACTACATTTAAAACATAATAGTATTTTTAATACATTTATAAATGTTTACATAATTGTCACACTGCTAATAACAATATTATAATGCTGTTTATTTTATTAAATTTTTTTCACATTACAGATTTTATTTTATTAATTATTATTTATTTATTTATTTATTTATTTTTTGCATAACAGTATTGAGAATTTGGGGTGAGGGGGGTAAAATATGCTTAATTATCAGGAAAATTATATCACAATGTGATATTTAATAACATTTAATGATAATTTCTGCAACTAATTAGACTGAGTGAAATATACATGAACTCTTGAGAATATATGTATCATTTTACCAAACATACCGTTAAATGCATTGGTTTGCTGTCACTAGAGGATCATGGGAGCTGTAGTCCACAAGAGCAAAGCTAAAAACCACACTGTAATACGAAATATTTGCTTTCTTGAATATACACCTGCTTTTTAACGGAGAAAGATGTTTTTGCAGCACATGTTTGGTTAGGGTGGTTGGTTTGAGCATTTAGCCAGAGTGGACATGTAAAGTAAATGTCAGCGGATGGAGGAGATGCCTGTTAGAGCTGGTGTTTATCAGGAGAATCTCTCAGCGCAGGCGTGTTTACTGAGGCTCAGTGTGGTTGAGCAGCTTTAGCTAATATCAGCGCTGTGAAACGGGTCTCAGATAAGAGTTTCTGCACTGTTCCTAGTCAGTCAGCAGGAACAAGACAATAAAAATACAAATAACACAAATTTGAACGTTTGTGTCCAATCAAACTCTACAACATTGCGACACAAATGTCAACATAGATGGATTTTGAATAATAATAATAATTCAGTCAATTAATTCATATTAATATGCATGTTAGCATATTCTATATAATATTTGGTATAATATACATAAATGTCATTGTATAAACAATATTAGCTCTGTGTTCCTGAAGCAAAACAATTTTTTTTAATTCAATAATTTAAAAAAATAGCACTATATGAGTGTTATTTAACTATTATTTAATAATAAGTCAGTATTAAAAATATACAAATATTATTGTAAATTCCTATATTCATATGAATTAATATAAATATTAATATAATATTTTATATTTTATTTATATTTGTTTTTCTAGTTTTATTAGTTGTATTTATGTATTCAAGTCACCAATGTTGTGATACATTAGTTCTATTTTAGTATGATAATAATAATAAGTCAGCTTTGGTATTAGTATTAATTAATGTGCATTGTATTATTAATATAAATATTAATATTGACATTGATGTAATATTTGAGTTAAATTACGTTTAAGTGATAAAATGACTAACTGAAATATGAAACTACAGTACTATTATCAAACTACTCATTACAAAATAACTAAAAATGAAACAAATTTAAATGAAAACTGAAAATATAAACACAGAAAATACAACCAATAAAACTATAAAAATCCTTTAAAAAAAAACTCTAAAACATTGATAAAATTCATCAGTTGTTTATTCTTAAAATTACAAAATGTATTTCTTTGTATATTTTTAAAATGCTGCACAGTGATTCCAATGAATCACAGAATCGTTGTTTTGAATCTGTTCATTTAAAGGGGTCATCGGATGCAAAATTCACTTTACATGTTGTTTGAACATAAATGTGTGTTGGAAGTGTGTGTACACATCCATCCTATAATGATAAAACTCCACCCAGTGTTTTTTTTTAAAATCCCTATTTTAAAACCCCCTTTCTCAAATCAAGCTGTTCTGAAATTCCTGTCAGAATAACGTAGTTCTGTACAGGCCCCTCCCACGATAGTTGATTGACAAGACCGTCTTACCTTAGCCCCGCCCTGAGTGAGCTGAGAGCTGTCCGCCTCCAGTGCAGGGAAGACAAGATGTCTCCGATTAAGCGATTGAGGCAATGGCCCACCCACTTTCTGCTGTGGCCCACCCAGTGAGAAGCTAGTAATTTTCCAGATGAATGCTATTTATTAAACGATAAATGTTACGTGCTAGATATTTTTGGGGGATGTTTCGTAACATTTAGATGTGAGACACAACTGACGCTGAAACAAACTAGGAAAGAAAATGTCCGGGAGACAAGTAACCATTGTAACCAAGTTCAATTTATTAGAATATATACTAATTACAATCCTCGAGAAAAATATAGGTTCTTTAAATAAAGGAGAAAAATGAGTGACACCAAAACAAAGAAATCATCAAAAGCAAAACAACCCGTATTACTAACCCTCAACCCAACTAATCTAACTACCAAACAAAAAATGTAGAAATAAAACCGCAAAATTCGGCGTATCCGACGCCCAACCTAAACTACTCTTATTAATAATAAAAATACACAGGTGGCTGTCACTCCTTACCTGAAACTAACAAGAAAAGGAAACTAAAAATATAAAGGCTTACCTATCTCCTTTTCCCAAGGTGATTTAAACAAGTCACAAGTGACAAAAGCCATACTGGTCTGACTTAGAACAATCTGGATTACACAGCATATAGGCTAATAGTTAAAGTAGTTTACTAATCATGCGGTCACCCGACAGATGTACTTGATCGGTTTTTACTGCATCTATATAAACTCAGAAAGCCTCAAATTAGCGAATGACAAAAAGAATAACAAATCAACTAAATCCAGCAGAACTTAACTAAACAAAATCCATAACATAATCGAACAACAAAAATGAACGCGGTTGACAACAAATGGACAGCCGCCCGCTGACTGGAACGCAGAACGACTGACAACAGCCAAAGAGGCCCAGCTCCTTTTATAGCGAATAGGTCCAGCCTAATTGGTCGACCGGTGAACTGAGTCAGCCAATAGATGAAACCTAAAAATCAAGAAGAAAACAAAGCGGCAAAACAGAAAAAGAACAGAAAATACAAAGAGCAGGCAAATACAAACAAGGAACGTAACACTTCCACCCTTAAAAAAAAAACTATATAATTTTACAAGTGATATATGTTTTTAAACAAGTTATTACATCACTAATCAAGCTCTAGATAAGGCATCAGCAATTATATTTTCTGACCCTTTTTTATGTTGAATCACCAAGTTGTATCCTTGTACGATTAAAGACCAGCGCATTAATCGTTGATTATGGTTATACATGCGAGCTAAGAACACCAAAGGATTGTGGTCAGTGAACACAGTTACAGGCATACTACTTGAACTGATATACACATCAAAATACTGCAAAGCCATCAGAAGTGCCAGGGTTTCTTTCTCAATAGTGGAATGGTTTAACTGATGTTTGTTGAACTTACGTGAGAAAAAACATACAGGGTGTTCTATTCCACGGGCATCCTCCTGGATCAGTACAGCACCCACACCAACCATACTCGCATCAATTTCCAGTGTGAAGGATTTGGCACAGTCCGGAGCAATGAGGACAGGTGCATTGCACAACAATGCCTTCACATTGTCAAAGGCATTTTGACACGCATCATTCCATTCGAATGGACATGAAGGACTGAGAAGAGATGTAAGCGGATTAACGACAGTTGAAAAGTTTTTACAAAAATTCCGGTAATAACCTGCCATTCCCAAGAACCTACGCAATTCTTTACGCGTAGTCGGAATGGAAAATTCTGCAACAGCAGTTACTTTTGCCTCCACAGGTCTTACTTGTCCTTGCCCTACTTCCCTCCCCAAATACGTGATAGTAGCTTGTCCAAACTCGCATTTAGCAAGATTTAACGTCAGTGAAGCTTCTGCAAGGCGTGAAAATACGTCGCGCAAGATTGACACATGCTCGTTCCAATCAGATGAATAAATTACAAGATCGTCTAAATATGCATTACAATTCGGAACACCAGAAAGTACTATATTAACGAGTCTCTGAAATGTAGCAGGAGCGTTCCGCATACCGAAAGCCATTACACAATATTGCGCAAAGCTATCCGGTGTCACGAACGCAGAAATATCAGAAGCACGAGCTGTTAGGGGCACCTGCCAGTAGCCTTTTAGCAGATCTAATTTACTGACGAACTTCGCAGGACCAAGAGTGTCTACGCAGTCTTCCATGCGAGGTAACGGAAAACAATCAGGTATAGTCATAGCGTTTACCTTGCGATAATCTGTGCAAAATCTAGCGGATCCGTCACTTTTAGTAACCAGTAAGCAAGGTGAACTCCAAGGACTACAACTCGGCTTTGCTAAACCATTTTTTAGTAGATACTCAACTTCATCCTTCATGACAGAACGTTTCACTGCATTTACTCTATAAGCATGTTGCTTAATCGGAGCGGCGTTACTTACGTCAATATCATGCTTCAATACTGTTGTCAGAGTAGGAACATCATGAAATAATGAGGGGAAATCATGAATTAGTTGTCCAATATCAAAACTCTGAGAATCGGGCAGGTGAGATAAAGAAGAACATAAGTTAGCCAAAACTTCAGAGTTCTTAAGTCTGGCACATTGCTGATATGTATGCCGAACTATCACTCCATCGTCCTCGTCATCAGGGCTATCAGTAACAACATCACAAGTAAGGGTAACAATAGGCGAATGAGCATTTTCAGGCTCATTTAAACTCACAGCCTTTAGTGATGACTCTCTGGCACAATATGCCTTTAGCATATTGACATGGCACACACAAGATTTATTTCTGCGATCAGGGGTTCGAATTACGTAGTCTGTATCACTCAATTTCTTCATCACTTCATATGGACCTGAAAAACGTGCAGACAAAGTTGAACCAACAACAGGCAAGAAAACTAGCACTTGGTCTCCTTCTTTAAAATGACGTGAAACAGCTTTATGATCAAAGTGATCTTTCATAGTGACCTGCGCTTTTGATAACGATTATTTCGCCATTGCACAAGCATGATGCAAACGTTCACGAAATTTGCTCACATATTCCAACACAGTCATTTTAGAAGTAGTTTCAGGAGATAACATGTCTTCTTTAAGCATCTTTAACGGACCCCTCACAGTATGTCCAAACACTAGGTCAGCAGGACTATACCCCAAACTATCTTGCACTGCTTCCCTTACGGCAAACAAAACCAAGGGTGTGACCTCGTCCCAGTCTGTGCTAGTCTCCATACAATACTTACGAAGCATAGATTTTAACGTCTGGTGAAATCGTTCCAATGCCCCTTGACTTTCTGGATGGTACGCACTTGCAATTCTATGAGAAATTTTCAGAGTAGTTAATACTTGAGCAAAAAGCTTTGACAAAAAATTTGTACCCCGATCAGTTTGTACCATTCTCGGTAACCCAAACGTTGAAAAGAATTTCACGAGTGCATGAATAATTACAGGAGCCGTTATTTTCCGCAGCGGAATCGCCTCTGGAAAACGTGTCGCCGCACACATTATCGTCAGCCAATACTGATTCCCAGTCTTTGTCTTAGGCAAGGGACCAACGCAATCGATAATGACGTGCTCAAATGGTTCCCCCATCACAGGTATAGGAACAAGCGGTGCGCGCGGAATTACTTGTTTCGGCTTTCCTGAAAATTGACAAGTACGACAGGTTCTACAATATTTCGTTACATCAGACTTTAATCTTGGCCACACAAAATGCTTCAGAATTCGGTGATAAGTTTTCTTAATGCCCAAGTGTCCAGACAAAACATGGTCATGAGCCAACGAGAGTACAGCTTGTCTGTAACACACAGGAACAACAATTTGATTAACAGTAGACCATTCAAAATCATCCGAGACATTGGTACACCATCTACGCATTAGCAATCCTTTATCCACATAGTAAGCGGTTTTCCTCTCCTGTGCTATCTCCAAAGACACAGCAGAAGAGAAACATTTAAGCAGGGTCATATCAGCTTCTTGAGCTGCAACAATGTCACTTCGAGTCACTGGTAACTTTACATCATTCAAAACGAAATCAGATTTTTCATCTGGGTTAACTTCGTCAGCCATCAGAACACCATGTTCCAAAGTAGGTGCCATGAAAGTGGAAGCCAAATCATTGGCATCAACAAGCTTATGAGCTTGTGCTCGAGTCACGGCACAGACAGGAAAGACTTCAGGGAATCTTTCAGACATTTCATCAAGCTGATTGAACAAATCAGGTTTGTCACAAACTTCTAAGAAAGGTATAACCTTTCCACCAGCCACATCATTACCAAGGATAAATTTTACCCCGCACACAGGCACGCTTTCTCGTACTCCAATCTTAATCATTCCTGTGTACAACTCTGACCGCAAATGAATCTGATGCAAAGGGACTCTAACCGTTTTCATTCCAATACCTCGTACCAAAACATGGCTACCGCAAAAGGTTTGGTCAGAAAAAGGAAACGCGTCTTTAGCCACGATGGTCTGCATGGCACCTGTGTCACGCAACATTGTCACCTTAACCTGGTCTGTAGACTGAGCATCAGCAGAAACTAATCCTTCCATCAAAAAAGGTTGATAACCCACATCTATTTTATCGTGATTTTCATCTTCAATCACGTCTACAGTCTTTACAAAAGCAACACTTTTAGGAGGATGAGGTTGCTGCTTGCGTCTTAAAGCAAGGCAATCTGCAATCACATGGCCAGGCTTGTGACAATAAAAGCACTTTCTCTCTTCCCTACTTTTTGTACCAGTAGACTTAAAACGTGTCTGCTCCTTCAAAACAGGAAAACTAGAAGGAACTTTTTCAGTACGGGCAGTAAAAATACTTTTGTGAGTCAACGCGAACTCATCAGCAAGAACAGACGCATTTGATAACGAGCCTACCTTCTGTTCATTTAAATACACGGCAATACGATCAGAAATGCAACCCTTAAATTCTTCAAGCAAAATTAATTCGCGTAGTGCCTGAAAATCTGTAACTTTGCTTGCTGCACACCATTTGTCAAACAGCATAGACTTTTCTCTCGTGAACTCAACGAACGTCTGACTAGAGTTTTTTTATCATTTCCAAATCGCTGCCTATAAGCTTCAGATACAAGTTCATAGGCTCTCAAAATCGCTGTTTTAACAACATCATAATTCAAACTGTCTTCCAGAGATAAGATAGCACACACTTCCTGGGCTTTTCCCGTTAGCTTACACTGTAGTAACAAAGACCATACATCTCTAGGCCAATTCAAAGCCGAAGCAATTCGCTCAAAAACACTAAAATACGAGTCAACCTCGATCTCTCCAAACTGTGGAACAAGAACAATATGTTTACTCACATCAAACGTACTACCGGACACTCCTACCCTCATCGCAGCATCAGCGCCTACTGCAGGTGCGGGCTGAATAGGCACAGGAGTAACCACCGGCACAGGAGGAACCACCGGCACAGGAGGAATAATTTGTAATGGAGCGGTTGGAACAGGAGGACCTGGTGCGTCTCTGGCAACTCTCAATTCGAGCTCCCGCAGCTTGACCTGTTTTTCCGCATCAATTTCCAGACAGCGGATTTCAAGCTTCAACTCCAGCTCATCCTGACGCCCAGCTACCCTCGCGCGCTCTTCCATCTGGATTTTAGCCAGACGTAACTTAAGACACGCTTCACTTCCAGACCCGGACAGGGCAGGAGAAAGAGGATCGAAGGGCGGCAATACAGCTTTGGCTTTGGAATCCTCCACCTCAGCCGTTTCACTCGCTTCCTCCTCACCAAGCACCTCTACTTCGTCAGCCAAAGCCAACACACCAAGCTCCTCTAGTCCCTTCACCACAACGCTCTTAATTTAATTTGGAAGTGCTCAGCAACACGAATCAAACTATCCTTTCTACAGTTATTCAATTGCTCGATCATCGGACTACTAACAAGACTATTCAAATCAAAATCAGCCATTATAATTAATTCACTAAACAATAAGCAAGCTCAAAGTCAACCGCCGTTCAACTTTTTTTTTTTTTTTTACAATAAGGCTACTTAATTGCTCCACAGTCACTAGTTTACAGCAACAGTGTAGACTTTCACACCTTTTTCATCCCCTAAATGATTAGATATTCATAAATGAGTATCCCACCGCTGCCACCAATAAATGTTACGTGCTAGATATTTTTGGGGGATGTTTCATAACATTTAGATGTGAGACACAACTGACGCTGAAATAAACTAGGAAAGAAAATGTCCGGGAGACAAGTAACCATTGTAACCAAGTTCAATTTATTATAATATATACTAATTACAATCCTCGAGAAAAATATAGGTTCTTTAAATAAAGGAAAAGGAGAAAAATGAGTGACACCAAAACAAAGAAATCATCAAAAGCAAAACAACCTGTATTACTAACCCTCAACCCAACTAATCTAACTACCAAACAAAAACTGTAGAAATAAAACCGCAAACTTCGGCGTATCCGACGCCCAACCTAAACTACTCTTATTAATAATAAAAATACACAGGTGGCTGTCACTCCTTACCTGAAACTAACAAGAAAAGGAAACTAAAAATACAAACCTATCTCCTTTTCCCAAGGTGATTTAAACAAGTCACAAGTGACAAAAGCCATACTGGTCTGACTTAGAACAATCTGGATTACACAGCATATAGGCTAATAGTTAAAGTAGTTTACTAATCATGCGGTCACCCGACAGATGTACTTGATCGGTTTTTACTGCATCTAGATAAACTCAGAAAGCCTCAAATTAGCGAATAACAAAAAGAATAACAAATCAACTAAATCCAGCAGAACTTAACTAAACAAAATCCATAACATAATTGAACAACAAAAATGAACGCGGTTGACAACAAATGGTCAGCCGCCCGCTGACTGGAACGCAGAACGACTGACAACAGCCAAAGAGGCCCAGCTCCTTTTATAGCGAATAGGTCCAGCCTAATTGGTCGACCGGTGAACTGAGTCAGCCAATAGATAAAACCTAAAAATCAAGAAGAAAACAAAGCGGCAAAACAGAAAAAGAACAGAAAATACAAAGAGCAGGCAAATACAAACAAGGAACGTAACAATAATAATAATAATAATAATAAACGTATAGTTTCACTATAACTTTTCAAGTACAAGTTTTTCACTACAATTTTTCATGGTCAATTACAGGCAGTTTATTAAATTTCCCTCTTCTTATAGGTGCATACCATACACTTGTCAAAATGATGATTTGTCAGTTGCTGTTAGTCCCACCCACAATTATGTTAACGACATGATGACTATTTTGAAAATAGTGTTGAATTTGAAAAGAGTGAAACAAACCTCATTCAGTCTTTAAAAAGTATATATTGGATATCCCAAATGAAATTTAAGTCTTAGCGCTCAATCTGGACCACCTACAAATGAAACCAGACCACCGCATGATGGATTTATAGACTGGAAACTTCTGAGCCAAACGTGTTTAAAGCATCATATTAGCGTAGGTAAATTAGTGTTTGATCCGCTAAATAGATGCGTTCTTTGTAGAAAGAAGCAAATAAACGTTGTGCTAGATACTCTTCTCCCAAAAAAAATTGCATATTTGCAGCTGCGCTCATTTCTACGGTCTTCGATAGCCTATCTACTCTCCTTTGAACGCGAACTGAGACACTTGATTGAGATCATCTGCGAAGCCCCGTCATCTACGGTAATGCTTTACATACAGTAAATTTTAGTTAACGTTAGGCAATGCATTAACTAACATTAACATTGAGAAATACATTTGTTACAGTATTAATTAATATTTGTTAACGTTAGTTAATAATCAACTTTTTGTTAGCTCAGGTACAGTTAACAGATAAAACTTTTAATTTTAATAATGTTAGTAAATGTTGAAATTTAAATGAACGTTAATCAATGTTTTAGAAGTATTGTGTATTGAATCTTTGTGTTGTCGGGCTATTTTCTGTTGCCAATTTTATATGCAGTTTTCATACGCTACACCTTGCCCACCCGGTTTTATGTAGGCCCACCCACTTAAACATTTCTGGCCTCGCCCCTGGATTGAGGTGTTTTGTTGTTGGATGTAATCATGAATATAGCAGTCGTCATTAACTCCTGACATCTGAGCTTATGAAGACGCAGAGGATTAACGTTATTTTAGTTTTGAAGGGAATGCGCCGATCCCCGATCTGCCTAAATGCGTCTGTGTTCGTGCGAATCATTCATGATCCAGCTTCATCTACAGAGGAAGTGAGTATAAGGGTTTTTTATTAATCTTTGCAAATCGCCTTTCCTAATAACTTGCTAGTTAGCCAGTTTCGTGGCTAAAGTAAACAGTACTGCTCATCACCCCACGAAAGAGAGGGGCGGGGTCAGCAGAGCTCATTAGCATTTAAAGCGACATGGACTAAAACAGCTTGCTGAAAACAGAGCTGATTTTGACAGGTTAAAGAGGGTGGTTTTTACACCCCTAACTACCATTGAGAAATTTTAACCAAAGTATGTTATTGACTTCTCATTAAAACCCTAAAGAATCATATCAACTTATATCAAATGGGCATCCGATGACCCCTTTAAATAAACCACCCAAATGACCTGATTCACTAAAATGAATTAGACTTTCCTTTACTGCAAAATTATGCACGAGCTGAATGAATTTCTGTGGGATTGCCATTATTTTGTACATTGTTGCATTCATGTCACTGTAATGATTTGCACAAGAATGGATTTCTGTATGATTTCCTCAGAAACGACACCCGATGTTGTGTTTTGTGAAGCTGCGCCGCTAATCGCTGGAACGAGTATCGTTTGAAAACAGTATTGTTATGAACGAGCAGAAATCCTGTCAAATGCAGTTAGTTACGAGCGTCTGAACTCAATCAGATGTGTTTATGCACGCTTTTACATTTCAAAATGTTTTCCAGAGTGTCACTTTTGATTGTGAAAATGAAGCAGCGCTCATTAGCCAGCGCTATGAGCTCTTGGCCTCCGTCGGTTCTGCGCTTCCACCTCTGGGATCCGTGTGCCATTATTTTCTCGGTTCCTCGGTTTGGGATCAGAGCCGGGGCGAGACTTAAACAACAGGCTCCAAATGAAATGTCTTGTTGGATTTACGCCTCTCTTCACCTCGGATCCCGGCGCGACCCTGCAGGCCACGCTTCTGGGCCGTGTTCTGATTGGCCGCTCTGAAACGGGGTGTGATGATGCGTGAGACTGTCTCAGGAGTCAGAGGTCAGCACGACAAACGCTCTGTCATCACTAGAGGTCAGTCACAGGTCAGAGGATGAACGGACAGGCACTGATAGAGACCTCACAGAGCGGGAAGCACAGGAGAATTATGGGTATGGGAAGAGAACGCTGCCTCACCATAACATTCAACTAAATCACCTTTGTATTCCTGTTTAGAAGGTTTTATGGATGCTGGTACGAATTTAATAACTATTAATTTAGCATTTAGTTCAACTGGTTTTGCTTCAGGACCAAACACATTACCAAAATGAAATATTTCTCAAAAAACATTGACATGTTAATACCATTATTAATTCATATTAATCAGTGTCAATATTAATATTTATATTAATTTATATTAATAATAAAAAATATTTTAATAAACAATAATACCTAAACTAACATTATTATTAGTATTGTTGTTATTGCTATTAATAATAAAAATAGCATGCATACATATCACAACATTAGTAACACCATTGAATTTGAACACATTTTTTTGCATTCAAAGTGCAGACTCAAGACTTATTTTCAAGACTCAAGATTTATTTTTATGTTCATGCAGCAACATTTTTAATCATACAAAATCATACTTGAATGGTTTTCTTGATGCCAATAATTCAATAATAATGTATTTAATATCTGGGTTGTATTTTCTTTTGCATTATACAATGCATTATACAGTTGCATTATACACAATTCTGATGAATTTACATCAAAACACTGTTATTATTAGAGTTTTATTAATGTTTTGAATTAGCTTTTTAATTTTAGCTTCATTAGCAAGCTCTTTTATTTTTATTTTGTCTTTTTATTGTTATTTATTAAAGTATTTCTGAAAACTTTGTTTTATATCTATTAGTCATTTTAGTATTTCAACCTGTTTCAGGCAACATTTCAAAACTTTTGTTTAGTTTAAGTTTCTCACCTGATATTTTTAATTTAATTTCAGCTATAAAATGCAAAAATGTTTATATATATATATATATATATATATATATATATATATATATATATATATTTGTTTAATTTTAGTTTTATATAAATATATAATTATATTATATAATTTTAATTTCAGTTTATTTTTATTTCAGTTAGTAATTTTAGTACTTCAACTAGTTTAAGTTTTTCACCTGATTTTTATATTTTCTTTTATTTCAGCTATGGTATACTTCATTTAATAAAAATAAATAAACAAATACAACCAATAAGACTAGAAAACACTAAAACTGAGTCAGAAACATAAATAAATATCAATATGAATTTACGTTAAGATATTAATTCTGATTAATTTACATCAAAACACTTGTTGTTGTTGTCATTGTTGTTATTAGAGTTTTATTAATGTTTTGAATTAGCTTTTTAATTTTAGCTTCATTAGCAAGCTCTTTTATTTTTATTTTGTCTTTTTATTGTTATTTATTAAAGTATTTCTGAAAACTTTGTTTTATATCTATTAGTCATTTTAGTATTTCAACCTGTTTCAGGCAACATTTCAAAACTTTTGTTTAGTTTAAGTTTCTCACCTGATATTTTTAATTTAATTTCAGCTATAAAATGCAAAAATGTTTATATATATATATATATATATATATATATATATATATATATATATATATATTTGTTTAATTTTAGTTTTATATAAATATATAATTATATTATATAATTTTAATTTCAGTTTATTTTATTTCAGTTAGTAATTTTAGTACTTCAACTAGTTTAAGTTTTTCACCTGATTTTTATATTTTCTTTTATTTCAGCTATGGTATACTTCATTTAATAAAAAATAAATAAACAAATACAACCAATAAGACTAGAAAACACTAAAACTGAGTCAGAAACATAAATAAATATCAATATGAATTTACGTTAAGATATTAATTCTGATTAATTTACATCAAAACACTTGTTGTTGTTGTCATTGTTGTTATTAGAGTTTTATTAATGTTTTGAATTAGCTTTTAATTTTACATTCTCAGTTTTAATGTTAGCTTAATTTTTTTGTCATTTTTATTTTTAAATTTGCTTTTTTTAACAAATAGGACTAGAAAACACAAACTGATTCAGAAACATAAATAAATATTAACATGAATATAATGATTGCATTCATGTTAAGATATTAATTCTGATGAATTTACATCAAAACACTGTGTTGTTGTTATAGTTTTATTCCTGTTTTGAATTAGCTTTTAATTTTATATTTTCAGTTTAATTTTAATTTTAGCTTAATTTTTAGTAATTGTTTTATTTTTAATTTGTCATTTAGATTTATTTTAAATAAATAAGACTAGAAAACACTAAAACTGATTCAGAGACATAAATATTAACATGAAACCTTAATGGATAACTTTCTTTGTCTTTGTTTGTAAAATATCTTGCAAGACTAAAATATCCAGGAAATGGATGTACGTGGTTGAACATACTCTACACAAACCTCAGGAACAGTGGCAATAAACAAATGTTAAAAAGATGAGCTCTTTACATCACAGTACAACAAATAACTAACAATAATGACAAAACAACAACAAAGTTTAAATTAAGTCAGCAAACAGCAAAACAATAATCCTATAACAGTAACTGTGTAATTTATTCATGCTGCAATGCATGCTGGGAACTCACAAAGCTTTAGCATTTCAACAATATGAAATTCATTTGTTCAGACAACTGTGTTTGACTAGTTGGGACAACATTTGCGGTAATTTTGTTGGTCTGACAAGGATTTTGGTCGGACTGCTACAGCGAATCATTGGTACAACCCTCCCCAGTCTCCACGAACTGTACTCATCCAGAGTGAGCAAAATCACTCTGGACCCTCACATCCAGCACACTCCCTCTTTGAACTGCTGCCGAACGACCAGCACAGGAGCAGTTTCTTCCCTCAGACAATCCATCTCATGAACACCTGACAATAAACGTGGAACACACAACACTATTATACATTATTTACTTAACACACATACTTATTTACATTTCAAATTTGCATACCTGTACATACTAAATTGTCTATTTTGTATATTATTCTTTTAATTATCTGTGTCTTGTCTTGTCGCTGTCATTCTGTCGCACTGTGGAGCTTCTGTCACTAAAACAAATTCCTCGTATGTGTAAACATACCTGGCAATAAAGCTCATTCTGATTCTGATTTTTATGTAGTTTCAAGAAAATTGAATTTTTTTGTATTTGAGACTCAAAAGGTTTTGTAAACTGGACGATATGCAGTTGCATTTTATACAGTGTAATGATTTATTACATCAATGTAAAATGTTTTGATCAAAATCAAACAGTGATGTTTATTAGGTAACTCACAATGGCTCTTTTCTGAAATGTCTGTCTCTAGGATGATTCCGTCGGCCAGTAAGACGTTCAGGATCAACGATCTGGCGGCGGGCCGCGAGTATGAGCTGTGTGTGTTGGCGGTGTATGACGACGGCATCACGTCTCTGACGGCCACACGCGTGGTGGGCTGCGTTCAGTTCCACACGGGCGCCGAGGCGGGGCAGTGCCGCTTCATCCCCAGCCAGTTCCTGGGCGGCACCATGATCATCATCATCGGCGGCATCATCGTGGCCTCCGTCCTCGTCTTCATCATCATCCTCATGATCCGCTACAAGGCTTACGGCGGGGCCGATGCGGCCAAAGGCAAAGCACGTGGAGACGCCAGCGTAAACATGCACTCGCAGACCAACGGGAGTCGCCCGGGACGCTCCGGTTCGAAGCAGGAGGAGCGAGCCGAGTCGCCCGGCGGGAAAGACTGCAAGGCTCTGGTGCTGCTGAAGATGGAGGAGACGCAGGAGGAGCTCAAAGTCGAGCTTCCGTCCGAGAAAGCAGCGCCACCGTTGTCGTCTCGGAGAGCCAGTCTGGGCGACGAAACGCAGACGGACAGCAGCCTGACGGGCTCCACCATGTCCCTGTGTCTGATCGGCTCCGGGGCCAACCCGGCCGAGCCCCCTCGGAAGGGGCCGCTGGCCAACATGGGGCTCCTGCCCAGCGAGCTGGCCCGGACTCGGCATCGCTTCTCCTTCGACGGAGACTATGCTCTATTCCAGAGCCACAGTTACCCGCGACGGGCTCGAACCCGCCGGCACAAATCCACCACCCAGCTCAACACAGACGTGTCGCCGCCCTGCAGCCGGAGGGTGACCTTTAGCAGCACAGAGTGGATGTTGGAGAGCACGGTGTGACGGACTGAAGCACACACACACACACACACACTCGGACTGTCTACATATTGACGTTGTTGCAGTAACACACACTCTGTTGATTCCTGTGTCCGGTTTAACACGTATCAAACATGCAGCTCTGCTGCCAAACCTAGTGAGCTGCCTACTTAAGACGGTGTCTAAAGATGCATTAAATTGATCAAAAGTGACAGTATAGACATTTCTAATAAATAAATAAATGCTGTTCTTTTGAACGTTCTTTTCATCAAAGGATCCTAAAAAATAAAATGTGTGCAGCACAACTGTTTTCAACATTGATAATAATCAGAAATGTTTCTTGAGCAGCATATTAGAATGATTTCTGAAGGATCGTGTGACACTGAAGACTGGAGTAAAATTCAGCTTTGATCACAGGAATAAATTCTGTACATTTTACAATATATTCACATAGAAAACAGCTATTTTAAATTGCAATACCATTTTGAAATTTTTCCAGTGGTTCTCGTGTGTTTTTACATTATATTTTACATTGAAAGTACAGACTCAAGATTTATTTTTATGTTCATGCACTGACATTTTTAATCATACAAAATCGTATTGGAATGGTTTCATTGGCACCAATAATTCACTTCTAACATATTTAATGTTGCCTGGGTTGTTTTTTTTCTGTTACGTTATACAGTTTAGTTCAGATGAATTTACATCAACACACTGTTGTTGTTGTTTTTTTAGCTTACTTTTTAGTATCTTTAGTTATTTTTATTATTTTTTATTATAGTATTTATGAATAGTTTTAGTTTTATTCCAGGTAGTAGTTTTAGTACTTCAGGCATTTTCAAAACTTTTAAGTGTTTCACCTAATATCTGTATTTTATTTTATTTCAGATAACAAAAATGTTTTAAATATTTTTAGGTTAGTTTTAGCTTTATTTAATTAGATTGTGCAATTTTAGTTTTATTTCAGTTAGTAATTTTAGTAGTTTAACTTATATCAGGCAACATTTTTTTTTTTTTTTTTTTTAATGTTTAGTTTAAGTTTTCACCACCTAGTATTCATATTTTAGTTTATTTCAGCTCCATTTGAATTAACATATATATATGGTAAATTATTATGGCAAAATTACATCAAAATCAGATCAATATACATCAGAATGCTATTTGCATGGAAAATATGAAAAGTGTTTTCTCCTCCCTTATATAATTTGATAATCTATTTATTTGACTATCCTAACTATTTATGATTAGTTGCATTTTATGTTTTGCATTAATCATAGTTTTGCTCTTGGTGAGCCATCGGAACAGACCTGAGACCTTTTTTACACCACTGTATTGTTAACTTGCAACATGCTAACATCGAATCAGTGTCACATGTGGAGTTCAGAGTGTTTCAAATCAGTTGGATGCGGCGTTAGAAGGCAGCTCCCTATGTAGGCGGCTCACTAGGGTTCGAAACAGAGCTCAGTAGTGTGATATGATAGAGCACAGTCTGACCCGTCCTGCCTCCTCCTGCGGTCCTAAAGAGAGTCCGTAATGCAGCGGTGCCTTATCTAATGACCAACCCACGGAGGATGCTGCTATCTGAGGTTACAAACACACCCGTCCTGTCCCGTCCCGTCCGCACAGGTCTCTTTCGTTAGTCTTTTTGTTTACTATGTGATGCCAAGGGTGCAGAAGCAGGAGGAAGTGACTGCGTTGGTTTGCGGTGATGATACGCATCCAGGTGAGCGCTGTGTGTGAATGTGTATATGTCCAATACTTTTCAAAGACTTTTGCACAGAAGACACGAGATATATACGGATACGTATCGCACCAGTCTATACAACAATAAAAAACTATTGCGAAATAGATCTATACAAATAACATTCGGTTTTTCAGGAAGAACGGACCAGGTTTTCTACAATATGAGGACGATTCGCAGCTGGATGGACTTCTTTCTGAACCGGTATTGTGCTGATGTGACTGTATCCAAAAATCGGTTTTGTATCTGGCTGGTCTAGATAAAAAATAATGATTAAAAAAAAAAATCAAAAGAAATAAGACCAATATTGACAGCAACGACAAATACATATATAAGTATATTAAAATCTCTCGGTGTATGTGTTCTGAATATGTAAGTCATAGGTGACATGACTTTTTACGAAACATTTTGGAGTGCTGGCGTACGGTTTTTACATTAAAAACCACTGTCATCACTGATCCCCACGTTTAGCGTATTAAAGTTTGGACCATTTATGCCTCACAAAAAGGGGATTAAATTTTTTTGTGTGGGTTGACTGTATGAGGTGTTTTTGTCTTTTCTTCTTGCACATTTTCCTCACACGTTTCTCTCGCATGCTGAATGTGTCCGTAATTATGGGATCTACCAAGCAACCAAATATACCACATCTAATTATGGTTTCGTGAAGATTTCAGATGTTTTGGGGTTTTTTTATACAAACACGGTTTTATTCTCAGATACAGTGTACAAGGGCTCTGCAGTGATCAAAATGCATTAATATCATTTTATGAAATATTCCTTCCTGTCTGTTATACTGTGAAAGATGCACATTATGGACAAACATTTTTGCAAATATCTTAGCTAAGGTTTAAAGTTTAAGCTCTACTTAAATGCAACTAATGTTCTGCTTACTTCTTCAGTTAACCAACCCAGCCCTGATCAGACCACCTCTCGCATTTCTGCTATTATTATTATTATTATTAGTTTTAATTATTATAATTTATATTATTATTATCATTAATTTTATTATTTATAATTTTTATGTATTATACTTTTTATTAATTAATTTTAAATCAACTTTTATTTTTATATTTTCTGTTTTAATTTCAATTTAAACTTTAGTAATTCAGTCTTTTTTTTTTTTTCTTTAGTTGACAGGGAAATTGTACATTAATAAAACATTCCTGTAAATGTACCAGAATTAGTCAAAGGCTATTTTTCATCTGTAGTCCCTGGACAAGATGTTACAAGTCACCCTAAAGAAAATGTAATTAAAAATACATACTAGAAAATGTAATAATTACACAATACAAATCATACAGTAGTCTACTGAAAACAATAGACAAATAGACAAACAATTATTAGATTTGTTTTATATTTCTGTATAGCTTTATTTGGTTTTAGTTTTAGTTATTTTAATTTCAGTTTGTTTAACTTAATCTTAATAATACTCATTGTATTATATATATATATATATATATATATATATATATATATATATATGCAGTGTTGGATGTAAGGTGTTACTGTAATTAAGTTACTTATCCACTGAAAAAGTAAAGTAAGGGATTACTGCTCGTTTTTAGGTAATTTAATTACAGTTACTTATAAATTACTTGCGTTACATACAGTAAATCATTTCAACAGTTCTAAAATCAATATTGAATTTGAAATCTAAATTTACCGTCTAAAGATAAAATTGAATGCAGCTTCTTTAACCCTCTGCGTTCACTTTCAGATTTTCCTGATTCACAGAGAAACCTTAAATACTCAGATACAGATAAGACTAAAATCCATCGAATCTAAAAAGGGCCTGCTTTTATTTGTGCACACTGACAATAACAACAAAACATTGTGCTTTTGCAAAATAAACAAAACAAACAGGGTGCGCTTTCTGCCGTCTCCGTGAGCAACTTTCTACGCGTCACAAACTCAGCGAATATTTGACACAGAGACATGAGAAATATGTCTATAGAAAGCTTGTGTGTCTACTTTTAAATGAACAAATTCAAATCGAAAACCAATATTCTCTGATTATATAATCCTTATGAAACTAAAGCGAGGTTCAGTCTTTCCCGTATCTGAGCTCATTATATGCAGTCACCTGCGCACAACCACCCTCATAGATACAAAAAAATAGATTCAAAAAATAATAATTCAAGATTTCAGATATTTTGTTATTCAGAGTATTTCTATTTGTTAACCAAAGAAGGTTACATTTTTTTAAATAAAAATGTTTAAGTATTACAGTTGTTTTAAAGCTAAAAGGCTAAACAATTCTATGTTTGATTCAAATTGAAGGAATAAAGAGTTTAATTTCTATTAAGGTTTATAGGGATTTTAAGATGTAGCCTAATTTGCAATTTGAATAAATAAGTTACTTATTGAGTAACTAAGTTACTTTTCAGACAGAGTAGTTAGTAAAGTAATTTAAATACAATATTGATGATGTAATTATTAATAGTAATTAATTACTTTTTTAAAGTAACTTACCCAACACTGCAGTTAATATATATATATACAGTATATATATATATATATATATACATACACAACAGTCTTACATAACTACTAAAAATGCTAAAATTACTAAAATTAATATTTATATATGTCATTTTAATTCCAGATATATTATAATATATCCCTAAACTTATTTCAGTTAGTTACTAAGGCAGCATTTTTATTTTCATTTTTTCATCTAATATTCACATTTTATATTATTTCAGCTTTATTTAATTTACCGAATTTTGTTTTAGTTAACAGTTATTACACTGATTTCAACAGCTTTTTAGTTCCTAATTATC
Source organism: Onychostoma macrolepis (assembly GCF_012432095.1). Classification (NCBI taxonomy): domain Eukaryota; kingdom Metazoa; phylum Chordata; class Actinopteri; order Cypriniformes; family Cyprinidae; genus Onychostoma; species Onychostoma macrolepis. The sequence continues at coordinate 29,433,632 of NC_081169.1, read as the reverse complement.
TTTATTTCTGCACGTATAAATGTTCTATTATTTACATTTAAAGCATGTAGAGACCCTTTTATCAAGAGCCACTTATAAAAAGCGCTTTAGCTTCACAAATGAGACCATTATGATCAACAGATGTATTTTTATACTTATTTAAATTTGAGTGCCATTCCACTGAATGGGTGCCATTTATGTTCCCATGACGTTATATATAAATATTCATTAAAATGAACTTTGAAATACATTTTTTATTAAGCAAAGTGCCCTGCACATTAATTGCATCTAACTGCAAATATAACATATAATTTAAAACATTAATAAAAAAAACTACTTAAACACTGAAAAAATAGCATTTGTTACCAGTCCCCACTCTCTAATGCTACACTTCATAAAAGAACACCTTGCATTCATACAGTATATAGTGATTTTTTTAAAATTATTATTATTATTATTGTTTTTTGTGATTGTTAACTTGAACATGCAACCATTTTTTTTTTTTTTTTTTTATAAACATTTTTCTGAGGGGAAAACAAAGGAATTTACATGTTTTTAAACAAGTTTTTTTAAAGGCAGGTGAGTTTTGGCAATGGGACTGAAAAATCTATCCATCTTCCAATTATAGAAACCTTGTAAAAATGAAGTAAGGTTACTTGAGATGGTCCAATACAAATTTTGAATGATTAAAAATGTGTGTTATTAAAAATATATATTTTTTAAATAATTCCTTTATTTATTTATTTACTTATATTTTTAATTTATTTTGATTTGCTTTTTTATTTTTATTTCATTTTTTAAAGAATGGCAATCATTTGGTGGAATGGCCCTTCAATTTTTATGTTATTTATCTTTTATCTCACATTTATTGTCACTTTGTCCCTACTTTCATGTTCTGAGAATTACTGAAGCATCATGGAATCTTCTGAATCAAGGTTAGAATGTTACGAAAGCATCATTTGTTACAATGTTTTATTTGTCCCTTTGTGTGTCCAGATCTTAACTAAGATGTTTTCTAGGAATCCAGTTGCTAATTGTAGTTTCATTCCCTGCAGCAACAGAGCGAATTAGAGTTTCCTCTATTAGAGATTTGTCGAGCAGACAGTGATGGATCAGCAAACCAACTCTCCTCACAAAACATCCCAAAATGCAATGTGAGACATGAACGCCATTTACAATCCATTAACATGTTAATGGATCTTTTGACAGTTATGTCTCTAATTATCCTTTTATTGCACTAAAAAGGCAACTTGAAATTAAACCATTTGTTTATTGAAGAGATTCATTTATCATGCTGAGAGTATTCAACGAGCTCTTCAGATGTGTTCAAATCTGCATCGGCTTTTAATAGTTCAAATGCAGAGAGAACAATTCCATTAGCTGACAGAAACGCTTCATTTCATTTTTAACAAATTATAAGCAATTATGATAAATTATGAATAATGCAAAACTATTGCCACTATTTCTAGCAGAAGAGTCAAAAATATGAAAGCGGATATTTGCATTAAGTCTAAAAAAAGGTAAATGCTATACTGTAAGTGTAAACACACAAATAGCAGCTCATTTACACTAAGTGCTGCAAACAGCGATAGATGCTATTCATACAGCGTTAATAGAAGTATTATATATAACTATGAAAACTAGGAATAGTTACCCAAAAATGAAAATTTGGTGAAAATGTACTCCAATCCGAGATGTAGATGAGTTTGTTTCTTCGTCAGATTTGTAGAAATGTGTCATTGCATCAGTGTCTCACTGCGGTGAATGGGTGCCGTCAGAATGAGAGTCCAAACAGCTGATAAAAACATCACAATAATCCACAGCACTCCAGTCCATCAGTTAACATCTGGAGAAGACAAAAGCTGAGACACATCCAGCATTGAAACGTTTTTAGCTCAAATCTGTGTCCATAATCCATAATAGCACTTCCTCGTGAAAAAAGTGTTCTGGTCTGAATCAGGAGAGAGATTGAGATGTTCCCATGAAAAGTAAACAGTCAGTTTTGATTAATGTCTATTTCTGTGTGTGGGAATGTGTTGCTGTGTATTTTTATGAGTGTATGTGTGAATGCGCTCTATAAATACATCATTCTTTGGGTTTGAAATGAGCTGAAGGGTGTGATTATCTGCTGTGTGTTAAATCTGTTGTCCGGCGGCGCTCTATGACTAACGCTTCCTGACACTTTGTGCCTCACAGCGGTAAAGGTCAAGTGGGAGACGTGTTTTACCATATTTCATTTTCAGTTCATTTCCCCCCCAGACAGAGATGCGTCTCTTACAGATCAGTGAGCATTTAGTACACCCTAGTAACCCTGTAAATCTTACTGTATTATATTTTAAATGCGCTGCTGTTAAACCTGTTTCACTCAATCTCCTCGTGTCTTCTGTCGTCTGATTGATAGTTTAGAGTTTTTTATCCAGTAAGAGCTCTTTTAGTGTAATTGTATTTCAGCTGCTGCTTCAGTGTCTTTCTTCTGTCAAATCTTGATTGATTTTTATCAAGTAAACGTCAGAATAACTGCAGTCATATATCCAGATGAACACTTGCTGGACTGAAGCAGCTCAGCTTTACTTGATTCTCCATCAATCATTTTCTAGAAAAATCAGTGCGTCTCGAATCTGATCATCAGGATCTTTTGAGGAGCATTTGTTTCACTTTACTTTCACTGTTCCTCAAAACAAAGCCTCCAAAACATCTCACATCTTTTATTTCTTCATCTCTCAATCAGCATTGAATTGCATTGCATCATATGTTTTTCGATCATTTGATATTTAGATCATTTTATGTAAGTATCTGCTCTACTGTTACAAAGGTTTCAGAATTTCATCATTTTTGTCCATATAAATTTCAGCATCTGCAGCAAATTGCATATTTTTGCTCAGTTTGTGTCTGAATAAAACGGAGCTGTTTTTGCTTGATATTCTCATGTATCACACTGTATGAGCCATAAAAGCCTATCAAATATGATGCCAAAAAACACAAATGCAAAAGGGTTTTTTTGTTTTGTTTTGTTTTTTATATTTTGTCTAAAAGGTCCAATAAACTGTTCCATTTCAAAAAATTAGATTTTTCTGACTAAGAAGGCGGTTATGATCATCTTGATCGTTTAGGGGCCTTAAAAATTTGCATATCAAATATGATACAGTAGGATTTATAGGGTTAAAATAAGAGCCTAATAATCCCGAAGAATCAAATATAATTTCCTGCCAAATATTCTGTTTGAATCTGGAATATGTTGCACATTACAGAAGTTTGATAACAGCCTTGATAATGCCGCTTGATAATTTCTTGATAGACTTTCCGCAGAAAACGATGTGTGTGTGTATTTCATTACACACTCTCTGACACAAAGGCTGTAATCATCAGAGAGCTGGAGTGAATGTAAATTTTCCCTACATGCTTGTAGCTCTTTCTTTTCAAGTCTTCATAATTGTTGTTTTAATGCCGTTTGTCTTTTGACAGCATAATCTGACAGCACAGTGTCAACAGACGCTCGTTTATTCTTCACAAACCACTAACTACTTACTCATTTCAGATGGGAGAATGTTGCCGTTGTTTGCTAAACTCACATGTAATAGTGGAGCTGTTGAACAAAAGCTCTCTCTGTGTTTGTGTGTGTTGAAGCGACGCTGCTGGAGCCGACGTTACACACGAGAATAACAGTCCTGTTGATTATTCTGCTGTTCTCATTAAGTAAACCTCTACATACTGTAGCCATGGTTTCATCCACATATTTATATGCAAATCTTGGGATATTGCATAAAAAACCCTGGATTGCAATGCACATTTAAAAAATGTGCATAAATAATTTATGCGTTCGACTGAGATGGATAATTTTTAATCTGACAAGAAGACATGCACATAAATTATGATGAAAGCACATTCACCGAATAAATTCCTCAGTGCACAAAAAAAAAGTGAATTTGCATCAAAAGATTGTGTATATTTATTTATATTTATATTATTTTTATTTACATAAGAACTTATTCATATTCTTTTATTTATTTGATGTGTATTTATTTTAGATCTATTTATTTTATTATACATATATAAAATAAAATATATACATGTAGATATTTTTTATTTATAGTATATATATATATATATATATATTATATAAATGAATAAAAATTTGAAAAATAATATGATAATATATATAGAATTATATAAATATTTTATAAAATATACATTATATATATATATATATATATTATATAAATGAATAAAAATTTGAAAAATAATATGATAATATATATAGAATTATATAAATATTTTATAAAATATACATTATATATACAGAATGAATATATACGCACAATTACATTTCTATTCAAATGTGTATTTTTTAGATAAAATTGATAATTAATTAAAATATCTGAAAAATTAATATATATGTTTATTTAATATTTAATATTTTTATTAATTTCTGAATAAATTCCTTGATGCAAAAAAAAAACCCACAAAAGACCATGTTATTGATCTGATAGGATGAAAATGCTTGATTCGCAAATGTATTATATGATAGTCCCATTTTTCGCATTAGTTAAATACACAAATTTGGATGGAATTAACATACAGTAGCTGCTGTCATTCTTAAGGTGGCTTGAGATGGTGAATATTGTATGTAAATGAGTGTGGGCGGTTGTATGTTAATGAGCTCAAGGTCATCAGGATTTCTTTTGTGGTTCAGTTTCAGTAAATGTTCTGTGATTCTCACATCCAGATTCTCCCATCCAACCGTTTTACTTCAGAAAAGCATCAAACATCCTATTTTCTCTTTATATGAACCTGTTGTTCCACATCCTGCTGTTTTTTTTCAGACTCGTTATTTGACAAGTTATTCTAAACCTGTTTATTTCCTGGAATCAGCAGCGACTGCCTGGCATCGTCACCCGCGGCACAGACCCAGCATGCACTGCTCTCGAACCCTCATTACGGCAGGATAACAATTTCTTCTGCATTCCACCCTGTGGGGCAGACGGCCAATCAGCTTGAGAATAAACGCCCACATGACTCGCAGGAAGAGTCAGCCGCCCTGGGCAACTTCCTGCTTTATTTCATCCCAGCGTCCTGCTAGCTGAAGCCTTGAGGAACAGGGTCACGACCGGGTGAGTCTGAGTCAGTCTGAACACAGAGAGGGCAAGAGGTTTCAAAAATAACCAGCTATAATTTGATTAACGGGTTTTCTCAACATAGATGCTTTTAGTGAGGAACTGTCAGTTTTTGTCAGGTTAGTGCATATCTACCAGTATTAATATTTTTTAGATTAATAATCTAAATGTATTACTTTTGGACATATAGAAATTCACACATTCATATTTCTTCAGTGTTTTCTGTACAGGCCATTACGGACAGACACATAATTAACTAAACGAGTATATTCTTTATTTCTGCTTATTTAATTTTACATACACAGACATGTATATATAAATATATATATATCAGTGGGGATTTCTTTATGACTGCAAGGGAAGCTCGGCTTCCCCTGTAATGTCATAAAATTAATGGTCAAATATGTACTATTGTGTTAACATTTTATTGACTAAAAATGCGTTAGAACACGTTCATCTCGAAGACGAGTTCGTTCAGAATCAGCTACATACAGCAGGTCGATTTCCTTCTCATACACTCCCGTAGCTTCAGTGTATTTCTCTGTTGAAGCCTAGCATCCATTGACTTCAATGGAGCTGCTTTGAACAGTTTTTTTTCAGTGCTTCGAAACTAGACGGTCATTGGATAAATGCTGCGATTATGTCCCGCCCCCGGACGCTCAGCGTCTCTGGGGTGAATGGAGGAGTGGCCTGGACTCCGGCATCTGCGTGATGATTGGACGGTCTGCATCTCCTTTTGATTGACAGCGATTTTGTAACAGTAATTAGTTACACTACTAGTTACATTACTTTTTCTTCACGCCCCACAGAAGTTGTAACCGTGTATCTTCCAGATAAAATTAATCTAGAATGTTACTAACAACATATTTCTGTCTCATCATTTGACCAAAATCACAGTCAGAAGTTATTACAAACACTCAATAGTGATTGATAGTGGCATTCAAGTAGAAGTGTTGTATTCATCTCATTAATTGTCATGTGTAGCTTGAAGTAATTTTTCCGTTACCCATATGCGATTAAATTTCGTTATGTATTTTATCAAATCACATGAGTTTGTAAGAAACTGTTTAATTTTTCCAAAAATATTTTTAATTATATTAATATAATGTACCACATGCTGATCAGACGGATATAATGCCAGAGTAAAGTAAAGCCACAACTTACACAACAGATCTTTTTTTCCTGACAAAATCAATATAGTGCAATATTTCTATCTGCTGTAAGCTTTTCCATATTCCAAGCTTGCCTGCTGCACCGGGGACATCACATGCATGTGCGAATCATGAAAATAAATCTAGGGAATTATTTGATTGTTAGATTTTAAATCAACGGGGTTGAGGCATCAAAAGTAACTAAGTAACTAAGCTGTTTTATGGAAAGTAACTGTAATATTATTACTGAAATCTTATTAGTAATTAGTTACACTACTAGTTACTGCAAAAAGTAATATTATTACAGTAACTAAATTACTAGTAACTAGTTACTGCCCAACACTGATCATTATATATTTTTTTAATTCATTTATAATGTTATGTTTTAATATACATGCTGCTAACTCGGAAATTTCAAGATATGCGAGCAAAAAATGCTCCTGACACTTTGGCAATATGACACGAGGAGAGTGCTGTTTTTGTTTTGTTTGTTCGAATCCAAACCTTTGGTTTGGGTGAATCACTGATTCACTGAGCCATTCATAAAACAGTCATTTGATTCGCTCCTGAAGGATTCAGCCGTTTTGAAAGAATCATTTAAATGACTCAGTGATTCAGTCATGAACTTCTGCCACCTGCTGGCCGTTTTTAAGTTTCCCGTCTAAAAGTAGGCATATTACATTATTTTCCAACATATTTATATATTCAGAATTTAGTATTTAAAACATTAATCTCATAACATTATTTATGCAATTATAAATACAGTCTAAATGAATAAATGCCACATCTAAATGTCGCTTCATGCAGCTTCTGTGCAGTGCTGAGATGAGTTTTGTTTAGATCATTTCATGGATAACAATAGCCAGTCATTCATAAAATAAAATTTAAAAATTACATTCAGTAAGTTATTGCATACTATTTTATAATGTCTTACAATGCAGAGGTGCAGATAAGTGCCGTAATTAGCAGAATCATGCTATTTTAACAGAGAATAAATAGAATCTAAAGCTATTTGCACTGTGTAAATAGCATATCACTAAAGAATACTGCTATTTTCACTTAGTGTAAATAGCCTCTATCGCAATCATGGTCAAAAATACCGCGGCAATTTTTGAATAAATGTGAAAAAATATCACTTTAAATGGGGGGTGCGTGTGTTCACATTTGGAACCCCCCCCCCATATCTATACCATGGTTACGCCCTTGATTCAGAGAATAATATTATCTGTTTTCACTTCTATTCTATTTATTTATTAAATTTTGATTCATTTTGTAGAATTGAATTATAAATTAAGCTGTATCCTAAGACATTTTTATGGTATCGTGACAACCCTATTATACACCACATTCCTTGTTTCAGTTTAACCTAATTCCCACATTCCCTCCGTCGAGTTTAATATCTTTTTTTCTAGATTGTTTGTTCATTCATTCTTTCATACAGTAGGCAAGGCTAGCGTCACTGGAAAAGACGCCTAGATGGTACGACAGGGTCACAGAGCATTTTCTTGAAAAGGAACATAGGGCAGAATATATAAATGGACAATTTTTATGATGTAGGCCGAAAATGAGCTTCCCTCTTTGAAAGACCAGCAGCCGCCACTGATATATATATATATATATATATATATATATATATATATATATACTGTATATTCTATTGTATCTGTATTTGTATAGAATTGCATTATTCATTAATGCTTATTTATATATAAAATGTTATTTTTAAATAAAATATTTATTTATTTGTTTGTTTACATTAGAACTTATTAATAGGGATGTCCAGATCCGATCACGTGGTTTCAGACTCGATCGGAATCGGACGTTACCTCCCGATCAGGACTCGGATATATATGTATATATAGTCTCATTATTTTTTAACACATCTATAGTTATGCGGTGGCACAGAGTTAGACCTCTTGACTCCTCACAGAAACAGTAACGCGTGCGGCATGACATCACTTTGTTGCAGAGACGCTATTGGTTAAATGCCGGCAAAGCAGAACACGGAAGCAGCTTGAAGCGGAAAGCGCGAGCATGTCTGCGGTCTGGAGGCAGAGATGTTAGTTTTCATTAAGAAAAACATACATTACTACTGTGATGACAGTAAGAGTTAGGAGTGCAGTTCCTAAAAGCACATTACTGGCTTTGCAAACACTGTGGCACTTTTATTTTTTTTATTTGTTTACATGCCTGCCTGCTATTTGTTTTTATATTAGACTTTTTTTGTATTTACTGTTGCACTAAAGTCCAAAAGTGAAGAATTTATGTTATTTATTACTTGATTGTTCAAGCTACCTCACAGAAGCGCTCTGTTTGTTAACAGAGTTGTTGAATGTTAAAATAAGGTGAATTAAATAAAAAATAAGGAACATACTGGGTCTGTTTCTTCGCTCTTCTTTATTCTTTTTTTATGTATTATAGAAGTATCGGATCGGGACTCGGTATCGGTAGATACTCAATATACATACATACATATAAAATACCATACAATTTATCAATAGGGTGAATTCGGGTAATCTGGGACATTTTTTGCAATTTTGACTTCTGCGATTTATTTCGATATCTATCTAACACATTAGATCAACACATTAGACTTTTCTGCAATCCCTAAGATGTTTTCTAACCACACCAGAAGAAATAATGTAGATATTATGCCCAGAGGAGACATGCCACACCTATTAAGTGTTTTTGTGCCCCCCAAAAAAATTCTGCCTGAATTTGATAATCTGGGACAGGTCACTTTATAATCTGGACATATGTATTAGGCCTAAAAAAAGCCTATATTCACCATACTTTATGCATGCCAGACACAATATCACCAATAGATCCCTTCATTCTACTCTCATTGCATTGGTTTAGCTTCTTCGTATTTCTCTTATTTCCTCTCTCTCTCTCTCTCTTCCTCGCTCTTTCTATTGCCATCTTTTTTCCTGACGCTGTGGTGCCTTTGCATTTTGTAATACATTTCATTGAGTTAATTAAAGGCCATGGATATTTTCATATTTTAGCTGATTTAATGACTGTGTGTGTATGGGTGTGTGTGTGTGTGTGTGTGTGTGCGTTTTGAACTGGCCTGGGCGCAGATCCCCTCCTGCTCAGTGATTTGAACCGTTGTATTTACTAAACTAACTGGGAATTTGGGAAATGAAATTAACGGTTTACTTCATCCTGATACCTTTGCTTGCTATTGGAATACGTTTCCCAGATTCCGTCTCTGTAGCATCTCTCTAGCTAGCTGCTAGCTACTGTGAACTTGTGCTAATGTTATAACCTCCAGAATTAACACCCATTTCTCATTATGGCATATATTAACCCTTGTCATTAGATTTATAAAGTCCCTAAATGCATATTTCCCCCATTTGAAGACTGTCCCAGATTACCCAAAGCATGCTGTCCCACATTCTCAATCATATTTGATAATGTGGGACAACAAAAAAATGTTTGAAAGAAAAAAAACTAAAACACATTTTCAACACTTTAATACATATTTTGTTGCTTGAATAGATCACAAACATAATTTGACAACGATTAGGAACATTGTCTTATTTATGACAGATTTATGTCCTTAACATTAATCTAGTCAGAATCCTATGTCATTGACCTTGTCATGCAATTCCCAGGGGAGCTTCTTGATTGACAAGTGCCCCGCCCCTTTCTGTGGAATCACCCCCATGAAGTCATGTGATTTTTGTCACATGACATCCATGCTAAAATTATAGTAAAAGTCCTGTTGACTAAATTTGATTAGAACAGGAAATAAACACACTGGAGTTTAGGTGTCCCAGATTACCCGAATTCACCCTATATAATATTATCTATATAATATTAATAATAGTAAAATTAATCATCATTATATCCATGCATATTGAATTTGTGCATACTATTGAATGTCTGTCAATGGAGAAAGATGCTTTTTTCCCCTATAATGCAATCCAACCGAACCTTAACCCCCTTTAATCACACAGAGAAATGAAATGAGCTGTGGTTGGTTGATTTACGTGTCAATCAGATGGTTTCTTCCTGTCATGTGGGCGGTCCTTGGTCAGAATGAGCTGCAGCGAGTCCTGATGTTTGCACATGCAGGTGTAAATGCTGATTTTTCTCTCTTAATCGTTTTACTCTCAGCAAAACACGTTTACTTTATAACCTCTTGTTTTTGGCCATTTTACACAGGGCTTTAAAAGCAAAGCTAATCTACACCTCGGTTCTGAAATGACTCAATTATGTGCTTTCCAAATTGAAAATGAGGCTATTTTATATAAATCGGAAGCAGCTGAACGTTTAGTGTTGATGGAAAGTTTATGCTGTCAGGTGGCATATCTGTTTATCACAGCGTTTGTGATTTCATTTCACCTTGAGAACGAGAAGCTGCTCATTAATGCAAACTCACAAGAGCTCTGGTCAGTGCGGACGCATTAACATCTTTAGCAATCCGCACATAAACATCTCAATAACCTTCATCTCCTCTCTAGACGTTACCCAGCATGCATTGCTCATAATCCGTTTCATCATTATGGAGATAAATAACTTTGTCTCCATTTCACAGCAGGCATGGTTATTGCTTGTATGCCATTTAGTAAACATGGGTTTTTATCCATTTTGATGGGACACACGCCACAGGGTTCAGAGACGAGATCAAAGGCAAATCGTCAAAAATATTTTGACAGAATATCTGAGAAATGATGAAACGAATTAACAAAACTGCCTGTTTTAAACCTGACTTGAATGTCAAAACAACAAACTTGTGTAAAAAGTGTTTAATTTTACATAAGAACACATGCAGTGTATTTTCATGAAAAACCAAATTATGACTTTTTACTTTTAGCGCAAGAAACTTTGACTGAGATTTTTAAAAATGTTTTTGAAAGAAGTCTCTTGTGCTCACCAAGGCTGCATTTATTTGATTGAAAATACAGTAAAAACAGTAAAATTTTGAAATATTATTACAATTTAAAATAACTGTTGTCTATGTGAATATGTGTTAAACTGTAATTTATTTCTGTGATGCGCAGCTGTATTTTCAGCATCATTACTCCAGTCTTCAGTGTCACATGATCTTCAGAAATCATTCTAATATGCTGATTTGCTGCTCAAGAAACATTTCTGATTATTAGAAATGTTGAAAACAGTTGTGCTGCACAATATTTATGTGGAAACCATCATACAAGGTTAAAAAAAAAAGAAAAGAAAAAAAACTTTTTTATTCAGCAAGGACACATTAAATGGATCAAAAGTAACAGTAAAGACATTTATAATGTGACAAAAGATTTCTATTTCAAATAAATGCTGTTATTTTGAACTTTCTATTCATCTGTGAATCCTGAAAAATAAAATGTATCACGGTTTTCACAAAAATATTGTGCAGCACAACTGTTTTCAATATTGATAATAATCAGAGATGTTTCTTGAGCAGCAAATCAGCATATTAGAATGATTTCTGAAGATCATGTGACACTGAAGACTGCAGTAATGATGCTGAAAATACAGCTGTGCATCACAGAAATAAATTACAGTTTAACATATATTCACATAAACACATATTTATTCAACTGTTGAAATCAACTGAGAGGAGTTGCATGTGCACTTAATATTTAATTTATATATACAATATTAAATTTCAGGGGCACATCCCAAACTAGTTCAAGTTTCTCTCTTGTGAGAAATATGATTGAATTTGCACGAGCGTGTGGATTGGATTCATTGCACATAACAGCGTGACCCTGACGCTCTCCAAGGCTTTGTTCACACTGCTTGGAAATCTGATTTGTTTTTTAAATCCGATCTTTAGGGTTTACTGTCAGTTTTCTTCTGCAGCTACTGTGAATAGCTGTCATCTTGGAAAGAAAGTGTGAAAAATTGAAAATTTTGTCATTCCCTGTTGATAATAAAGCTTTAAAGCTAAAGCGGTCAGGCTTGGAGACCAACTAGACCAGCTTAGGCAGGTTTAAGCTGATTTTTCAGCAGCGTTGTGTCCATCTCGCATCATGACACAACATAAGCATCTCTGGCATAAGCCTACTGTATTTTACACAGTCATACGTTACCGCAAATATACTCTCATTCACTCTCTTACAGCAGTATATAGGTTTGGATTGGGTTAAAAAAACACTCAACATTTGGCTTTTTGGACCAGGATTGTCAGGGATGGCTAGTGTGGACAGTCACTGAAAGATGCCTTAACAATTCAGAAGTATTGCATTCTCTTATATAAACATTTCTACGTATACAGTATGTTTATTCAATAAATTATTATTTTTCACATTTTTTTAATTAATAACAAAAAAGTAAACAATTATTCATTTATTTATTCATTTATGTACTTAGTTATTTCTTTTTATTAATGTGTTCTAATTACATTTTGCTTTCTAAGCAACATATAAACATTCATACTTATATCTATATTTATTTTATTTATAAAAAAAAAAAAATATATATATATATATATATATATATATAATTAATCAATAAATATTATCGTAGATGTTTCAGTAACTATTTAAGAAATAATAAAAATTTAAATATTTATTTTATTTATTAATTCATTCATATATTTATTTCTTTTATTAATTTATTCTAATTACATTATTTTTAGCAAGTAAAATATAAACTTTTATACGTATATATATATTTATTTTATTTATATAAATATATATGTTATTTAATAAATGATTACATTTTATTAAATGCTTCACCAATTAATTTATATATATATATATATATATATATATATATATATATATATATATATATATATATATTTAGTTAATTACTTAGTAACATTTATTTACTAATTTAGTTATGAACAAACATTCTTCCAGTGCATTATTTGTTATTATTATTATTATTACAATATTTGTTCTTGGTTATCTGTTCTTTAATAATGTTCTCAAAATGATAGCACAAAAGCATTATTTATATATTTGGTAATGGAACGTTTTATTTCTGAAACAACTTTTTTTTTTTTTTTTTCAATGTTACTGCTTATTACCGAATGTTTAGAGAACATTCAAAACTAACATTCCCATAATGTTTGCAAAATTATAAAATGGAATGTTCTCTTAAAAAAACTGGACTTTTGAACATACAGAGAACATCCAGACATAACAAATGTTTTTTTTTTTAGAGCATTTTTTTTCATTGTTCCTTATCATGCGAAAAACCTTATGTACAAATAGTTATGAATAAGCATACTGTATAAAATTAGTGTGAAATGGTATAGAGCTACAGTACTTGGTTCACAGTATAAAGATAAACCCAAGTAAAACCAGATTTTTGCTGCCTGCCTGAACGAGATGAGAGTCTGATCTTAGGTCAGCATCTAAAATGCCTCATTTCAGGCTCACTGCAGACTCATGGATGATTCTCCTTCAATCTGCAGGCCGCACAGAGATGAGAAACGCTCTGAGAGTTTTCCCGAAGGCGTTCTCTCTCTGCCTGCTGGGAGTCATTAATTTAAGTCAGAGCTCGCTGCCGTCAGCCAATAGAAACGTCCGTCATCTGCCCCGCTCCTTTGCAAGAGCCATTAACTTTTGTTGCAATACGCAACTTTCTAGCTGCAATAAAAAAGGCACATTAAACATGCATGACATGTAATTCTTTCCATTCCTCAGCGGTGAAATGGAGAAAGCGAGAGAGAGAGCCGTTAGCAGCAGAGCGTTTGTTCAGCGTCTGAGCGAAAGGAAGGCGCTCGCAGCGTAAACAGCACGTTTATGGTCATTTTCCTAATGTGCCAGGCAGCTGGGTCATGTACAACAACACTGGCTCTCGGCGTACAAGCCAGACTGTCAGAATAAAGCGAGAATTATCTCAGTCTCTCTGAATAATGCTGCTGTAAGTCTGTGGGTTTCGGAGGCTGTTTGTTTGACTGTCCTACTTTGAAAAATCAGCTAACAAGTGCAGAATTCTGTCTACATAATTACATACAGGCGACTGTAGCTGCGAAAATCAGCCTAATGGCAGAGTTTTGTCCCACACACAATTTCCATATATTTACTCTTCGTTTTTTTTTTTTCAGTAGCATCGTTTTTTATTGCACTAGTTTTACTTAAGGAGTCCTTGAGGAGGCATTTGAAGTGCAATCTGTCACGCTACAGGCTTCGAGGGCCCTTCAGAGACTGTTATTTTTCATTTAAAAATCAATTTTGTGTCAGATTGTTCTCCTACAATTCCACAAGAAAGGGAAGAAAAACACTACAGCAAAAAAAATGAATGTTAATGACATGAATTGAGAGTTAAAGAATTGAATGAAAAATGTTTGAGTTCATATTTTAAAAAAAAGCAAATCTGAGCACAGTTTGAGATATTAACGCAATAGTTCACATAAAAATATAATAGTTCTGAAAATGTTTTCATCCTCGGGGCATCCAAGATGTGGATGAGTTTGTTTCTTCATCAGATTTGTAGAAATGTGTCAGTGAATGGGTGCCGTCAGAATGAGAGTCTGATAAAAACATCACAATAATCCACACCACTCCAGTCCATCAGTTAACATCTGGAGAACACAAAAGCTGAAACAAATCCAGCATTAAGACGTTTTTAACTAAAATACAAGTCCATAATCCATAATAACGCTTCCTCCAGTGAAAACGTGGTCTGGTCTGAATCAGCTCTAGACAAATATGTGGCTGGATTTTGATGTAAGAGACAACAGGAGATGGACTTTTTCACTGGAGGAAGTGTTATTATGGACTCGGATTTCCGTTAAAAACATCTTGATGGATTTGTTTCTTCCAAACACACAGCCTTCTCAAGATGTTAAAGTGCTCCTATTATGGGTAATAAAAGCTTGATATTTTGGTTTTGGGAGTCCCCAACAACAGGTTGACATGCATGCAAGGTCAAAAAAACACTTCATTGTTTTATAATATGCATTTATTTTTTACCTTACTTGCGCAACGACTCCCAAACGATTCGTTTAACTATTCATTTTTCCAAACCCCTCCTTTGCGTGACGCTAATCTGCGGTGATCGGTTCGATTGGTCTCATTTTCATCTCATCTCGCCTGTAATGCCTGATAAAGCGGCGTTTGTGAGCGCAGTGCTGCTTTGTGTACAGCGTTACCGTGGAAACCGCTATTTGTGTCTCTCCAAAAGCGGCACCTAGTGGCAAAGAATGAATCTGCATTTTCATTCAGACCAACCTGAAAAGACCAAGAAGGGGGCAGGCAATATGCTAATGTTTCATATTGATGTCATCATGGGCCTGTCCCAAAAACGATTCTCTTTTGGATCCGTTATTTTTATGGAGACAAATTTCGGGTCTTTTTCCAGAAGAAAATATTGAGCAGAACGCTTTTAATCTCATTAGTGAGAAACAATTGAGCTATTAGCGATCTCATCTGGGACTTTATTTCGCTATGGGCCCAAACACATAACCAAACTCTGGATGTGTCCTCTGCCTTGTTTTAATGCTGGAACAGGATCTCTAGGATGCGTTGGGCTTCGCCAGTTTATTACTAAAGCAAATATTTACTCTGTTCAACTGCAGCGCAGACAAAATCAAAAGCCTACGGCGTTCATTAGAACAGCTTGTCTGGCTCATAAATATATTTAGAATATTTACATTTACTCCATTTCCCAAACAACCAAAAAAGAAATGAGTGTCATTTTGTACATCATTAAAACATGCCCTCTAATTTCTTCATTGCTCTCTTTCAGTCTTTATAGGGGACTGAGTGATGCAAAGGCCAAAATGTGACTGGTTCCAGTCCAAATGCACGTCAATCGATAAACCCAAGTGAATGCATGACCCTTTCAGACAGACGCTTAACCCTCAAACCAAAACATTAATAATGATGTGTTGACCAGTCATGCCGGAGGTCAGATTTCAGGCCGTCAGGTATTTTTATGCATCCTCGTAGAGGAAGTATTGTGGGATATTCAATCCTTCTGATTAAATCCATAAATTGTCATCATATCAAAGAGGCTTTTCCTGTTCCTCTTGTAATCATATACCTGCCTCCTCCTGAGAGATGTACGGCCTTCTTCATGCAACACAAATCACTATGGCAACAGCCGGGATGAAAATTACCTCTCTTCCAAACTGGGTATCGACAGGAGGAGACAAGAGCGAGAAAGAGGCCGTGTAGGCTTTGCTGTGCATTAGCACCCAACAATTTCACTAAACACTCTCACTGACGGAAAACATCCATGACGGAGTTTGAAATGTCAGCTGACTGTAATCATCTGCCTCTGTTCTGACGCTGTTCGCACACGCAAATCATGAAATTCATGGTTGTGAAAGTCTCGCTTCAGGAAATCTGCAGGGGGTTTGGAGGAAACTGTAGCTAATGACAGACGTGAAAAACACAGGCTGAAACGAGATGTTTAAACCTTCATTCGTGCATCAGTTGTGTTTCTGCACTATATACCGTAGAAGTAAACGTGTGGGTTTTTGACAGTGCGAAGCAGATGAGTTTATGTTAATATATACAGTACAGCTAAAGGGAATCGTGTGGATAAAGATCTGGGCTGTTAACTGAAAGGGTGTAGGTTCAGATCTCAGAAGGTTTGATCTATAAACGATCCCTATAGAGTTCACTTAAACACTTAAAGCATTATGCAAATCTACTGTTTAAAACCCACACAGTTAGTTGTGTATATGCCAATGCCATCTAACCATGTCTTCAACATGATATAGTTCTAAAAAATGTTCTCAGTATTAAAGAATAGCTGAGTCCACACCACGAATATAACGATAATGACACAGAGAAATCGAATCAAAGAAGACGGGGCTAAACGAGCACCCTTTCCAGAGCGACGCTTCAGTTTGAAACCTTGTGTGAGGTAAAATTTAAGTAGATAAACACTTCATATTCGACAGCTGTTTGACGACAGAAATGTTAACTGACCGACAGTCATTTCCAGTGACGCATTTCACCGTTTTGAATTGAAAACATAAGCTGAATCATTTATAGCTAATTGCATATATTATTTAGAATATAATTGCATTGATTCATAGCTAATTGCAACTGAATGTGACAAGAAACATTTAGCTATTCTGCATTTTCGACATATTATAATTTTAAATAAATATAGTTTAGTTGATTATAGTAAAAAAAAAAGAAAAAAAAAAGCCTTGTCTTATACTTTTATTCTTTAAATACATTTCTATCCTTAAATTGTTTAATTCCTTTAAATAAAAGTCTGTAATAACCATAACAAGATGGTTCGTGGCCTTGGATTGTGGTCCAGACAGGGACATGCACGGATAAATTATAATTATAAATTATTTTAATTATAAAAGCAGGAATGTGTATTATGAAAAGAAATAGAGTCAGTTTTGGTTTTATGTTGATTTTCTGAATTCTTCAACTCTCTCCATACAGGCCGAATGTCTTTGGAGAGGAAAATGAAGCTGTGAGGAGCATCAATGCACTGAAGTTGAGCTGCAGAAGCCAGCTTAACACGAGTCCAGACAGAAGCAATGCACCCTGGGAATCAAGTGCGGCATTTTTCCCCAATCAGACGCTGATTATGAATGTGAGAGGACCCTTGGCTGGAGGATTGATGGTTTCTCTGTCATTTTTACTCAGCGGACACACTTGAGTTTGTTTGGCAGCTCGGTGAGAAGCTCTTGGCTGAACCGGTGAGCCAAACAAATCCAGCGGCTCACAGTCAGCGCGGTGATCACGAAAGGCACATTCACAGAGGATGATGGGTAGACGGAGGTCGGCTCACTTTTATTAAACCTCATCTCTGCGTGTAATTGGCTCAGAGATGGCTGATAATCTGCTGTGGAAGATATTTGTCTCTGACTTGTTCCGTGTTCCTTTCGGCTGGAGCCAAATAATCGTACTCTCAAAATGAAGATCTATTCCTGGAGTATTCTTGGAGCAACACCTACGGAATCGTCAAAACCGATTGCATTAATATTACGGTTTTAATTCATTATGTCTGCGCACCAAAATGTCTGAAAAGCATATTCATGCCATCTAAAGTAGTGGCGTCTTGATAGTTCAGGAATTGGGACGGTTATGCAGTAATAGCAGGTTTAGATGGATTACGTAGAAGTCACATTACAGCCTGTTTTGACAAAGAAACACTCATTGTTTTAAAGATAATTTGGCAACACCTTACAAAAGGGATCCAGTTATATCTCACAATTCAGTTTTTTGTTTTTTTTCCACCACGGAATATAATAAAAATGTAATTGTGACTTTTTATCTTGCGTCTCCTCCGTGGAATAAAAAAAAGTGACTTTTTATCTCACAATTCTAAATAGTTTTCTCTATTCTATTCTAATTCTTTTTTTTAATTTCCAACACATAATAAAAAATGTAATTGCGTCTTTTTATGTTTAACAATATGTATTTTTGTTTCTCGCAATTGTGAGTTTATGTCTCACAATTAGGACACTTCTTCTCAGAATTGCAAATTTATAATTCTGACATTTAAAAAAATTGTGAGATAAAAAGGTAATATTTTTTCCTGTAGTGAAACAGGCTTCTTTAGTCAACAATATTCGTTAACATGAACTAACAATGAAAAATACTTCTAAAGCATGTTCGATACAATTTTTACAAATACATTATTAAAATCAAAAGTTGTATCTGTTAATATTATTTAATGGACCTGATTTAACAATTGCATTTTTATTAACTAACTTTAACAATAATTCATAAATACTGTAATAAACAAATGTTTTATCGTTAGTTAATTAATTAACTAATGGGCTAATGTAAAGTGTTGCCCTAAAAGAAAACATATTTGCTAACAAAAATAAAAAACTTAATTTAAGATGTATTCTTATATTTCACAATTTTGTTTAGGATGTTTAGATGTAAAACAAGACAAAAATAATGATTATGAAGGTTTTTTTTTGCAATGGTCAGAAAAATAAGCACTGTACTTTACCTTTATACCTGCCTAAAACCGGTCAGTTTTTTCAGGTGATGCCATGAGCCTGCAGATTGTGGACGCACTAAACAACCACCATTGGGATGTATAGAAATAGTAATGTACAGCTCTCTCCAGGTACACTGAAACTCATTGGACTGAGGAATGATAAAAAAAGAATCGGATGTCTCTGGAAATTTCACTCTGTAAGTTGCTTCAGATACAAGTGTGTTCTTAGAGATGAGAAGCAAAGAGAATAAATACATCAGAATAGCAGAATTTATGAGGTCTGTGTTACATTTCATCTCTTGTAATCTGACGAAACATCATCCGGCGCTTGCTTAGCATGAATTTTGGATGCTGTATAACACGTTAAAGCTTGCATTATAAAGCCTTTATGGAAACTTTAGATCAAGTTAGGAAAAAAAGAGGAGCGTTCTCTTTTCTTTGCACTCAAATCTTTTGCCGGCAGCAAAACAGCAGATGATGTTATTGATCATGCAAAAATAATTTTTCTCCTCTGTCTTGTATTATTAGCATCATGACCCGATCCCTGACTGTTTCCATCTGTCATCAATCACTCAGTCAACGTCAACATGCATGTTGAGCCAAAGGCAAGTCGGGACGCCTTTTCAGAGTTTTGAGATTTGGTTTCTGGGACAAAATGTCAAATCTGTTCAATTCAATTTGTCAGAGCGAGAGAGCGAGAATCTATGGCTTGATTCCTGACAGAGGAATAAGATGTGACTCCTCTCGCTTGTTTAATCTATCTAATCTCATCGCTGGGGTGCCAAATGCTCCTCTGACTTCACTTTCCTGACACATCCGTCATTCCTCCAGCTAATGATTTTAGCCATCATATTTTCATCTGTCAAAACAGTTCAGTGTTTTTTGTGCGAACTACAGAGGACTGGTTTTAATAACCGAGGCAGGACATCAGATTTAACCCTTTTGGTTCAATGCAAATCTAATTAGCCGGCTAGATGTGCATTAGTCAGGTTTTGACGTTTTGTTTTTCACTGAAAAACATGGAATCTGATTGGAAACGTCTCGGTTATGTATGTAACCCTCGTTCCCTGAAGGAGGGAACAGAGATGTCACGTCGGATGACCGATGAAATTGGGATCTCGCCAGAGAGACCAATCCACTTTGAGTGTAACTAAACAAGCCAATAGACATTGATCACAGCGTGAGTATAAGGGAACGAGGGTTACATACGTAACCGAGACGTTCCCTTTTAGTCGGTCATTCCAAATCACGTCGGATGACCGACGAAATTGGGATCCCTACTAAAACGCCACAGGAGCTGCCCCTTCCAGTGCCCTGTGTAGGCCTCCTGATCCTTCTTATAAGGCAGACGATAGGACCGGTCTCTACACAGAGAAGGTCAACTACTGTTGTTCCTTGAGCAACCCAAACAGTAGGACTTGGATAACACTGGGAAGTGTGCCCTTCCACTTGAGGCACACTGCGGAGTCACCTCCTCCCCGAGGGGGTTAAGTGTAAGTGGCTTTGTAGGCCAAGGTGATGGCATCCACTATCCAGTGGGCCATCCTCTGCTTGGAGACAGCCTTCCCCTTCTGCTGTCCTCCGTAACAGACAAAGAGCTGTTCTGAAGTCCTGAAGCTGTGAGTTCTATCCACGTACTGTTGCAGTGCGCGTACAGGACAGAGCAAAGCTAGGTCTGGGTCTGCCTCCTCCAGGGGCAGCGCTTGCAGGTTCACTACCAAGGTCCCTGAAGGGAGTGGTAGGAACCTTGGGCACATAGCCGGGCCGGGGTCTCAGTGTAGCACTGGAGTCAGCCGGCCCAAACTCAAGGCACGACTCTTCGACCGAAAATGCCTGCAGGTCCCCCACCCTCTTGATCGAGGCCAACGCAGTCAGGAGTAGGGTTTTCATAGAGAGAAACTTCAACTCGACTGACTGCAACGGCTCAAAGGGGGCAGCTTGTAGGGCTCTTAGCACCAATGCCAAATCCCAAGAGGGTAGGGAGGGAGGCCTAAGAGGATTTAACCTCCTGGCCCCCCTAAGAAACCTGACGACCAGATCGTGCTTCCCCACAGACCTCCCCTCTACGGGGTCATGGTGGGTGGAAATAGCAGCAACGTAAACCTTAAGGTTGGAGGGGGACAGCCTACGGTCCAACCCTTGTTGCAAAAAGGTAAGCACGGCTCTGATCTCAGGAGGTTCTCATGGTGAGAGGAACAGGTTCCACTTCAGCGCATAGGCCCGTCTTGTGGACGGTGCTCGTGCTGAAGCGATAGTGAGAGCTACCTCCTGGGGCAGGTCACCTAGAACCTCCGGCATCATTATCATCTCAAAAACAAATACAGTTGTTTTGGATTTTTTAGGCAAATTTAGCATAATGTGTCAGGAACTAGATGTTAAAATTGTGTTGATATTGCTTATGGTTTTTTTGCATTGTGTGATTCAGTATTGCACAAGGTTGTGACTCATTTTCAGTTGGTAATTTAGAATTTGAATCGAATTGAACTGAATTCGAATCCTCGCAGGATGTGGAGTCGGAATTTGAATTTGAATGACAAGAAGAGGAATGTACTGAATTGCTCTTGAAAGAAATTCCACACAATTACACAATAGGAATTTCAACATGACAAACAATAAATAGTTATGAATATCATTCATTTTGACTGTTT
This sequence comes from Onychostoma macrolepis, assembly GCF_012432095.1. NCBI lineage: Eukaryota > Metazoa > Chordata > Actinopteri > Cypriniformes > Cyprinidae > Onychostoma > Onychostoma macrolepis. The sequence goes on along the minus strand of NC_081169.1, from coordinate 29,411,897 downwards.
ATTATACCTGATAGAACACATTTTATCTCTCTAATTAGACAAATCTGTCAACATAACATATGATGACATAAAAAGTGTACTTTCAACATAAAAACAAAGTTAATTTATTAATTAATCTGAAAGATTTAATGTTTAAAAGGTTATTTTATGTCTCACCTAGGCTGAATTAATTAGATAAGAATACAGTAAAATTGTGAAATAATATTATAATTTAAAAGAACTGTTTTCTATGTGAATATATTTTCAAATGTAATTTATTTCTGTGATGTGCAGCTGTATTTTCAGCATTATTACTCCAGTCTTCAGTGTCACATGATCTTCAGAAATCATTCTAATATGCTGATTTGCTGCTCAACAAACATTTCTGATTATTATCAATGTTGAAAACATATATTTTTGTGGAAATTGTGATACATTTTATTTTTCAGGATTCTTTGTTGAATTGAATTGAAAAATTTATTTGAAACAGAAATCTTTAGTAACATTATAAATGTCTTTACTGCCACTTTTAATCAATTTAATGTGTCCTTGCTGAATAAAAATTTCTTCAAAAATTTTTTAATTCATACTGACCTCAATTCTTTTTTTTTTTTTTTTTTTTTTAGAACATTAGAGTACAAACGCATTAAATGTTAATTTATAAAGGTGGTACTTCAAACATTGTAATTAAACAATTTGTTTATTTTGGAAATGCTGTTAAATTGTAACATGTTGGAAAAATGAGTGAAAATAATCTAAAAATGCAGCAGTTCTTTGAATTTCTCTCAATAATTATTTAATTCAAATTCAAATTAATCCAGTTTGAAAGCTCATTTGAAGTTCAGGAATTGAACTGGAATCGAATAGGTTTGTTCACTTCTGTCCTGAATGCTGCTCATCCCTGTATTTCACACTCTGTGCTCGACTCGTGTGTATTTTGTATTTTGGCAAATGTAGTGGGAGGTCTGGGAATTCCATGCATGCTTAAAATTAAAACCAGCTCCTTTCAGAAATAGTATGTCATTCTGAACATATTCTGTCAGTCAGAGATTCTGTGAAAACTATTTCACGGTCGAGGCTTCCACAGGATTAATGTGGGATTTTTTTCTTCGAAATCAATTTCTCTCCCTCTCTCTCTCTCTCTCTCCCTCTCTCAGTCTGTTATTTTTATATCTCGTTAATGCTTCAAAGTACAAATTACAAGTTCATCGTTTAGTGTTAGTTTAGTTGAGTCGTTTCACTCACACAATGAGAGTATTGTGCACTCTTTAGCCATATATTTGAAATGCAAACGCTCCTTTGAGACGTTCAGAGAGCTTCATTATTGTTCGGTGTCATTCCAATTTAGATAAGAGAGTAATCTGTCTAATGCCACTGATACAGCTCGTCTAAGTGTGGCTGCAAAGGTCTGATAGCTGTCAGAGAGAGAATGGAGCAGAGGATTATGGGATTGAGGCCGTGTCTCGCTCTGAGCTGACGATCTAACAGGTGTTTTTGGTGAACAGGTGTTTGAAAATTAACATGTCTTTTAATTGCAGGACCTCTTACTGTGGTCACGGGCTGCTTTCAGGGATTTGACTGAATCACAAAACTGTGCAGAAACGCATTGGCATCATTGCAGAGAGGTCTGGAGAGCAGGATTATTATAGGTAACTAAAACTATAAAAATACATTTTAAATTTAACTGAAATAAATTGAAATATTTTTAAAATGTTTTTTATTTTAGAATGTTTATATTTTAATTTTAGTTAAAGTTTTAGTAATTTTGCTGTGGTTTTGTCATTTCTAGTAGTTAAAAAAAATGTAAATGTCTATATATATTTTTTTTTAATACATTTTTATTCAGTTTTAGTTCATTTTGCTAGTTAAACTAAATGAAAATTTGAATTATTATTATTGGCAAATAACTGAAATAAAATATTTTTACAATTGTATGTTTTATTTCAGCTACTTGCCAAGACAAAATTTCTCAAGTACATTTCTCAACTCTTTTTTAACATCTATGTAGTTTTTATTAAATGTTATGCCATTAATAGTTATATTTTTTATTTCAATATTTAATTTTTAGTTCATTTTTAATACATTTATGTATGTTTTATTTAAATTTAACTAAATAAAAATGAGAAATGTTGCTTTGTAAAATAGCTGAAACTAAATATAATTTAAAAAATAATGTTTTATATTTTATTTCAGCTGTTTTAGAATGATGAAAAAGTTTGGCTTGGCAAATAGCTGAAATTAAATTATTTTATTTCAGCTATTTTTCAAGGCAACAATTCTGATTTTCATTTAGTTTTACTTGATAAATGGACTAAAAGTAAAATAAATAATTTATAAAAACTATATAGACATACACTATGTACAAAAAACAAAAACACACAACAAAAATACTAAAACTTTAACTAAAATTAAAATTAAATAGAAGAATGCAAAAATAAAAAAACATTGATAAAAACTATAATTGTATCTCAGTGATACCAAATTACCACTGTTGTAGTGGGGAAAAAATGTAGCTGGTTGACATTTCATTAATAATCACAGCAAGACAGTAAATAAAGCTCATTTTGATTTCTCATTTTGTTTAATGAATTTATGTAAATGATCAGATGAGTGATGTTAGTTAGATATGACTCAGGAAGCGTAAGTTTTGGTTTCACACGCATATGCGACTGCATTAACAGCCCAGCCATTAGCTGCATGAGAAGAGGAGGAACTCATGCATAATTCATGAGATTCTGATCAAAGCCCTCATTCCACTGAGGCAGCAGAGCTCCGCCCCTCCCAGTCGTCATGGCAGCAGCAGAAGTGCCACAGTCATGCATTATAGATGCAGCAACAGCCACCTGACACGCTCTCACGCTGAGAGCGACTTCCTCACACCGTATGCCACGCACCGACACGATCGATGTGAAGACGCAGGCCACAAATCCCGGAGCCCATCTGACACCAGCCACTTAAAAACTAATTACAACCACTGATTTACCTTATGAAGCCATCAGGGTTTGCGATGCTCATGTAAATTCACTGCACGTCTCTGGAGATCCGATTGCATCGTTTCTAGTGTTTGCTCTACAAATTCAATCTGTGGCATTTTAATGACTAATTGCCTTGAAAAACATATGCAAATAACACAATGGTGTAATCACTTCTTCATTTATTTTTTTTGCATCCAGCAGGTCCCGAATGTCACGCTGGTGTAACGAGGGATTGCATCTCGTTTCACCGGCTGGTAAACAGTTTTCTCTGTTCATTACAGGTCTGTAATTGTAAACAGCATAATATTGTTTTTTATTCCAGAATGGACCAGAGTTTGGGGCAACCAATGCCAAACAATTAAAATGCACAAATTTCCCGCCGTGTGAAACCACCCACTTGGCAACATGCGAGGGCAACAGCTGGTCAGACATCTCACGCTGCTTAATTACTGCTGACATTCCCGCGGCTCTTAATAAAGGTACATGAAAATGACATGAAAAGCATTTGCAGTCTTACAGCAGCGTTCATGCTTGACAGCTGGGAAATCGGGGCTGTAGAGATGAACAACACGACCAAAGTTTTGCATTGCAGTATTTTACGATACTCTCTCAGAAAAACAAAAAAAAATCAAAAAACAAAAGGGTGCATTTTAGTACCTTAAAGGTACATATTAGTACCTTTTGAAAGGGTACTGCCTCGGTGACAGCTTTTGCACCTTTTTGTTGTTCAGAGTATATCATTCTTTTTCAGTGCTGCAAACTATACAGAAAATTGTTTTTATACTAAATAATCAATTAGTAATGGTTATTTTTGAATAATCTACTGAATTAAATGCTAATAAAATTAGCTTTGTCTACTTTGAGCTAAACTACCATTCAAAAGTTTGGAATAATTATTGTGGAATATGGAATTGTTTAATGTTTTTCTAAGAAGTCTGCTATGTTCCTCAAAGCTGCATTTATTTGATAAAAAAAATACAGTAATATATTATATTATATTATATTATACCATTCAAAAGTTAGTAGTAAGATAAACAGAAAGAGTTATTATAGATACTGAAACAAAATTCATAAAAATACATTTTAAATTTAACTGAAATAAAGTAATTTTATTATGTATTTAGAATTTTTTTTTTTCATTTGAATTTTGATCTGTTTTTTAGTCATTTTTATTACTTTTTGTTGTTTGTTTTACACATATTGTAATTGTTTGTGTTTCCAGTGTGACAAACAAACCAGAATCAAATTGTTTTTTTTATGTATTTCCTTCACACAAACTTAAATGCTGCAGTTTGAAATATTTAGTATTGTTTGCTACATACTGTTTGTGCTTGTTAAAAATTAGTAGGTAGCCTTCTGTATGCCGCACAGCAAGCAGAATGCTAATATCATACAGTATTTTAAACACAGCTTCACTTTATGTAGTATTACATGCAATATTCTGCCACTTGAGGGCTGATTTTCGTCTCCATCTGTTAGCAGCTAATTGTTTTCCACTGGGATCTCCTGTAAGGGTTCCTCACTCATTTCTGGCCATTAAGTTAATCGTGCTAATTGAGTAATTTGATATGTAATGACACTATTCAATGGAGGTCAGCGTGTGCCAGAGGAATCACTCGGGAAGTCACGCACCTCTCCGCGGACATTAGCGCAGAACGGCTGAGTCAGCCGGAGAAAAGAACAGTGAAATTGTGCTGAAAATGACTTACGTCTTCAGCGTGTATGTGAAAGATCTGAAGCTCTTTTGTGTGGGTTATGTAATCAGAACACCTGCAGAGATAATATTCACTGTTTGGGAGTAAAAACATTAGCAGTATAGCAGCACGATCAGCTTTCCTGTGAAAAATGAGTCACTTGGATTTATACAGAAGTGACAGAAAAGTTCATTATTAGCAGTCAAATGTGTGACTCAAGCAGGTGAACTGATTTATTAATGCTGCATATGAATATAAATTAAATTTTTGCTGGATATAGTGTGCCTGACAGTTTAGATTTAGTAAGCGACATAAAATTAGCTTTCTGTGCTACGTTATCCAGTGCACAGAACATTCAGTCTTAAAGTACTCACTTTCAGGTTCATAATTTTATTTTTGGGGTCTGCTAGATTACATTTCACATGATTTAAAGTTCCAAAAATACATGATTCTCATACTGTACATTGTTGCAGCCCCTATTTCCATCCTCTGAAAATGAGAAACGAGTTAATTTTAGCACTTTCTGTTCCATCGTCCCCACAGTTAATGGGTTTTTCATTGGGATTCTGGTTAAATAAGGCCTGAGTTGAACAGAAGCTCAAGATATTTTTACATTTTATTCAAATGCATCAGTAATACCTTCTTGTGATATTTTTTTAAAGCTTTGCTTGTCTTGAAAAGGCAAACAAGTGTACTACAGAGGTTTTTGGACATTAAACGTTGTCAAACCAACCATGAAAACTGTTTGTAGTCACACTCTTGCAAACTATTCTGACTCAAACCTTCAGTGAAAATGCTTTTAAATAAAGACTGAAGGAGTTTCAAAGCTTAATTGTGGCAACGTTGGCAGTGCAATTATTATTTCTAGCCTATGTTTAGATATTTACTTCTGCCGATTGTATTTAGGCTTCAAAACAAAGACTACAAACAAGGAAAGTGTTTTCTTTTGAAGAGATGAAGTCCAGTCAACAGAGACTTTGTGCTTTGTAACTTTTGTGGATTGAATACAATTTACTCAAAATCCAGCCACATATTCGTTCAGAGCTGTTTTGGACTGTTTTGGCTTGTAAACGCTGCTTGATCTGTGCAGATTTCTCTCCTGATTCAGACCAGACCACTTTTTCACTGGAGGAAGCGTTATTATGGATTATGGACTATTACTCTTTAACGTCTTAATGCTGGACTTGTTTCAGCTTTTGTGTTCTCCAGATGTTAACTGATGGACTGGAGTGCTGTGGATTATTGTGATGTTTTTATCAGCTGTTTGGACTCTCATTCTGACGGCACCCATTCACTGCAGAGCATCCATTGCTGAGACACTGATGCAATGCTGGGAGAATTATTCCTTTAACAGCACTGAGAATGTTTCTCTACTGGTGTCTTTGTACATTAAGATGTTCAGAATGGAAAACTAGCATGCTACATACTGTGTGGTACATATGCAATACTGGTGACTTTTTAATAATATGTATAATAACAGCATGCTACATTTGTTGTCACATGACTAGCTTTGTCTCAGCAGCAAAACCAGCCTGGATCAGCATATTAATTCAGCGCTCACACATGGCCGACTGATTTCCCAGCATGCTCCTGAGAGAGAGTGATTTGCATCAGCGGTGATGGACATGAGATCACTTCCTTCCACCTGTAAGAACAGAGAAGATCATAATCGCAGTCCATTTCCTCCTGGTAAGAGCACATTAGGTATTCACACGCGCTTCACACGTCTGACTGTTTGCTGCCATATCCAATAAAAACATTTCGCTAGCTCCTCTAAGTGTTTGCGACTACGCCGTATGAGAGGGGAAAAAGCAATTTACTCTCGGCAGATCGAGTCGAGGAACTATTGGAATACAGAAACAGCTCTCGTAGACGGAAGTCAATCTGGATTCGGATGCATTGTGGATTCTGTGAAGGAAAGATCAAGACTAGTTCAGATGGACTTCCTTAAATTGTGCTTGAATGATTCATTAGTCGATAAAGGTCAAAACAAACGAACAAACTTGCGCGTTTATCCACAGTTGATGACTTCATTTGTCAGATTTAGTGTTAGATGCATTGTGAAACACAATTTGTAGAGGCTAAAAGCTAAAAAGAAACACACAAACCTTTAGATTCTGGCTGCGTTAAAGGGATAGTTCACCCAAAAATGAAAATTTGCAGTTAATTGACTCACCCTCAGGCCATCCAAGATATATAGGACTCTTTTTGCTTCACTCTCAGAAATAAAGGTATAAAAGCTGTCACTGGGGCGGTACCTTTTCAAAAGGTACACTTTTGTACCTATTAGGTTCAAATATGTACACTTTAAGTACTAATATGTACCTTTAAGGTACCAAAATGGACCATTTATGTACAAACATGTACCTTTTGAAAAGGTACTGCCCCAGTGACAGCTTTTGTACCTTTATTTCTGAGAGTGTTCAGTAGAACAATAAAGAAGATTTTTAGATGAAACTGTGCTCATTGGTGATTCATAAAATGCAAGTCAATGGCTACCAGCACTTTGAGAGTCAAAAAAGCATGTACAAGCAAAACAAAATGAATCCCTGTGACTCCTGACGATATATTGAGGTCTTATGAAGCGAAACGGTTAGACTGTGCAAGAAACTGAACATTATTTACAACATCATTACCTGTAATAAAGAGCCTCAGGCAACAGGGAAATATGATTCTTTTTCACAATCTGATTCTTTTGGACAGTTTGATTCCATGAATGATTCACTTCACTAGTTCATTTACGTAATCACGCAATGGCATCACATATATGCAGTTATATCATTAAAGCACCTAATAATGATGTGAAACGTTGATGTTTTGCATGTCTAAAGCATGTAAAGTGAATGAACTAGTCTTCATCAGCTCATCTTGATGAAGATGAGAAACCATAAAATGAGAAACCATAACTTTCATTTCACCCCATGATTCAAGTGTTCGGTTCACACATGCTCATATTAGCGGCCCTTCGGTCTTCAGTTTGAGTTGATCTGTTTCCTTAGCTCAGTGACTGTTGGAGTAACTGAATCGCTGAATCAGTTCATTCATCATAGGATCAGATACATTGGTATTTTGGAGTGACTGTCAAGCGTCTGAAAGTGAGTTTTGACTTGTAGATCTGTGCTGCTCGAGCCGCAAACCGTTTCAGATGCTTCAGTCCGATTTGGTGTACTAGTTCATCCAAAAGAATCAGTTCGAAAGAATGATTCGTTCATGAACCAGACATCACTTCAGTTCGTTTGCCTGAGGCACTGGATTACAGGTAATAATATTGTAAATAATTCTTGCACAGACTGATCGTTTCGCTTCATAAGACCTCAGCATTTCGTCAGGAGCCACGAGAATCAATTTCGCGTTGCCTATATTTGCTTTTTTGACTTTCAAAGTGTCGGTAGCCATTGACTTGCATTGTATGAATCACCAATGACTACAATTTCAGCTAAAAATCATTTTTACCGTTCTACTGAAGAAAAAAGACAGCTACATCTTGGATGACCTGAGGGTGAGTAAATTAACAGTGAATTTAAATTTTTGTGTAAACTGTCCCGTTAAATTCTGTCTCCAGTAATAGATGTTAGGTTTGCACATTTGCATAAATCTTGTAGCGGCTTCTAATCACTTAAGGATAATTTGCTTCCTGAAACGACTGAAGAAATTGGGCCGTGATAGAAACCGTACAAGAGTTGAAAACTACAAAGCGAGAATCATATTTTCATTTCACATTAGCTGTCTTTGGTCACAGTGTAATGAAGTCAAACGTAACCTACGGCTGTTCGGATAAATCCTACAAACCAAATTCAAGGGTCAGTGTAAGAGTGCGTGATTATATTTGTTAGTTATATTAATTCGTTGAGGTTGTGGTCTGGCGGTTAGGGCTCGTGCTAATCATTTGACGCTAATTTGTTTCCTGAGTTGACAGAATGAAATTGAAATTCAGTCCTGTTACTGATAGAAACCGTATGAGCTTTGAGGCGGATAGCCCGGTGATACGTTAACTCCAGAGACATTTGTACATCTTGTTTTCATTCTGTTTAATTGTATTTGCTATCTCAGATTGGCGCTGTGTCTTTGTTTGGCACTCATGTGGGAAATGCAAATGTGGAAAGTTCAAATTCAGTTTGTGATACTTTCCATATCCCTTTTCCCCTGTTAGCTCCGTCTGTCTGTTCAGAACAATTTGTCTGTGTAAACCACTCTCAAATTGTTGCATTCAATTTAATATGATAATGTGTCTTTCTGATATGGTACCATGACAAAACCATTTTATTTTGACATCCCTTGGAGAACAATGTAAATACTGTGGTATATATCAAAGAACCACAGTATGTATGTATTTGTTTGTTTGTAAATTTGATTTAATAATTTTTATTTAAAGAATTCAATTGATTTATTTTATTTAAACATTTTTATTTATTTATTTATTGTAAGAAGTATTTCCACTGTATTTTATCATATATTTAGTTCAAAAACTTATATATAATATTTTTATGTGAATTTTATTATTATTATTATTATTATTATTATTATTTTATGTATTGTAATGGATATTTTCACTGTAATTTTATTTATTTATTTATTAAAACAATAATTTATTTAAATAATTATATGTAAATACTTTGTTTTATTTAAATAATTGTATTTTAATAATTCTATTAATTTAATTGTTTTGTTTAAATTTTATTTATTTATCATAAGTGGTATTTTCAATGTATTTTTTATTCATTTCAAGAACATGTATTTACATGACACATAAATTATTTCATTCATGTATTGTTTTTAATTATGACATTTTATTTATTTATATATTCAGTCAGTCAAATAATTTTATTTAATAGTATACTTTTAGGTAAATAATTATTTATTTTTAAATTTTATTTATTTCTTATTAAAATAAGTATAGGCCTATGTAAATACTTTTATTTATTAAATTATTCACATTTAAACATTTTTATTTATTTATTGTAAGGGTCATTCCACTGGGTTTTTATAATAATCATTTGTTTAGTTCACAAACTTTATTGATTAAAAAGAATATATATATATATATATATATATATATATTTTTTTTTTTTAAATACTTGTGGTGAGTATATATTTTTTCGTATTTTAATTATTACATTTAATTATTTTATGGTTTAATTGTTCTATTTTTGTTTTATTTATTATTTATTTATTCAAGTTTTTAATTGTAAACTTTTGTTTAAATAATTTTTATTCATTTTATATTTTATTTATTAAATTTCTTATTCCATTTATTTAAATAATTGTATTTAAATACTTTCATTTATTTCATTACTTATATTTAAGTAGTTTTATTTATTTATTGTAAGAGGCATTTCCACTGTAAAGATTTATTTATTTATTTAGTTTTTCGTAAGGGTCTTTCCACTGTAGTTTGTTTATTTATTTGTCCGTTTTTGAAATAAGCAAATATCGCTGTCAAATGGTGTTGTGTTTGGTAAATGCTGCTATTTTTCTGCTAAAAGATGTTCATTTCTTCTTTGCATTCAGTCTTTTATGTGATGTTTTGTTGCACTTTTTAAAGTAGGAAGCTGGACTTGACTCAACCATTAGTATGAACGCCGTCACTCACACTAACGAGTTTCCCAGCATCATTGTTGAGGCCTCCGCAGCCGCTTGCGTCCCGTGAGCTTTCTCTCAGATTGCTATTGACCGCCGGCGAATTTTGCATTTAACCTGCAGCGAAACTCTGCCTCTCCATCGCTCTCTCGCTCACCTTCTGCGCTTGTCACGCCGTTCCTGTCCTGTCAATTACCCTTTGATTAGGATAACTCGCACGGCCTGATTAGTTGGCTCTGCCATTTGATGCATAATAAACAGGTGTAATGAATAATTCATCAGCGGCACAGAGGGTATTAATGACGGCGGGGTGGCAGGAAGGCAGATTGCCATGTTTCTCAATCTGACTCATCGCGGACAGACCAGAGATCTGCCCGCAGACAAACGCAATGCCTTCGCATGAGCCAGGGAAGACGCCGTGTTTAATACAATGCGATGCTGTAAAGGGACAGACATGTACTGTTGTTGTGTGCATTGGCGTTGATCGCTCACATCTCAACCAAAAACCTCTGGCAAACTCGAATTTGCGAAAATTAGATGTGACTTTAAGGCATTAAGAATCAAAATATTGAAAATACTGCATGTCTCTCCGCTTCAGTCTTATTTTCTTTAACTTTTAAGTCCTGGGGATTCATTTTTATTTAAAGGAGACCTATTATGCCCCTTTTCACAATAATTCTCAGGTGTCCCCAGAATGTGTCTTTGAAGTTTCAGCTCAAAATATCCCACAGATCATTTATTATATCGTTTTGAATATGCTTATTTTGAGTTGAAGCAGAAACATGCTGTTTTTGTGCCTGTCTCTTTAAATGCAAATGAGCTGCTGCTCCCCGCCCCCTGCTCCAGAATTGGAATGTGCCTTTATAGCTCCTCCCTCAGATACTCTGCCAAAAACATCTGTTTGGTTTTGATTATCATGTCTGTAGCGCTGAAATCATGCGTCTTAAAGCCATTTCTGAGCGCACAGAAAGCGTCTGTCACACGGCATGTGAGTACTAAACTAAGTGCTCTTTCATGTCTTATTGCGCTTAAACTGTCAAATACACATGTTTATACACATAATGTATCTCATAACCTTGTACTTCAGTTATGTCTGATCAAATGCACATTTTCATTCTTTTGCTTGGGTTGAACACATCATTTTTTGCTAATTTCTCTCCATCACCTTCTCTGTTTCTACAACCAGGAATTACACAAGCTTCAGTCTGGATCCAGCCCTTTCAAAGACCTGAGATGACCGAACACCTGGGAAGAGATGATGCCAACCCTCAGACAGCATACAAAACTACCAAATTTTGCTATAAGTTTGATGTCAACATATAATCATTGCTGTTAAAAGTGTTCACCGTCTGTTTGATTACATGACATTAACTAACTGCTTGATTTTTACTGTAAATTTCTGCCATATGGACATCAACTTGAGATAGTCACCACTGATAAGCTATTACAGACTTTGAATCTTATAATATGAATATCCACCATAAAAAATATTAATATTTCAATATTTATTGTGTGAAAATCATTTCTAAACAATCATTAAATAATTGAAAATATCAATTTTACACAGATATTCATTTTTCCACAACAAGATTTCCTCAAGTATCAAACCTTTGTTTAACAAGGTTTAATAATGCTTTTTATTGTTTTTGTTAGATTTTATTAGAATTTATTATTGTGCCTTTGTCTTGACTTTCAGTTGTAAAATATAAAATCCACCATAAAAATATAACCACATCAGTGCTATTGTTTGAAATAAATAATATTTTTACACAAATTGCATCCCATTTTCACTATAACCAACAATTTTGCTGCTATTAAGTTTGTGTTTGTTTACCAAAATTTCAAATGATTTGTTTTATTTGTTTTTATTAGGTTTAGATTTTATTATTTTTCTTTAGCCCATATTTTATCCCATAAATCCAGCATAAAATTACGACTGTATCAATGTTATTATATGAGCATTTTGATCACAACCAACAATTTTACCTCTATTAAATTTGTGTTTTTGTTTTTTCTAAGGAGTCATTGAAGAGCTTTAGATGAAAGTGAGACGTGATGTGTGAAGAAGCAAAGAAAGATCAATGTAAATATCACTTATTCCAGTTTATTTTGCTGTTTTAAGTGTGTCATTTTCTTGTCAAGTTGTCAGTGTGTTAAAAAAAAATTAAAGACAAAAGAGAAATATTTATTTATTCATTTGTTTGTTCTTTAAATTTAAATTTAATTTTTAATTTTTTTTTTTTCATTTATTCATTTATTTATTTATGTTTGTTTCCAAACATATAAAACTAAATGTCAGAATGTAAAATAATTCGAGATGTGGTGGAAATTACATTTGTTGATGTTGAATATTATAAGTATTTTAATGACAATGTGAAAAGTGTGTTTTAAGAGAGTTTCCACGGGGTCCATAATTGAAGAAACACCTTTTTCATTTGTCAGATTAAATAAGACGTCTTCTCTGATTCTGGTGCATTGAGCATTAAAAGCTTTCCCAGAAGACCTTAAAAATTAAATCAAGTTTGAGATTAAAGTTTCCTTCAGGCTCTGTTGTTGGCTCCCTTTTTAAGTTTGCATAAAGCAATTATCCCATTATACTGGATATTGGCTGTAGATTAGAGTATGGCAGATCCCTGTGCTGAACTGGCATGGGTTTCTCCTTCAGGACGGATTCAGACACACATGTGACGTTTCTGCCAAGGGCCCAAACACAATCCCTGCAGACCTGGAGAAGAATCAATGAGGCCGCACGCGACAGAAGAAAACCAGAGAGAGAAGCAGACACAGAAAGTCAACATGAAACGAGGTAAGAAAGCCATTATACTGCCATAATCTATTTCTGAGGGAAACATTCAGATATTCAGAGAGAAGGAAAATAGGATGGGATTTTGGTTTTATTTGGCATATTTATTGTATGCATTTATTTATTTATTTATTTGAATAACATGCACTGGATGTAAATTGAGATTTTATTTATTTTATTTCATTTTATTTATTTTTTTAGGAATAACATGCACAGGAGGTAATTCTTAAATTACATTAATTTATTTTTTATCATTATATAACATTCACTGATAAACCATTCACAATAAGAACAAAAACTTTTATTTTTTATTTAATCAATGGACATCATGAAAAATGGGTGTTTTATATAGCTAAGAACAGCCTTTTTTTATGTTTATATACTTGTGTGTATGTATTTGTATGTGGAAATAACATGCATTTTATGGATGGATATATTTATTTATTTAATTTATTTATACATATATTTATTTTAATTTTAGGGGAATAGTATAACAAAAGTTTATTTATTTATTTATTTATTTATTTATTTTATCCATGGGGATCATGAAAAGTGGGCGTTTAATACCAGTCTCTGTGCAGTATGTATGTGTTTGTGTGTGTATTATTAATATTATATTATTATTTTATTTATTTATTTAGAATAACATTCGCTGGATCTAAGTACAAATATTTATTTATTTGGGAACAATAATCACTGAATGAAAGCTTAGAATATATATATATATATATATATATATATATATATATATTTATTTATTTATTTATTTTTTGGAGGAGGGGCATGCATTGATGAATCATTTACAATAAGAGTAGAAACGTTTATTAAGTACATTTTGATTTCATGCACATTTCACACACTGTATTTCTGTCTTTTAAAGTAGAACAAATGCTGTAAAATCCTGATCCTCCATGAACGTCCATAGTGTCGACACCACAGACAATCCCATAAACCCCTGCGGACAGCGAGTCTATACGGACACACATTCGGACCTCTGCTAATTGAATTGAGCACTAATTAAGATGATAATGAGATGCGCTGATGATAACGATCCGACCCCTGCGGCTGGAGTTCTGCGTGGTCAGCAGATGTTTTTCAGTCCCTTCAGACTAAATGAGCAAATGGTTGTGTTTACGAGTCTGACTAATAGAAACATCACGCTAATATTCACCTCAGTGTGACAGCGACCCGCCGTTTCAGCCTCAATGAGGCCATTTCACATTCAAAGTGAAAGGCAATATCTAGGAAATCTAATTTTATATATATTGCAGCCTTTAGACGGAGAATAATAAGTAAAAATCTAAAGGGAAATTACGAAGTGAGGGGAAATGAGGCGATTGGCTTTTGTAATGCAAACAGCCTCCTAGAAAGGCAATTGTTTGTGTTTTTAACGCAGTGATATTTCTCCGTCTGGTTTGATTTGGTTTATTGTTCATGAGTTTTCTAGCAGCTTTTCTATCGAAATACTACTTGTAAAGCCTCGCAAGCACACACCAACACAATTTCATAAAAGCATTCTGAATGAAAAACATGCACACAAGCATTCACAGATAAACTAAAGCCGGACAAACAAATTCATGATTGAAGTTCTTAAGCTCTCCGACTGCAGTAAATCCCATATTGCAGCTCAACTGCAAACTTTAGCAGGCGTTTTCTGCTTCTTTCCGCTGCATTTCCAGCCTCTCATGCATGTCTCATCCAGGCAGGTATAATAATTAAAGCCGTGTTTCTTTTAATTGCTTTTGACCAGTGGAGCAGAACGTGAGCACGCCGCTTTAACGCTTGATGCAGAAATCATGCGAGAACGGCCTGCATGCACAATGTGGAAATGTTTTTAGCATTTAGAGACAATGAACATCCTCTCATTTACATGTTATTTAAACATAAACTTGCTTTGCATGTTAAAAGTCCAAAAAATGGTGCAGAAGCAATTTTCACTTAGAAACTGAGTGTAATGGCAAGTAACATTAACATTAAATTTTCAAGTAGAAAAACTGAAACATTTTCTTGTAAAACATACTCCAATAATCTTTAATTTAGACAACTATTATTTTGCACTTTAGAAACAGAGTTGTTACGTTCCGTGTTTATTTATATAGTAGCCTACTGTTGGATGCTATGTACTGCTGTGCTATCTTTCTCTCTTTCTGTGTCTTTCCGTGTGTCACTGCTGCTCAGCCAGGTGTGGAGGAGAGGAAGGTGATGGCTCGCACCTGCCGCTCGTTACTGTGCAGAGGCACTGTGGTGGTGGTGGTTGTTGTTGTTGTGGTGTCTCTCTGTGTTGGAAGCTGTAGGGAGGTGGGTGCCATTTTATTTCTGTGAATATTTTTCTCTTGTTTTTGCTTAGTTAGGGAGTTAATGTACATTTCTGTTAATCTTATTTAGTTTTGTCAGTTTATACAGTTTTACTCCCTAACTAGTCAGAGGGTCCTTTTTGTTTGTTGTTTTAGCCTTTCTCCCTCCTGAAGTCCATTTTGCTTACTATTTTACTTTGTGATTTGGAAATTCTGTAAATAATACTTTGTCTGTTGTGCTTGGCAGAAGACTGGTACTCGCTCACCCCAACCAGTTTTGTTTTCTTTTCTGTTACTCCCTTACCCTAGACCCTTACATCTGTGACGAACCGTGAAAATCGGGGCTTGTCCGTTGTTTATTCAACACTGTAACACAGTGAAATATTCTATTTGGTGCAAAATGAAGCTGAGAACTTTGTTTTTATTCTATGTAATACTAAAATTTGTGTTTTGAAATCTTGTGCAAAGAAAAACTTTGAGCATTTCAAGCTAATTTGTGTTTTGCTATTTCTTGTGTTGCTTAACTAAGTTGTTGTTGTGTGTGTGTGTGTGTGTGTGTGTGTGTGTGTGTGTGTGTGTGTGTGTGTGTGTGTGTGTGTGTGTGTTTGTTTTTTTTGTAGGTGCGGAGAGGTTATACTATGTGGATTGGAATTTGATTTGATTGAGTTTACCCTCGCTACCTCAGAAGTTTTCAATCGCTACCATAAGAAGGACTTGCTGTTAATTGCGGAGTTCTTTAATATCTCTGTGTCTAGGGATGTGACAAAAGCGGTTTTAAGAGTACATAAAATTAATGCTGGTATTCTACCAACTGATTCGCGGACTGAAGGTGTAGAGGAGGAGGAGAATGAAGTATCTGAAATGGCTGAAACTAGTGCTGCAGCTGTTCCCCTTGATACTGAACCGAGCATGGGTCCTGTGTTAGCAATCAGGCTAAAAGAACTTGAGCTATCCATTAAACAACAGGAGCATGACACTCAAGTTATCTAGCTCTGTGCTGTTGAAGCTCAGACTCAGTGAGATATTAAGCTGAAAAGTTTAGCAATTGAGGCGAAGATTTTACACCGTAAGCCTGTGCCAGCTCCACACTCTAGACCTTCCTTATCTTTGGATTATGTTGTAAAAGCAGCTGTACTACATGCATATGAACTAGTGCCTGAAGCATTTCGCCAGAGCCTTCGAGGTACATCGAAAACAGCCAAACACACCTTTTGAGTTCACACGAGAAAAGCGAACCCTGTTTGAGAAATGGTGTTTAGCTAGTAAAGTTACCAGTCTTGATCAACTGCAGGAACTTATTTTGCTTGAAGAGTTCAAAAACTGTATTCCAGAGAACATTGTGTTTCACCTTAATGAGCAAAAGATCAATTCACTCTCTGAAGCCGCAGTGTTCGTGGATGAGTTCGCACTCTCACACAGGTCAGTATTCTCTTCTACATGCCAGTTTAAACACTGGAACTTTGTAAATGAACAGACAGAGAGGGTAATGTCACCTGCTCGTTCCTCTGAGAAGCCTGTGCTGGATCGCTCAAGCCGCAAGCATGTCTATTTTTACTGCTTAGACCCAGGTGACCTGATATCCAACTGCAAAGCGTGGAAACAGAAGTCTGCTGCTGAAAAAGCTAAGAGTGTAGCTTTTGCTCAAGCTGGTTCTGTCTCGGACAACTCATTCTCACAGCTCCAGAGTTCTGGTTCCCAACCCTTCCTTTTAACTGGCTCTGTGTCTCTTTCAGCTGACTCACCTGGCCGACCAGTAACCAGCCTGCGAGATACAGGGGCTGCGCAGACCATTATTTTAGCTGAAGCCTTACCTTTCTCTTCTGAAACGTACTCTGGTGCAGATGTACTAGTTTGAGGGTTTGAACTAGGCTGTTAAAGTACCTTTGCATATGGTCGTCTTGAAATCCGATTTGGTCGCAGGTTCGGCATGGAGTAAGAACTGAACTGCCAATGGAGGGCGTAAGCGTCATCCTAGGAAGTGACCTGGCTGGAGGTGAAGTGTTCCCTTGTCCTATTGTGGTGGATAAGCCTGCGGTGACAGGACAGCCAGTTGTTGCTGCTCATTTCCCTACTGTTTTTCCCGCCTGTGCTGTTACTCGAGCACAGTCCTGGAAGTGGGATGATGTTGTGAACCTCACTGACTCATTTATGAACTGTCTGACATTTCAGAGTGCACACTGCTCATTAAACCGGAGATCTCCTCTTGTGGAAAGATGAACTCTGATTCAGCTGCAACTTCCTTAAAAGTTGAAAAGTAGGACCTTGCTGCTGCTCCGAAAACTGATCCATATCTGTTGTTCTGTCTAGATGCTGCTGTCAGTTTGGATAAAGCTCCAGGTGGTCCAGTTACATATTATTGGGATGATGGTGTACTCGTGCGACGATGGAAACCACAAGTGAATGGTGACGTGTCTTACCTTCTGCTTACCGTCCTGAAGCTGGTACATTGTGTTGGACCCTTGCCCAAGTCAAAATCTGGTCCTCGGTATATTCTAACACTTAATGTGTGCTGCTACATGGTTCCCAGAAGCTGTTCCACTGCGTTCCCTGAGAGCTAACATTGTAGTCGAAGAGGTCATCAAGTTCTGCTCAACGTTTGGACTACCGAAGGTCATCCAAACTGACCAAGGCTCCAACTTCACCTCAAAGCTGTTTGCTCAGGTTTTGAAAGTTGGGAGTTTCTCATCAGATGTCTAGCGCCCATCACCCAGAGTTGCAAGGGGCGTTAGAACGATTCCATCAGACTCTCAAGTTCATGCTCCGTACATACTGCGTGAGTACGGGAAAAGACTCGGTGGAAGGACTTCCTTTGCTGTCCGCGAAACTATGCAATCATTAAGGTTCGGTTCTGTCTGAACGTGTTTTGTGTCACAGTTCGCGGACCCCTAAAACTCCTTAAAGAACAGCTGATGTCAAGAACCCCACTTACCACCAACCTGTTAGACTATGTCAGTAACTTCCGTGAATGACTGCATAGTGCCTGTTACATTGCTAATCTTGTGCATACTCAGTCTAAAATGAAGTTGAGGTTTGATAGAAGGTCTATTAAACACAACTTCCAGCCTGGTGATCAAGTACTTGTTTGACTCCCCGTTCCGACCTCAAC
The DNA here is from genome assembly GCF_012432095.1 of Onychostoma macrolepis. Taxonomy (NCBI): domain Eukaryota; kingdom Metazoa; phylum Chordata; class Actinopteri; order Cypriniformes; family Cyprinidae; genus Onychostoma; species Onychostoma macrolepis. Next base: position 29,393,469 of record NC_081169.1, on the reverse strand, counting down.
ACTGCGCACTAGATTTGCTGGCCCTTACAGTGTCGAAAGTTGAATGAGACCGATTATGTCATTTGTGCTCCAGATCGCAGAAGGAAAAAGCAGAGTATGTCACATTAATATGTTAAAGTCTTATGTTGGCAAAAGTGAGAGAGAAGTTACTTCAAGCAAGGATGTTGAAGCAGTTAAGCCTGCTGTAGTGTTGCTTGCTGCTCTTTGCTCCTCTTTAGATGACCCAGACATGCGTGAATTGACGACTGAACATTTTCAAAATTCAACAGTGTTCAGTCAACTTGACGACTACCTTGCATACCTCAGGATCAGAAGGAATCGATTATTCAGCTGTTTAATAAGTACCCCATCCTCTTTTCTGATGTTCCTGGCGGAACCGCTATGGTCACTCGTGACTTGGACGTAGGTAACTGTTCCCCCATAAAGCAACACCCATACCGTGTTAATCCTCAAAAACGAGAGATAATGAGGAGGGAAGATGAATATCTTCTAAAGCATGGTCTTGCCACACCAAGTCAGAGCCCTTGGAGCTCCCCTTGTTTATTGGTGCTCAAACAAGACTCAACCTTCTGTTTTTGCACTGACTACCGCAAAGTAAATGGCGTGACAAAGCCAGACTCCTTTCCTCTGCCCAGAATGGAGGACCATGTGGACCAAATTGGTTGTGCCCATTTTATCACACAACTTGACCTTCTGAAAGGATATTGGCAAGTGCCATTGACTGCCCGTGCGTCTGCGCTATCTGCCTTTTGTGACCCCTGGTAATCTGCTGCAATACTCTGTTATGGCCTTCGGGATGCGCAATGCTCCTGCGACATTTCAAAGGTTGCTGCAACGAGTGCTCTTAGGAATCCCTAACTGTGAAGCCTACTTGGATGTTTACTCCCACACTTGGGAAGAACATCCAAGTAGCCTTGATCAAGTTTTTACGCAGCTGGCCAACGCTAACCCTTAACCTGAAAAAGTGTGAATTTGCCAAAGCAGTCATTACCTATTTAGGTAAAAAGGTAGGTCGGGGTCAAGTAAAGCCTTTGGAGGCAAAGGTAGAAGCTATCTTGAAGCTTCCCATACCCCGTAATAAGACGTTTGCTTGGAATGGTAGGGTATTATAGGAGTTTCTGTAGGAATTTTGCTACAGTAGTCGCCCCTTTGACTGACTTGCTCAGTACTGCCCGAAAGTTTGTATGGTCCCCTGAGTGTGACTCTGCCTTTGCTGCCAAAGATCTCTTAAGTACTCCTGTACTTTCTGCTCCTTGTTTCACTCTCCCGTTCAAACTGCCGTTAGATGCCAGTTCCTCAGGTGCCGGAGCGGTGTTTCTGCAGGAAGATGCCAATAGCGTAGAACATCCTGTGTGCTACTTTTCAAAGAAGTTCACCAATACTCAGAAGTATAGTACTACTGAGAAGGAGACCCTAGCCCTGGTGTTAGTGTTACAACATTTCGAAGTTTACCTTAGAGGTAGTAATCAAGTCATCACTGTCTATACAGACCATAACCCCCTCGTTTTTCTGCATAGGATGTGAAATTCGAATCAGCGTCTGCTGAGGTGGTCCCTCATTATTCAAGAATACAATTTGAATATCCAATACTGTAAAGGTTCTGAAAATACTGTAGCAGATGCCCTTTCGAGAGTATATTGTGCTGTAGAGTGAAAGAAATGGGAGTATTTGGTTTGTATAGTTCTCTTATTTTCAAGACATTGGTTGACACTTAAATGTATAGGTGGGGGTGTTATGTTCCGTGTTTATTTATATAGTACTGTTGGATGCTATGTACTGCTGTGCTATCTTTCTCTCTTTCTGTGTCTTTCCGTGTGTCACTGCTGCTCAGCCAGGTGCGGAGGAGAGGAAGGTGATGGCTCGCACCTGCCGCTCGTTACTGTGCAGAGGCTGCAAGCTCAAAAGCTGTTCAACGTGCCTACCACACTGAAGCTTGACTTCCAGAGTGCTGTACCTCTCGCCTGCCTTGTGGTGTTCTAGTGGTTTTGTCAGAGATTGATTGTGAAAAACTTAAGTTATGGCTTATTGTAGCCTTCTAAATAAGTAATTAGCGTAGTTGTTGCACTATGCGTCTCTCTCAGTGTTGGAAGCCGTAGGGAGGTGGGTGCCACTTTATTTCTGTGACTCTTATTCTCTTGTTTTTGCTTAGTTAGGGAGTTTGTGTACATTTCTGTTAACTGACAAAACAAAAACAAAAAAAGTTTAGACCGTTTTACTCCCTAACTAGTCAGAGGGTCCTTTTGTTTGTTTTGGCCTTTTCCTCTCCTGAAGTCTATTTTGCTTCCTATTTTACTTTGTAACTTAAATTCTGTAAATAAAACACTTGAGCTTTTTGAATTTGACGTGTCTGTGCTTGGCAGGGGACTGGTACTCACTCCAACCAGTTTTCTCTTGTTACTCCCTTACCCTAGACCCTTACATCTGGGACGTAACCGAGTGTAGAGCAATAAAATGAATGTGAATTATGAGATGTTTATTGACATTTCTGACTTTTTCAGACTTTATCTTGGTGAATCTGAGCACAGTTAAAAGCTCTTTTGAAATTGTGGATGAGACACACAAGGTTATTAAGGTCTCTGGGAAGTAGAGATGTACAAAAGTTGGAACTTTCTTTGTAATGGTTTATGAAATTTATTAGCACTTTCTAAGTGAAAATGGTTTCAAAATAAATCCTACATCGTGCTTTTTTTTTTTTTTTTTTTTTTAAATGATCCAAAAATACCCTTGCCTTTTCTTCTATCAAACCCAAAAGCATAATTTTCCGAATCTAATGGCCAATAACTCACATTTACTTTAGTTTTTAAAGCTGCACCAAAAGTGCTAAAATTAGATTTTGCAGGTGGCACGTTCACTTTTTACATTGTAAAAATTACTTTCATAAATTCAGAATGTTATGTTTAATTCAATATGCTACTTACAGTTCCTTCACAATTATTTGAAATTTACTAGCATTTTCCGAGTGAAAATTGTTTCAAAGTAAATCTTACACATTTATTTTTCAGTAAAGAGTAGTTTTTACAAAAAAAAACCTGTATTTCCTCTTCTGTCCAACCAAAAAATAGTATTTTTATAATTCTCAAGGCTGATACCTCATTACATGTATATGCTGAAATGAGATTTTGCAGTTTGCATGATTACTTTATACACTAAAAACATTGTAAATAAATATTATCGAGTTTGGGAATTTTTGTTTGTTTGTTTTTACAAGAAAATACTTTCTACTCTAAAATTTCATATTTAATTCAGTTCGTTGCATGGAATTTCTTGTGAAATTTACTAGCAATTTCTGAGTAAATTATTTTAAAGAAAATCCTTCCCCAGTTTTTTCCCCAAGTGTATAGTAAATATTATCCAAAGTACTGTATGTAAAAAAAAATAACCTGTATTTCTTCTGTCCAATCCAGAAGGGTAGTTTTATGAATCGTAATGCTGCTAGTCCACATTTACACTACATTTATAATACATTTATTGTTTTAAACGCTGTTTAAATGAGATTTTTCAGGTTGTACAATGTACTTCATAATAAATATAAAATAAAAATATTATATATGAAGACTTGAGATTCCAAAGCCTCAAAGTCTGTCAAAGATTTTTTCAAATCAGTCTCATATGAAAATATCATTGGGCATTTTTGAAAATAAGGCGTTTATAGACTAATAACCTTTTATTTGCCACTGAAGTAAAAATTACTGAACCTAATCATAGGAGCCTGATAAAAATGTATTTAAGAGAAAACATCTTAGAGGTTTCTACGACTGAAGTCTTCATATATGTAGTGAAAGTTACTTAAATATTACACAATTGTTTGTTTCTACCTGTGTTTCTTCATCTGTCCAAACCAAAAGGGTAATTTTCTGAATTTCAAGGCTGAAAGCTCACATTTACACTGCATTTATAGTACTTTATTGTTCTAAAAGCTGGTCTAATAGTGCTGAAATGAGATTTTGCAAGTTGTATGTTCACTTTCTACAGCTGGAGGTCAAATCCAATGAAACGTCTTCGGCAGTATGTTCAAAACTGTCTTAACGGAAGAGAATCAGCGGTCTGGTGTTTAAGTTGATGGAGTCTCACACACATTACTGCAGCGGTGTCTTTATCTTCCCAGCAGCCTTTGTGGTTTGTCACGCGTGACGCTGTTTTGCTGCTGCTGGAGTCTGTAAGTCCCCCCGAGAGCGATCGCTCGTCTTCCTCTCCTCTCACCTCGTCTTCCCTTTTCACCTGCAGTCAAATGATCCGTCGCTGGATCCATGGCTCCTCTGCGGCTTGGGTTCGAAGATCAGTCCTTCCTCAGGCGACAGATCGATGAGTGTTACAGAGGAAGCCGGTGCACGCGTGATTTGACTGACATGAGCACTGTGTATTGCTGTGTCATTTCATTGATTAAACTCTGATTTTTTTTTTTCAGAAATGACACGAGCGCTTTTGTTTAACAGATAAAATTGTGTGTAAACGGGGAAATCTCTCAAACGGGGTCATATTTCAAAAGGACAAAAATTCTACTTTTAAAGTGCTTCTAAAAGCCTGTTTTAGGAGCATTGTGACACTTTTGTTTATTTACATTATTTTCTAAAATCTCATTATGGAAAAGCAAAAACAATTAATAATTTCAAAAAGAAAATAAAAATTATATTAAAAATAAATAATTAACGGGTGAATCTCTCTGAATTAGTAATAAATGCAGGTCATATTTCACCTCATAATCAAAAGGAAAAGATGTTAATATTTTATTGTATATTATATATTTTTTAAAATGTAAAAAAGCTCAAAATGCCCATAAAAGGCTGTTTTGGGAACACTGTGTTTTTGTATTACCCAAATTCTCATTATGGGCAAAAAATTAAGTTACAAAAATGAAATATTTAAATTGTAAACTATTTGGGTTTTCCCCTTACTTTTTTTTTTTTTAAACTGTATTCAACTATTTTACCTTATATGATTATTTTTGTGTTGATCATCCGATTATGGTTCTCATTATATTCTTAATATCACACACTAATATGGTATTTGGCTTTTTTTGCTGGTAACATAAAAATTATGGTTCTCATTACTGTCACAGAGTTAGAAGACATTTGAAATACTTTATAAATCATATTACATATTTATAATATAGTACTATTTTATGCTAATCATCCAGTTATGATTCTTATTAGATTCTCATTATTGTAAAAATTAAGCGTTATTTAAAATACAAATATTGTGGAGGTTTTTTGTCTTCATTTTTTAAGATTCTTTTTTAGTCTCTGAATGAATGTATTTTACTTCAAAACATTATTTTTTTTTATGTTAATCATCCAATTATGCTTCTCATTATCGGCACACTAACATGTTTTACAGTAATGAGAATAATGAACATGACAAAACAGCTGACGTGCTACAGTAATGAGAATTTGGGTGTAAAATGTGTTTAATTGACTAAAATAATCTATTAAAAAAAAAAAAAAAAAATGGCTATATAATTTCATTTTTGCTTGAACCACAGCGTTGTTTCAGAGGAGGTAAAAGAAAAATACGCTCCTTTCTCAAAAGCCTCTCAGATGTGAGATCCTCAAGAGGTTTCGTGTTTCTGCAGCACATATTAATGATGCATGTCAATGATAGTCTGCAGCAGTTATTTGCTCTGACATGCAGTTACTGTGATCCTAAAACACTGTTAATATTTGATTTCTTGTATGTATTTTTCACAGACAGGCCTCTCAGTTCCCCTGCTCTGCTCCTCTGTTTTCCGCCTCTACAGAAAGACCTTCACTTTTTGCTATTACCGGAACGTAAATTTCATTATATCACGGGGGTGTGATTTCAGCTGTTCGGTGACCTTGTTTTACTAGTTAATGGCTTTTCCGTGTGGCTGTTTGGGAAAGAAATATAAAGTGTAGTGCATTTAAACACAGGTTTGGTGCGTGAGTTCTAATGGATGTGATCCAGAGAGCTTTCACACACTGAATAACACTAATGGCAGAGGTTTTCAACACCTTTGTGGCTTTCTGTGAACTGTGCATGCCATTCAAAGCTTTTAGACGCTGATGCCTGGCTTTCTTCACAGACTTTTTGACATTATTTTAATAAGAGAAAACTCTTTCTTGTGAATATCTTGGTTCGCTGGACAACACTGAGGTTAAAGGGAAAGCAAATGCACCCTTGTATTCTTCTTTTTAAGGCAAGAGACCACAGGTGAATAATAGGGTAAACAACTAGATATCACCAGTACTTCCCCAGCTGATTGATTACATCAATAATGTAAAGGTTTTTTGTTTTATAACCAAGAATAATTAGATGATACTTTAGTATAGGGACCAATTCTCACTATTGCTTATTAGCATGCCTATTATTAACATATTGGCTGTTTATTAGTACTTATAAAGCACATATTCTGCATGAGCATATTCTACATCCCTGATCCTAGCCAACACCTAAACTTAACAACTACCGCACTAACCATTAATAAGCAGCAAATTAGGAGTTTATTGAGGCAGAAGTTGTAGTAAATGGTTTGTTAATAACGAGAATTGGACCTTAAAATAAAGTGACCAAAACTTTTTAAGGATCACAAGTGCAGCCCCCAAAAATTATCATTTTAAATCTTTACCAATCTTTGCCACTAGCTTTCAAATCACTAGGTTTTACCCATTTATCAGCAAACCATGTTTAATCATTTAAAACATTAGAAAAAATTTTATGATTACTTTTTCTTTTCTTTTATATTAGTGCATGAATAAGTATGTTTCATTTTTACATAAATAATATCTGTTACGCTGAGTGCCGATGGAACATTATTTCACCCATATTTTGACATTTATTAAATTTATTTAAAACATTAAAGTAGACACTTAACTTCAATTTAATGTGATTTCTATGTATATAAAATTAATTTTGTAAATTTAATTTAAAATGCTGTTTTTTTTTTTGTTTTTTTTTACCTGAAATATTATGTTTGAATATGCACAATTAAATATTCTACTTTGCATAATATTCCAGAAAATTGTTTGACTTCAGTGACATATTAGGAATTTTAATAAGAATTTTAGGATTTTGGATTTCTCTTTATCACTCCAAAAATCAGAAAATACTGTCAAGAGCTGTCAAAAAGTACATTTTTGCCATGTTTTAAGAATAAAATGCCATATAAAACCAGGCAAAAGATATATTAATAAACCCTTCTGTAAAGAATATAGATATACAAATAAAACTATTAAGTTTGGTGTATGTAAGTGCTGCTGAAATGAAGAAGCAAACTGATATTGATAAAACAGCCTGTAGAGACATGTATTGTAATTGAAATCTACAGACTCAAAAAGATAAAGTGCAATGAAATAAACCCTTAAAAGTGTTTTCTGGATGTCTTGCCTTAAAATAAATGTGATTTTCTCCAGTTGTTGGATGATGAAGACGGAGCCATTACTAAATGCACAATGGCTTTACAGTTTCCAGCTTAAACAAATGCATCTGCCAATAACCATGAGGCCCAGAGTTGCGCCGTAATATTCCATCTTATCCGCAGATTAATCACGTTAAATGTAAAAAATGACACTGGATCCAGCCAATGGCGTGTTGGCAGCGAAGCAGACAGAAAATGACACGCCATTAATTACCATGACTAATTACAAAGCCCTCCACCCCGTCACCATGACGACCACATTCAACTTCATTCTGAGTTCGTTCATTACAGCATCTGACCTCGGGATTCTGAAAGGAGAATCAGAATGAAGAAACATCTGCTTCGCAAAGTTCACCTGTCATAAAAATACCATACTACAGTTCATTTTGTGATCCGACAGAAGCTGTGCGCTGGATATTACTTTCATTAATGACTCAGAGGAGTAGAATTTCACATTTCGATGGCATTGAGTGGTTGCCAGGGTGTTGCTCTGAGGTTGCTAGGGTGTTCTGGGTGGTTGCTAGGTGGTTCCAGGCAAGGTTATTAGTTAATTAAAACTTAAACCATTAAAATAAATAAATAAATAAATCTCATAATTTTATTTCAGCTGGTTGCCAACTAACATTTCTAATTTAAATTTAGTTCAACTCGATGTACTAAAATAACTAAAACTGCAATAAACATTAATAAAGACACATTTAAAAAATCTAATACAAAACTGACACACAGGAAATAAAACCTAATTCAAAATATTAATATAAACTATAAGCAGTAGTATTTGTATACTATGTTGTGTTGTAGTATTATGTATATACTGTCATAGTTTTTATCAATGTTTTGAATTAGCTTTTATTTTTTATTTTCAGTTTTCATTTATTTATTTTTATTTATATATGTATTTAGTTATTTAGGTTTAATTTAATTTCAATTTTAGTTTTTATTTATTTTCACTTAATAATTTCAGTAGCAATTATTCAGTAATAAATCCAGTTAATTCAGTAATAAATCCAGTTGCCAAAGCAACATTTCAATTTTTTTTCATCTAGCTTTTTTTTTATTTTATTTTTTTTTAATATTTTAGTTAACGATAATGACCCTGGTCCACATCTTTATGTTGTCTTTATGAATTAAGTAAATAATTAAACTTAAATATTATTGTAAATTCTTCTACACCAACGATTTATTTGTCTGTGTACTCAAAGGTTGGCTGTAGAAATCGTCATAAAACCCATGTTCAAATCTGTTGCAATGCGAATCATTTCATGTGACGTGCTTTGGGTTTTTCTGCTGTTCTTTGTATCGATTGTTCACGAATGAAAGCATAACACAAAGCCTTTTCCTGAGCTGATTAAAAATGATGGTTTATCTAAGGCATTCCTCCACACAGAGACGCATTTCATACAAGAGCGTCTTTGAAGAGCGACTCCAAAGGGGTTTTCCGTCAATAATGAATAACGGTTTATTTCCTTTATGAAGCTTGTGAAAAGAGGATGACTAAACCGAATCAATGAGGAAAGGCAAAGACAGGCGAGCGCAGACAGACTTCATCTGCCTAATCGATGACGTCTTGAGTGTGACGAGTTGATTTTACGCCGGGTGACATTTCTCCCTGCAGACTTCGGCCCTGGTGCTGGTGTAGGTCTTCCTTAATTGATGTCCTTTTTTGCAGTATGTTTCTGGAGATGGAGCCGGTTCATGGAAGGATGGAGACATCTGTTCCTTGATGAGCGCTGAAAGGTCACCTTCTACCCACAGCCACGCTCCCAGAGGAGTCGACCCGAGTCACGCTGCCGCACTCAACTGACATTTGCTTTTCAGAGGGGACGATCTGGCAATGAACTGAAATTTGAAAGGAGGGAAAAAAGGCCAAATCTTTCATTCCAATCTCATGTGACTCTCAAGAAAGATAGAAGAGCCTACTTTGTCAAAAAAGTGTTTTATAAGTTCAGCTTGTGCGTTTCACTACATATAAAGACATTTGAATTGCATATAAAATATCCATGCATTTAGATTACACCGTTTTAACATAAACTAATGATAAAACTTAATGTGATGCATATTTGTCAGTCATACATACATATTTCTGTAATAGTACTAGGGTAATTGTAGTTAACAAAAATTTATATCATAATGTTACTTGAAATAAAAATAATTTTAAATGAGCTTTTCTCATTTTTTTTGTTTTATTTAGATGTACTAAAACTGAAATAAAATAGGCATTTTATAAATAAATAGACATATTTAAAAAGCCAATAAAAATTACATACAGCAACACACAACGAAATGACTAAATCTGTTAAAATACTAAAAAATGACTATAAAGTTTACATATTTATCATGTATAAAACCGTTTGATTCAATCTTATCTAACTGAATATTGCTCTGAAATTTGAACTGAAAATGTTAAAATATGATTACTTAAAATCAAATACACTGAAAAAAATGATACTACATTTTTTTAAGGTAAGTGGTTGCAAACTGTTTATTTTAGCTACATTTAATAAAAAATAAAAAAAAATGTTGAAAGTTAGTCAACTAAATGTATTTATTTAAATGTAGCTAAAATACATTGATTGCAACCACTTACCTTAAAAATATTTAGTAAATTCAATTAATTCAATTACATTTTTTTCAGTGTAGATGGACATGGTTTATAATAAACTATGCAATGTTTTTTTTGTTGTTGTTTTTTGTTTTTTCTGACCCGTTTCATTTATGTTTGACATTAATGCATCACATTAAATTTATTCACGTTTTTTCCTGTTAAAACTGTGTAATCCAAACACGTGGAAATTTTTAAATGCAGTTCAAATAAATCATAAAGTTAGGCCTAAATATTTTTGAGTGCATAATAATGCAATGAAATGGCCTCTGTTGTGTTCATAACAAACTGAATAAACATCATTTTACTGGTGAGAATGACTCTAGAGGCCAAGAAATTAACTCGACATAATGATTCGTTTAATTCAAAGCATTTAGAATAAAAATGGCAGCCTCGCAAATGGAGTCAAACTCTCAAATTAGATGTAATCATCATTCATACATAATTTGATATTAATTTTATGCAACTAATTGAAAAGCCATTAAAATATAAGCTGTAAAAATGAAAGATTGGCAATCTTCCCATGGCATTACACAGAGGGAGCGTATTTTCAGAGAATTTCTTGGCTCATGGAGATTTCAATTTCTGAGAGCCGTCCTCTTGGAATTGGGTTCTACATTAAAAATTGTGTTATTTAGCTCATCATTTTTTCACAGAATAGCTTGTGAAGCACATTTGACCTGACTAATGCGATTTGAACAAAGTTAATATTTTTACTTTTTTTCAGGTGCTTGAGTGAAAAAAAGGTGGCATCCCTCTCATAATTATTTATATAAGGTTGCATGCTGTAGAATGTCTTTTAATGACACCAGTTAACACTATAGGGCAGAGTCATTGAATGATTCACCCAGCCGATTTGTTCAAACTAGCTGATTCATTCATGAACGAAATGCCCACTGTCTTTATGAACGGATCACTCTCAAAACACTGAATCATTCAAGAACAACACTACTCTGTGTTGCTGGGAGATGCTTTGTTTCATTCATGCGAAATACAGTCAAAAATGACAACACTGACTCTAAAAATTGTCATTTAATATTAACTTATTGTTATCAAACTGTCACATTTGCAATTGTGCTGATATTTGGGAAAATTGCACTTTTGCTTGTGTGATATTGCTTAACTATATTTGGAATAAAAATAAAAACAAAAATGCATACAGGAGCAATTCATATCTTAAATTTCAGGGGCATGTTTCTTAATTTTGGGTTGCATTTCCAGTCTTGCACAATGCTATTTTATGCCAATGCCAGAATAGCTTGCTTGCTTAATGGTGGAAATATATGCAATGTTCCATGCATTTGTTTTCCTGTCATTTTTAGCCGTCTAGCTGCTGATATATTGTTGTAAACTCATTACACTGTTGGATATTTCATGAGCGCTGGATATTGGCGCAAGCTTCAAATCTTCCAATGATCATAAACAAACTCTGGCTTTATTTTCACAGATAAAAGGCTGTATTTAGAGCAGCACTGTTTACTGACTGGGAGAATCAGGCTGTTTAAGGCTACGTCTGATGCTAAACCATGTAGAAAAGAGTGTGGAAAACAAGTGGCCATCTGGATGACAGGCGACCGGTCAGGAACAGCCTAAAGGTCAGCGTCACTCATTACAGCTTGGTTTCAAACAAACCTAATGGCGTTTTTACTGAACAATTGGTAAAAAATATATATTTTTAGACTTTTTTGAGTTTATTTGAAAAGACATTGACTTTGTTTAAACTCAGCAGCATGATCTTGTTACAGAAGGTTGTTTACTTTTAAAAGAAAGTCCTGTTTGCTTATTATAAACAGTGATTTTCTATCAGCAAACTGATTTTTGCTCTTTCTTTAGTAAATAAATTACCACAGGAAATATTTACTTCAAAATGCAGCAGACGGTCAGAAATTGCAGTACATAAATCATACGTTCATCCCCTTTAAGTCTGGCTAGATAAATTAGAAATTTCTCTGGGCCTGACGGGTCAATAAGCAAGAGTAGCGCCTTTAGCACATTCCCTTAAAATACGAGTTCACACTCTATTGAATGTGTTTCTCTTAGCATTAAAGAAATGCTTTATGATCTATAACGGTGTCAACAGTATTACACAGCGAGTGCAGAGCCTCAGGTTGAAAAATTATTCGATTTTAAAAGAGAATAACAGAACAAAAGTGAAAACAACAACAATATAGTGCTACGTGTTGATGGGTTATCTGTGCCACTGTGAACTGAATTACATTAATGCATATGCATTAGCAATTACACATAATCATGTGGTTTACAGTGCTGCATGAGAGTGGAGGTAATGCATTTCAGTAATTGATGGGGAAGGCTGATTATTAGACTTCAGAACATATTTTATTGGTTTCTAATATCTCCAGAGAGAAACATTAGCTGAGATTTAACAGGGGTCATTAGACTTTAGAAGATGAAAAACATTCAAATTTTGATGAAGATGTAAACTAACAAATTTGGAAACGTGTAGAGCCCAAAATTATGTCTTTCCAAATCTGTATGCATTTCTTTCTTCTGCACATACATAGATAGATAGATAGATAGATAGATAGATAGATAGATAGATAGATAGATAGATAGATAGATAGATAGATAGATAGATAGATAGATAGATAGATAGATAGATAGATAGATAGATAGATAGACAGACTTATAGACAGATAGATGGATAGATAGATAGATATATAGATAGATAGATAGATAGACAGACAGACAGACAGACAGACAGACAGACAGACAGACAGACAGATAGATAGATAGATAGATAGATAGATAGATAGATAGATAGATAGATAGATAGATAGATAGACAGGTAGACAGATAGACAGATAGATAGATAGATAGATAAATAGATAGACAGACAGACAGACAGACAGACAGACAGACAGATAGATAGATAGATAGTTTTTTTTTTTTTTTTTTGTTCATACCCAGTTAACAGGGAACGTTCTTAAAACTTCCTTAACATTCTGGGAAAATGTCTCTCAAAGTTATCTGGTTCTAGACTAAACAATGTTCTCAAAACATTTTTGAAAAAATTGTATCTGCACATCATGCATGGAATGTTTTATCTGAAACGTTGTAGTGGAACATTCAGCTAACATTTTTGAAATGTTACAATTGTTTTAGAATTTTCAAAGAACATTGAAAATTAACATTCTCATAATGTTTGCAGAATGATCAAATGGAATGTTACCTTGACATTCGCATAACCAAGAAAAACATTTTAAAAAATTAAAAACTGGACAATTTGAACGCTCAGAGAGCATCCAGAAATAATGTTTTTAGAACTTAATGGAAATGTTTTTATAACACATTTTTATATATATAGCTTATTTTTGTTAGTTGGGTATAATGAAAGTCAATGGGAAGCAAAACTGTATGGTTTCCAACGTTCTTCAAAATATCTTTTTATGTTCAACTGAACAAAGAAAGTAATACAAGTTTGTAATGACATGAAGGTAAGTAAATAATGACAGAATTTCCTTTGTGTTCAACCAAAAATTAAACTGTAGTCATTTGCTTTTGTATACAAAATGATTTAGTTGAACTAACCCTTTAAGACAAAAGTAACACTGATATTTTGCTTTCCAGATATTTCTGAACCCTTTTTTTCAGCATTTCTGTGTGGGAACAATTTCAGATTGAAGTCTCCGGCAGTTCTTCAAAAGTACAACCAACACCACAAGAAACTCTCAGACCTTGACCTCTGTGTTTAACTTCATTTGCAGTGATGCTGGAGACTGCATTTCCGCTCGATTAGAGACATCAGCAGGGTTTCGGCGGTATGAACTCTGTCATCTGTTATGTGATTTGCTCATTCATCACGTCTGAAGCGAGCTGCTCCACCCACAGGAAAACAAATGTGAGAAGTTTTGCATTTTTCAACTTGAGCGAAGACGTGCTGTGGCGTCTGTGAAAGATGAACTTCACGGTTTATACACACCTGTCCCCCCACCGCATTAGTGAAGTGCTTTATGAGCTGCTTCAACGAAGCCGCTTTCCTCTAATTTACTGAAGAAATTTTAGTAATAGATCTGGACTTTCAGAACTAAATTATAAAAATTTATTAAAAAATTAAGAAGGGAATTGTGACGTAAATAGATTAAATGCAAAAGTAAAACCATGTGAATGATATATGAACAAAACCCCTCAATAAAAACCTTAAATAAAACTGCTTAATTTGGTATGTGTAAGTGCTTCTGAAGTCGAGAATGAAAACTCATTTTGAGAAAATTATCTTTGAAGGTATAGATTGTATTAACATCCTTAACAATCCTTAGCAATATCAGAAATGAAGTTCTGATATATTTACGGTAGGAAATTTTCGAAATATCTTCATGGAACATGATCTTTACTTAATATCCTAATGATTTTTGGCATAAAAGAAAAATCTATCATTTTGACCCATACAATGTATTACAAATATACCTGTGCTGCTTATGACTGCTTTTGTGCTCCAGGGTCACATAAGAGCCGAAGTCTTTAAAACATACGAGCAGAGTTCAGCTGAATGATAAAGTTTTAACTTTATGTTGTTCTGCTGTTTTGTGTTCATCTGCTTCTATCACTCTATATAGACTAATACAATCACATACAACAATCATTTCTCAAATATGTATTACAATATATACTGATAAATTGAACATTGACTTCAATGGTATGAGAGACTGGATGCTTTCAACTGATTTCTATTGAACAGTTATCATGGTTAAACTATGGTTAGTGTAGCAAAACCGTGGTTAATTTGTGATTACCATGGTTTAACTATAGTAACCATGAGCTTTCCATCTTAAGAGGATGAATACAGAGATGCAGTTTTCACTGCTTTCGGAACAGAACTGCTGATCATTTCCATGTCCGTGTCTAGATTAACTTTGAATATGAGAAGCCAGAAAAGTTTAGAGCCAGAATTTCATCTTTAAAACAGAAAGAAAAGTCATTTACAATATGAGATTGGATCAACATTTTTAAAAAATCTGACCAGAATGTCTCTGTGTGGGTGCAAAACAAGTGAATGAATCTTCCTCAGAAGAGACAAAAACAGCAACTCACTTCAATGACTGACTTATAATTACGTCCATAAGCTTTTTGTGAAATTTGGATGAACTCATGAATCTGTTGTTTGACCTCTTCATATGTAAGAACTAGTTTGAAAAGTCAGTCATCACTTGTTATGATTTTCAAGGGTGTAGTAGAGATGCTCTGACATGATCCTACCAATATCAATATTAATAATCCAGACAATTAATTGTCTGCTGTTTTGTTCCCACCAATGCTGAAATCAAACCTACACCCTTGCATTAAGGCATGAGCAGAACTGTGCATTCTGATTTGGCAGAATTGTCAAATGTGTGTTAAAGCTGGATATTCTTGGTTTGTGATGAGTATAAACGAGTGGAGCAGACAGTCAAGCGTCTATATGAGGCTGTCAGCGGTGGAAAGCTTCTCATTCTCCTCTCTCTCTCTGTGTGTCGCTCGTGTAACTTCTATTATCCTGAAACAAAGTGAATCGATATTTCATCAGTTTTTCTGTAGCTTTGAGGTTGACAGAAACCCCTGGACTCGAACCCTCAGGAAAGCACAGCCAATCGGATATCATTATCTGCTCCAGACGTTTCATCTGTTTCTGTCTGCTGTTCCCCTTTACACTTCAAGAAATGAACTGTAAATATGTAGAACAGCGTCAGAATAGCTCACTGCAATGCTGCTCTTACTATTTCTGCAGGATGTAGTGTACACACCCAAAAACACAGAGATGCAGCACTGTGTTAATGAATCTCAAGTCAACTTTCAGACGCAAAACGGCAGAGTCATATTTTTAGATGCGGGTCAGAAAGAAAGTATGATGCTCAGAAAGATATTGTTGAATTAATAAGACTAGGCCAATAAATTAAAGACATATATAGATCATATAAAGATGAGGATCATTGAGGGATTGTCAAACCAGCATGTTGGATTTATTACATATTGCAATCATATTTTAACAGCTTTAATCAAATATAATATTAAAAAATATATTCATTTTTAATTATTTTTTACAAATATTTGTTATTACATTTAAATTATTTTTAATGTTTTTTATCCATATTTTAGTGACTTAGATGTTCTGATACATTCTGGATTGTAGTATCATAATATTTTATTCATAATTTAATAAAATAATGTTTAATGATATATATATATATTTTAAATGTTGTTGTTAAATTTAAATTATTTTTAGTTGTTTTGTTTTTATTAATAACATTTGTAGTGACTTAGGTGACCTAATACATTCTGGATTGTAGTATCAAAATATTGTATTCATATTTTAACAAAATAATATTTAATAACAAATTTATTTATTTTCAAAGTTTTAAATGTAACTTATTTTAATGATATTTTAGTAATATTTTTAGTGACTTAGACATCATAACATATTCTGGATCCTAATATTATAATATTTTATTCATATTTTAATAAATGCAATTAAATAATATTTAATAATATACAGTATATATTTTAAATATTTGTTTAAATGTAAATATATATTTTATATATATATATATATATGTTTTTGTTACTCGAGTCCTAAAACATTTTAGTTTATATTATATTGATTTTTTAAATAAAATAATATTTAATAATATTCATAATATTAATATGTATAGATATAATAATAAAGTTATTTTATTAATATTAATGCAGGGATATGCTCCAGCATCCTGGTGACCCTGTGACAAGCAATTAAGACAATAGATGGATATTATTTTATTATTTTATTTAAAAATATTTGTATAAAATTCAAATTAATTTTACTATTTCTACACATTTTTTATTATTTTTTTATTTATTTATTGAAACATTTTGGTGCGACTGTATGGAGATAGAACATCATTTAACGTCACGAGTCAAATATCACGCTCCGTGTTCGTTCAGGAGTTCACGCGTTCACGTTCTCCAGGTCTGCTGACATAATCGCCTGTCACTTTTATAATCAGGAGGAAAAGTACATGTCTGTCTAACAATGACCTTAATTACCATCACTGAACAACACACGACTCTGCAGCAAGGAATTATGGGTAATCACACTGCTCTGGTCACAGGCTGTCATTTTCTCTAATGTAATATAAATACATCACCTTTCTCAAAATCTTCTTAATATTAATATTTGTTTGTGTATGTTTCAAAATATCACTGACTGATATTTTTAGATCTTGCTTTTCAACCTTAGACTGCAGACACAGTGTGCAAAATAAGTTTATTAAGACTTCAGGCTTCATATTTCATGTGGTGATTAATGTGTCACTCAGAATGGTGACAAATATCAGCACAAACGCAGAATCACATGCCTCCATTATTCATGTGTTGTTGTTGGAGGAGTGAAATTGGAGCAACGGCAGAGAGAAAGACATGAGCCCTGTTCCAAAACACACTGAGCTGCCTACCTAGACGACGATTTTACACATCGTAGGCACCTAATGACACAAAAACCGCTCCTAAAGGTAGGCAGCAACATTATTCTGTCTTCTAAAATACCTTGATTTTTTTCAATCAGGCAACACTGCAGAAAAATAATCCCAGAATGCATTGCGATGAAGACGTAGTCCTGATGCAGTAATGTGAGCAGTAATCAGGTTAAGCTGACAGTTCTGCGCTCGTATTTTCATATGCATGACAATGTAATATAGATGCCCAAATCCTGACATGCACATTAAGTAGTGTAATCAGGTCAAGCATATCTCATCAAAACATTGTTAAAAATGCATGTGAAAGCTTTTTAAGATTTTTTTGTTTTTTCAGGACACTGCTGACTCCATTCCAACTAACAATAATATACTCTAAGAACATTTTGCTAATGTTTCCATTAAGATGTGACTGTTTCTTAAACGTTCTAAATGTTTTGTTTTGTTTTGTTTTCTGGGTTATATGAACATTGAATCATTATATGATCATCACATTTTACATAAATAACGATTTTAAGTATAAATAATGTTTTGAAGAACATTACTTAAGACAAGATAACTCTGAATGAAACATTATGACATTTTACTCTTATTGTTTGTTATGGAAGCTTGCATCCACCACAGGATTAAACAATACATTTAAAAACTAAAATGTTATTTGCAACTTTCTAATATCACAATTATAAGCTTAAAATATTGCTTTAATAAAATATAATGTTTTAAAATATTTTATTACATTTTAATTATTATTATCTTACCAACTATATCGATATTTTAGTGACTTAAACTATTATTAAACTTTTTCTTTATGTTTTTTAATCAATATTTTTAGTGACTTGATACATTCTAGATTGCAATAGTGTAATATTTTTATTAATATAAAATATATTTATTTTTATGTACAATTTATTTAAATTCCTTATTTAATGTATTAATGCATTTATTTCAATTTTATTTTAAAATATTTTAAATAAATATATATTTTGTTACTTAAATGTCCTAAACATTTTAAATTATACTATTTTTATTAAATTTATTTTAGAGAAAAAGTCTGTTGTGAGAAACTCAGAATTGCAAGATATAAATGCACTATACAGTATATATACTGTGTATATATATATATATATATATATATGTCAGATTTGTGAGATATTCAAAATTGCAAGTCAGATAAAACGTTGCAATTACCTTAATTGTTTTATCTTGTTGTGGAATCAGGAAAAAAAAACAGAATTGTAAGATGTAAACTTACAAAAAAAGAGTTTTTATCATGCAATTGTGACTTTTTTTCTCAAAATTGCAAGGTTCAAAATTGCAAAAGTCAGAATTGTGAGAAAGTCTTGTACTTCTGTTGTTCAGTTAGATATCTGTCTATCTTCCTCCACATTACCTCACCTAACTGGATGAAACAAGCTTCTAAATATGAAGTTATCATAACTGACATGTAAATATAGATGGATGTGTTGATGCATTCATCCAGCATCAGAGCACTGTAATAAACATAAACATAGTCACTACGTTTAGACTGTGCCTTAAGAGCTAGTTTGACCAGCTAGCCGTTAACTAAGTAGTAAACAGTCTTACTTTTCAGATTCAGTTTACTGACTTTACAAAGAAAAAAATGAGATGTAAAGCAGTTTATGCAACCGTATGCGGCGTAAATTTCTCTTCTTTGACAAGATCAAGGAAATTAATTTTCTTATTATAAGGCAGCTTTAATCTTTCAATTTTTTTCCAGACTCAAATCCTGCTTATTACCAGAGCGTACGGCGGTAAATAAGAGGTCGTGCTAGACAGTTTAGCACAAATTGCGAAAAGATCCCGTCCCAGAATGAACGAGTGATCTGTCAGAGTTTGTTTACAGAGTTTGTTGTGGAAGCTGTTTCTAATCTTATTTATCTCTTATTTACCTCATCATTTAGCGCTCACAAAATTTGCTTGATCAGATTGCTCTGTCAAAGCAGGCGATTGGTTCAGCGCTCCTCACAGCAGCAGTCACAGATGTTTCTGAGGAAGTTAATTTTACATGAGCAATGAGACGCCTGGCCCGATGTGAGCTGCACACCAATGTTTGGGTTTCTTGCATGATCAGAGTTATAGTGATTTATGAAAGCACTGATTTATCCACCTTAGTTTTAACGTAAGATCAGTCATGCGTAACTTGCATGTGTACAAAAATATGTTCTAAAGACATTTAGTTAAAGTTTTAGTGAATTTTTAGTAGGTTTTTTTTTAGTTATAGAAACATTAAGGGTACGGTCCACTTTA